>NC_140934.1:65423417-65745917 GCF_014529385.1 Adiantum capillus-veneris
GGGAGAGAGAGAGAGAGAGAGAGAGAGAGAGAGAGAGAGAGAGAGAGAGAGAGAGAGAGCTAGCAACACCGTTTTGCAGCTCTGCCGATGCAAGACGACAGGCATTTACAGCTCTGCCGACGCAATGATGCCACGCAGTTTGCAGCTATGCTACGGGGAGAGAGAGAGAGAGAGAGAGAGAGAGAGAGAGAGAGAGAGAGAGAGGAGAGAGAGAGAGAGAGAGAGAGAGAGAGAGAGAGAGAGAGAGAGAGAGAGAGCCGTACCCTGACATGATGGCAATACGTAGCCTGCGACACTTGCCAATACGCCTGCGATAGCAGCAGCCGGAGGTGGGCACGCCTGTGACAGTACTTGCCAATATGCCTGCGACACTTGCCAATATTACAACAGTAGCAGCTGCGACACTTGCCAAGATAGCACGCTCTCCTCTTTGTCTCACAACATGCACGGGGGGGGGGGGGGGGGGGGGGGGATGGGGGGGGGGGGGGGGGGGGGGGGGGGGGGGGGTGGGTGGGGGAGGGGGGAAGAGAGAGAGAGAGAGAGAGAGAGAGAGAGAGAGAGAGAGAGAGAGAGAGAGAGAGAGAGAAGCAATTGTCGAAGACACACACACACAGACAATAGCAAGAGAGAGAGAGAGAGCAAGAGAGAGAGAGAGAGCAACTGTCGAAGACACACACACACAGACAATAGCAAGTACCTGTTGCTACTTCTTCTTCTTCTCCTCCTCTCCTCTCTCTCTCTCTCTCTCTCTCTCTCTCTCTCGCGTGGTTGAAAATATGGCTATGAGCTCGCGTGCTTTCGATATGAGTCGCTTCTCTATGAGCTTGCAACTTGCAAGATGGCTTGAAAGCCAGGCAAAGCCGCCACCTCTAGGTTTGAAAGCGTCGTAGAGCAACCTGACATAGAGCCGCCGCAATCGAATTTGAATTTTGTCGTCAAGCCTTCATGTCGCAAAAACGGACACGTGGCAGAGAGAACTTCGCCGCCATAGTATGTTAGTACGTAGATCTTCTTTGTAGTCTGCAACGCGGCCTCACCTGCAAGTTCTGCCAACCAGAGAGAGCAATAGTATTTTTCAACTTTTGGATTTTTGAATTATTTTTCTTGTTTATTTTACTATTTATTTTTCCTACATCATGTGTTGCAATTGATTATATCACTTGAGATTTAAACATGGGCACAAGCACCAGTTTCTCTTATCTTTTAAAAAAACACATCATCCATCAAGAGCTAATAGCTATTCATAACCCTCACAAATATTCTATCTACTTACGGCTCAATGAAATTTAGCTTTGGATTTTGCAAGAAAATTGTGCAAATATAGTGAAAAATATAGGCTCATTTATAAAAAATTATTGTTTGAGAATTGGCTAAAAAGGGGGTTGAAGTATGACCTATGGACTCGCCTATGTAATTTTTGTACAAGTCGACATGAGCATAGGAAGATAATATTTCGTTGAAGACTACTTATGACGCTCCTCATAATTGACAAGGTGTCCGAGAGAGAGAGAGAGAGAGAGAGAGAGAGAGAGAGAGAGAGAGAGAGAGAGAGAGAGAGAGAAATATTTTCTACGAAGTGCAATTCAACAAGAAAATACCATACTACATAGTTTTCAATTCTCTACATCTGCTTGTTTGATTCAGAAGTTCCATTTAACGAATGGATCTGGTACTGTATACCTTGTAATTGTTTCCATCGCATCATTGGGCTCACTAGCCCTCTTCGGCACTTAACCAAGGATACCTTGAACAACAACAAGAATGTTTTTAAATTTTTATTTTTATTTTTATTTTTTTCATTCTTCATGACCTTAGCTCAACGATGGTCACTATGGTAGCAACCACCCATATTACATGTAACATATTTTTACATCCCAACCCTCTTAAGTCTTTTTTGAGGACCCCTACTTCCACATCACATTTCTGAGCATCGAGACAACCACAATGTTCCTAAACACATAGTACATCAACCTGCTATATAGATGCTTGAATAGTTTTTTTGCAACTGCCCAGACCTTCACAATTTTCATCACTCACGGTCTAGTTTATTTCTCTAATGAGAAACTAAGGACAATTGCTATCTCGGGTGGGAGGGATGTTACGAGACTGGGCACCCTCCTGTTGTAGTGGTTAGCTACAATTGGGATAGCTGGCGTAATGGTTAATTATGTGTTGTCTATTCTATTTTTCTAATTGATTTGATTATGATTTTGTAGAGTGGAATGCGGGGAGTTGACGAAGAGGCGCAGGCAATAATCCTCTCGGCCGTTTTATACTCACACAATATTTTAGATTTTCATTTCAATAAGCCACTATGGCTCTGTAAATTTTTAGTGAGAACTTCCACTTATGGCTCATGCAAGAACTAATGAGATTCACTCATTTACAAAAGTGAAGTGGTTGTAAAAGATGGGCCTCAAATTTTGGCACCTTAAACTCACAAATAATATATTAAATACCAAACTCCACAGAAGAGGTGCCGTGGAGTTTGGGGCTATGATTTTAGGCCTTTCTTGTGTAGATGCTTTGAATTTTCCCTTTCCCTTCTCTTAAGCTATGTATTGGGCTATGGAGCTTGACTGTGTCACCTTCCTATGTAAGAGTTTGTCTCATATGATCTCCTTGTGTACTATTATATATGTGTGTAGTCATGTCAACATCTCTATCTTTTCCTTTCTCTGTCAACATCTTCCCCTACTATCTCCCTTCTCCATCATATCAAGATCAAAGTTGAATTTCATGGCCAAGGGTGGAAGCCCACCCTTGATTCTAACAGACATTGAGAAGACTACTAAAAAAGAAGGGGTCCTGGACAAACAAGGTAGAAGAGATGTCCAAGAAAATTGCTGATATGGCAAAAACTAGACTTTCATTGAGAAAAATAGAAACCTGGTGTTTGCTCAAGAGATCACTGTTTAAATGATTAATGATTCATCACTTTAAGAAAGGAAAGGACTTATATATGATTTCACTTACGAATCCAAAACTAATAAAGAGAGATGGGGAAGAGGTTTCCATAGAGAATGACGCCAATATGAGTGCTCTAGGCCACATAGGTAGGTAAAAAGGGGGTACTAGCCAAGGTAGAGGCAGAGGTGACTTTGACAAAAGGAGTTTAAATTGCTATTCTTTGTACGACTTCCTTCAGTTCAAAAAAATTTTGAAGGATTAGTCCTAGGCAAACAAAAAGGCACTGATAATCAAGAGTTTGAAGTTAACCATCATTGGAGGATCTCTATAGAGACTCGGTATTGATGCGGTACTTTAGAGATGCATGCATATACAAGGGAGAATGGACATTATCACAAAGGCTCATAGTGGGGATGCAAGTGGGCACTTTGGTTGAGATGTCAAGCTCATCATGTACGACTCTTAGATGACTATCCCTGATAGTCATCATCACTGGAGCACCTTGGTGGATATGCATATCTTTGCCAGTGATACTACAGATGTACTACATCGAGTTGTTCTACCTACCCAAGTGATGCCACACTTATCCATTTACCTCACTCACTAGTCGTTCACACTATACCATTGTATTAGTTTCCTTTTATGTTGTTATTTTCCCTTTATGTCATGTAGACCTTGTATCTTGAGTTAGTTGTCTCCAGCTTTGTGTGTGATTGCCAAATCTCAATCTTCCTCTTTCTTTCTCTCTCTCTTAACATGGTATCAGAGCCTGGTTGTGTCTGAGGAGCTTGGAGCAGCAAGCAAGAGTAGCAGAGAAAGTGGTCACGGGATTTTTGAGAGCCATCGTCAAACAATCTCTTGCTGAGGTACTTCTTTTTGGAGATTGTGTAGCTTGGAGTTCTATACAGTCCTTTGAACTACTAATGTGCACTCGGATTTCCATTTGCGGATTTCCATTTGGGACGTGTTTGGACCCTTGTTTTGGAATTCGAGTGCGTTTGCACGAAGTAATGCTAAGATTCAAGATTTTGCAGATCTACATTTTGGTGGTGCAAAAAGCTTTGGTTTTGTTTCACTTCTCACATACACTGTTTGGTATTGTGAAACAAGTGTATGTACGCATATTGTGGTTACAAGTGGTAACTGACTATTTTTATCAGGCTGCTATTAAAGACTTGGTGAAGGGTTAGAAGCTAGACAAGAAAAACTTCCATGCTTGAAAGTTGAAAATGACCAATTTTCTTATGGGTAAAGGTTATTGAGATTACATTGATGGAGATCATGAGACAACACGCTCATTACCAGAGGAGGTGCAAGCACTGCGTTCATATATAAAGATGTTTTAAGATTGGAACCGACAGGGAGCTCAGAAGGTCATGTACTTGCTTTCTGTGAGTGTGCAAGGCACTATGATTGTGCACATACAATATGCTCACACCCCTAAGGAGGTTTGGGACACCATTATTGTCATTGTATGTGACCAACACAAAGGCAAGGAATCTACAGCTGAAGACTAAGTTGAATACAATGCAAAAGAAAAACCTGTCTAATCAATGACTATTCATTGTAGATAAATAAAACATGTGAGTCACTTGCATCAATTGGTGTAATGGTTGATGATAATAATAAAATGGAAGTTTGTCTTTGAGGTTTGGGTTGAGTGAGAGAACATTCCCTCATTTACGGATTTGGTATCCTTGCTGATTGTGGAAGAGAAGGAACTTGAGAAAGACTACTCTACCCAGGAACTCTTAACAGGTCCTTTTCAACACCAAAGGAAGAAAAAGATAACGTAGTACAAGTCATGGAGGAGGTCAAGGAAGAGGTAACCACCAAGCACAATAGCAAAATAACAATCAAAGATAGAATATAAGTGGTTAAGGAAACTTTCAAGGCAAGGAGATTCCAAGAGGTCATGGAAATGTATATCGTAATAATGCTGGTCAGCATGGAAATGTAGTATATTGGGGTTGTGAAATACATGTTTGGTTGAACATGAATGTCTAGAAAGGAGGCAAAAAATTAATTATGAAACCACTAGCAAGAATGTAGATGAGCCTGAGAGGCTAGCAAGAAACCACTAGCAAGAATGTAGATGAGCCTCAGAGGCTATTTGTGGTGCAACACCACATGCTGAATACTATGTCTGCAAATGTGACAAAATCTCGTGATAATGTCTGAAATGTGGATTTTGGAGCATCAAATTGCATGACTAGTCATGGTGAGTGGTTGAAGGAAATGCAGACTTTGCAAAGTCTTGGTTATGAAGAGACTTGGAATAATACTACAAATCCCATTATGCATATAGAAAATATACCATTGTCTATGATAGATGGTAAAGTACTTGGCTGATGTATTGCATATACCCAATATTACAAAGAACTTGGTTTCAGTTGGGCAAATGGTTGAGGAGGGCTTGCAAATCAAGTTCGACTCTGCTGGTCTCTTTGTCAAAGAACATAAGAAGAATGGAAATTTAGTTGTACAAGGAAAGAAAGTGGTTAGAATGTTTACTCTGGATGTAAACATGCTCAAGGTGATTGTTGCCATGTTTGCACAAGGTGTAGGATTAATTGCAGATATTGAAATTTGGCACAAACTTATTGTTCATGTTAAATTGCCAAGGCTGAAAACGATGCAAACTAAAGAGATGGTTACATGTTAACCAACATTTAAAGTTTCTCAAATGTGGACAGTTTGTGAAGCTTGTCAGTTTGGAAAGTAGGAAAAATCATCCTTTCCTCATGAAGCATGTAAGAAGGAATGCATTGAATTTTGTGCATACATATGTATGGGGTCTGGCAAAGACCGCATCTATGGGTGGATGTAGATACTCTGTGAGTTTCATTGATGGCCATATGAGGAAGGTATGGGTCTATTGCATGAAAAAAAAAATGTGAGGTGTTTATGCAGTTGCATAATTTCAACGTTATGGTTGGAAAACAAATTGGGTAACATGTAAAGTGCCTAAGGTCAGATCAAGGGGGAGAATATTTCTCCAATGAATTCAATGGTTTCCTAAAAAAACATGGAATTTAGAGGCAATTTTCATGCAGGTATACTCCATAGCAAAATGATGTTACTGAGTGAAAGAACATGCACATTGTAGAAGTTGCTAGAGCATTGATGAATGAGAAGAACATGCCTTTCTACTATTGGACTGAGACTATTGCTACATGTGTTTACATTATGAACATGATCCCTACTATTGTAGTACATGATATGACATGATAAGAATTTTTTTATAAAAACCAGATGTATCATAATTTAAAGTGCTCAGAGGCATTGCTATGTGCATGTGCCGGATGAACTAAGAAGTAAGCTTGATCCAAAAGCCAAAAAATGTGTCTTCATTGCTTATTCTCTTGAGCAAAAAGGATACAAATGCTACAATCCTATCACAAGTAAAGTGAGGGTGAGCAAAGATGTTTTTTCATAAAATAGCAAGTTGGTATGCTGATGTGAAAGATTGTCTAGGGGTTGAGGTAAGAGATCTAGAGTATGTGGATGTAGAAAATGTAGGTGCACAATCGCAGATTTTGAGTGGGTGGAAAGGGTCACCTAGTTTAGTTCATGGTGAGAATCCATGGAGTGGAAAATTGTGTGAAAGAGTGAGTCCTACTAACTCCGTAAATATATCAAGAAAAGGGAAAGAAAAGGTTGATGATACCCCTAAGCTACCAAATTTGAGTGTTGGTTACAATGATGGTGATAACAGTGGTTTTGAGAAAATTTTAGATGAAGAGTTTATCATACCCTCCATGAAGACTCCGGGCGCAAGAAGGATGCAAGCATGGAACAAGGTACCTATAAGTGATCCTAGACCACGTAGGTGTGAAAGAGCAAAAAATCATGTGCAAAGATTGACTGATGACAAATATGTGGCTCGTCATTGTGCAATGATATGGCAAAGATTACAGAAGATATATATAACATATGTTTCAAGGATGCTGTTAAAGATGAAAAATAGTGGCAAGCTATGGATGAAGAGATGGATTCCCTTAATGCAAATGGAACATGGCAGTGGGTGTCGTTACCAAAGGGAAAGAAGGCAAATGGATGTAAGTAGATTTACAAAAAAATTCATAATGTTTATGGTAGTGTGAGCAGGTACAAGGCCAAGGTTATGCACAGACTTAAGGGATTGATTATGAAGAGACAGCCACATAGCCAAGATGTCTACCATTTGTGTGTTTTTTGTAGTGGCTCTGTAGATTTAAAATGGGTGTTGAAACAAATGGATGTAAAGAATGTGTTTTTGAATGGAGACTTGGTGGAGGTTGTGTATATGGAGCAGCAGCCACAAGGTTATGAAAATATGAGGCTATGTGACCTTATATGAAGGTTAAAGAAAGCATTGTATGGGTTGAAGCAAGCACCTAGCACTTGTTCGCTATGTTAGACCCACTCCACTACTCTCTATAATTAACCAATTCGATCCGTGGGTATAGATACTTAAGTGCCTATTTTCAAAGGCTAAGAAGAGTAGCAACTAAGGTTTTTAATTGCCAAAGTATACACTAAGTAAGCACATAAGTTTAATTAACATGGTTGACAATAACCAAAAGAGTAGAATGAACATTGACAACTTTGATTTTGCACATGAAGGTGCTAATGATGATGCCCCCATGTTTGTTAATTATCATGTTACTAGGTTGCAATAAGCTATGGGCAACCCTGCTTTGCAAGCCAAAGTTACTCAACAACTTCGTGCTTATGGGATTTCCTTTCCTCTCCAAGAGGAGAGAGAGCTTAGGAGGCCTCTTGATGAGACCCCCAAAATAAGACTCTCTCCCATACGAGAGGAGGAATCCAAAGGTCAAGAAATTAATGAATCCCTAAGTTCCTCCAAAGATGTGGCTCCACAAAGAAGGCGGACTAAACGATCACCAACGCCTCCCAAGAGGAAGCGGTTAACCCATAGTCCTTCTCCTCGTCACTCCAAAAGGGAAGAGAGGAAACAAAGGAAGAAAAGGGCAAGAAAGAGGTCACCCTCTTCTCCTTCTTCTTCACCTTCCTCTCTATCGGTGAAAACTATGGCTTCTCCTAGAGAATACAAGAGGGGAGGACATCGCAAATCTTACCCTGCATGGCGAGGGTCACAAAAGCTAAAGAAGCTCAAAGAGGGTGGAAAGAGTCTCTTCACCTATGATGGCACCTTTGGTGCTATCAACAAAGTATGGACCTTCATCCAACAATTTGATGTGGCCTTTGGAGACGAGGGCTTCAGAGAGCCCTCCAAGCTACGCCATGTAGCTATGCACTTCCAAAAATCGGCTCGTCAATGGTGGGCTAGCCTTTGTGGCAACGGGGAAGCCCCAAAGACATGGAAAAATCTACGAGTTTCCATCATGAAGAAATTCCTTGCAAGCGATGCAAAGGACAAAGTGCTCACCGAATGGTGGAGTTTGAGGCTTCTCTCTCATGAGTCTATTCACAAATATGTGGACAAGTTTTGGGATTTACATCTCAAGGCTACTGTCTTTCAAAAGATGGACTTTATCGAGCAAAAGCAACAATTTTGTGCGGGAATACCTGAAGAGATGGCCAAGTATGTCAACTCTCAATAGCCTAGTTCTATCAGCAAAGTAATCCACCATACCATGGTTGCTTTGCCTAGCAATTTACAACAAGGGGCTAGACGGAATGTCAAGCCCATGGAAAATAGAGACAAAAGTGATGCAAAGGGGAAAATTAATGCCCAAAATCCTTCCCAAGGCCATTCCAACAACAACAACAACAATCAGTCCAAGGAGAAAGGAGTTTACAAAGGTAAAAATAAACTCTCTCCTGAAGATCTTGAAACTTTTTGCAAGGATCACAAATGTTTTAAGTGTGGGGAGCAAGGACATGGTTATCGTTCTTGCCCAAAAGAAATGCTTGCAATGAGACTCCTAGAGCTTCCACTATCGAAGCTCCAAAAGAGGATGCTCATTGCAAAGGATCACCTCTCTCCTATGCTTGGGGAAAGGTAAGGGAGCATGGTGCCTTCATCTTGTTTGACCCTGGCTCTACTCACAACTTCATATCAACAGAGTTGGCCACCAAGTTGGGCATTCAAGCTTTTGAGATTGGAGATATTGTAACGACTCACACAACTTTCAAGGGACAGCAAGCCTGCCTTACTCCCTTGATTGGGACGTTGAGGCTTCATGTCCAAAGCTAGGTTGACAAAGAAGACTTTTTCATCTCTCCTCTCCAACATGAGGATGCTATCCTAGGACCTCCATGGTTTGATCACATGGCTACCAACATGAAGTTCCGTGAAAGGAGAATCTACTTCACCTGTAGGGGGAAGAACATGTATATAGATGGGTGAAAGCGTGGTTTGGTGGTACAAAAAAAGGACCTATTTTACTTCTACCAATGAAAAAGTGGGGACTAGTAAATTTTTTTTATTTTAGGTCAAAACTTTTCGGACCTTGCGTTTTTAGATTCTCCTTTTGAAGATCTATCCCGCTGATATATAGTATGATAGGTAGTTTTTCATGTGACATGTAGAAATTGTAGCTCAAAGATTTGTCAAAGGTGCTATCGAGGACAGTCCTTTTTGTACCACCAAAGGTGCTTTTAGCCAGATGCTAATGAGTCTGGTCATACTATACCACTTATAAATCCACCAGCTTTTGATAAGTCAATGAAAAGCTCGATTTTTGCGTACATGATTTTTGTCAAAGAATCCACTAATGATGCTAATAGTTTATCAAGTGAAAATGGTAGGAATCAAAAAGAGTTAGACTTGTCTAACTTTCTAAAAGGATTCCAAGATGTGTTCATCAATGATATCCCTATGGACTTACCTCCAAAACGACGGGATGACCATCAAATTGAGCTCCTATCAGGAAGCTCACTGCCTAACAAACCTCCTTATCGAGTTTCCCAAGCTCACCAAGAGGAGATTATGAGGCAAGTACAAGAATTGGTAGACAAAGGGATGGTGAGGCCTAGCTCCTCTCCCTTTTGTTCTCCAGTCCTTTTAGTGCAAAAGAAAGACGGTACATACTACATGTGTGTGGACTATCGTGCATTAAACCATATCACTATCAAAAACAGATTTCCCGTACCTTGGGTAGAAGGTCTGTTTGATAAGCTACAAGTCTCTACCTACTTTAGTAGGATTGACCTTAAAAGTGGCTATCATTAAATAAGGATAGTGGAGGAAGATATCCTAAAGACCTCATTTCGTACAACGTTTGGTCTTTATGAATATCAAGTCATGCCTTTTGGCTTGACCAATGCACCTGCCACATTCAATCGTTTGATGGAGAAAATATTTAGACCCTACCGCAAGTTCACTAGAGTGTTCTTTGATGATATCATCGTCTACTCCAAGTCCTTGGAGAAACACAAGCAACACTGTCCAAGTGATTTTTCAAGCATTGAGGGAGAACAAGCTTTTTCTCAACAAAAAGAAAAGCGAATTTTTCCTTCAAGAGATTCAATACTTAGGTCATATTATCTCTCCAGATGGTATCCGTAGGGATCCATCAAAGTTAGAGGTAATAAAATCATTGCCTAATCCAATGAATCTACATGAGCTAAGAAGCTTTATTAGTATGTGTGCCTACTATAGACGCTTCATAGCAAGATTTTCTCAAATAGCAAGACCATTACATGACTTAACAAAGAAGAACGTTAACTATTCATGGATTGCTAAGGAGAAAAAAGCTTTTGATAAGCTCAAAGAGAAGCTTACCTCTCAACAAATCCTCACGCTTCCGGATCTCTCAAGGTCATTTGAGGTCCAATGTGATGCTTGTAGTGATTGCCTTGGAGCAGTCTTGCTTCAAGAAGGGCATGCCATAGCATATGAGATCCGAAGGCTCAATACGGATGAACAGGTCTTGGGAATTTTATGAGAAAGAGCTTTTAGTTGTTCTACATGCCCTGGACACATGGAAGCACTATTTATTGGGGACTCCATTCATTTTACGAACAGACCATCAAAGCCTCAAGTACTTCATGACGCAAACAAAGATTTCTGACAAACTAATGAGGTGGGCAAATTTTCTTTTGCAATTTAATTTTCATATTTCTCACATTGTTGGTAAGCACAATCAAGTGGTCGATGCACTTTCACGACGACCAAAAGTCAATGCAGTGTCTATAGCAACTCACAATGTTCTATGTCCATGATAGATGAGTATGCTATTCACGTTGACTTCAAAGATGTAATGTCAGCCCTTTCTTTGGGGAAGAAAGAGGAACCATTCACCTTGCAAGGTAGCTATCTTCTCCATGGCAATAGGCTATGTGTTACTCACTCCCTTCGTGATTTCATGTGAGCCTACTTAAGCCCTACAAACGAGAGCCTCCAAATGAACCAATTATTGAAGACCTCCCCAAAATCGAAGACCAAGAATAGGTGCTACAACTCGAAGCTATACTTCAGCATGAAGACAAGGTACTACGACATGGTAATATTATCCGACGGTATCTTATTAAGTTCAAAAATTATCCTTATGAAGATGCTAGATGGATGCAAGGGATCCAGCTTAAGGATAGTATGAACCTTGTCAATGCTTACAATGCTACATTAGAGTAAGCAAATGTACATATTTCTTTTAAATGATCAATGTTTTCTGTCTTATAAGACTGATTCTCTCTTTATTGTGCACAAATTTAAGTAGTATGCATACTACGAATCATGTTTGTGATGAAGACGTCTCTCAAACACCATGTAGAATTTATCACTCTACTTAAGAGGTTGAAATGGACTAAAGAGCAGACATGCTTGCGGCAGCTATGTTTCCCAGGCACCAAACGGATTAGTCATCCTTCATCTTGGAATGATGTAGTAGGGTAAAAATGGATCCTCTACCCACTAAGACAAATTAACTAATGACTATGGCTTTATCTCTTTTACCTCATAGTCGAGGACAACTATAATTTCAAGAGAGAGGTAATGTCATAAAATCTAATATATAACCAATCCAAATGATTTTCTCATATTAAACTAATCATTTAATGTGGGATAATAAACACGAACAAGGGTTAGAATATAGACATGTGCTTACAGATCTATCTCAACTCGGGGCCAATGGTAAAGGGGTCCAAATGAGAGATGGTTTGTCAAATAGCAATGCTACCTAATGGAGCTTAAAAGACCTTAGGTTTAGCTTCATTAAAGACCTTCAAAAGTTAGTGTTAAAAAGTCCTTTGACCTTACCCAAGCTAGGGCTAACCTCGAGGTGGGAATCGTACCGAAGCATGAGGTGCTAAGACGCTTAAAGTGGTTGTGGGAACCTTGCCCAAAGCTTCAGGTGATTTTTTATGCTTAAATGACTAAGGTTTTTGAAATTTTAAATTCAAAGATAAATTATAGAGAAGCATGAAAGTCCATGCTTGATTGACTAAGACTTGAAGTATTCAATTCAAAACAAATGACTTAAGAAGCATAAAAGACACATGCTTGCTTGACTGAATAAGTCTTTGAAGTATTCCATTCAACCAAATGACTTAATAAGCAATAAAAGACACATGTTCAAATGATCCTTCACATGTGGCCCACATGATGTGCTTGAATGCTATTGGTTAGGTTTTAAAGGGGTCCGATGAGAATTTAGATACATAAAAATAAATAATGAAGTTCTTTCTCTCAAAGAGAGAAAAGAGGACACATACCCAAAGGAAATAATAAAATAATACAAGAGAGGGAGAGAGAGAGAGAGAGAGAGAGAGAGATGTGTCGACCAAGCATGAGAGGGGGGGTATACTCTCCCACACACACACACACATTCTCTCATTGTGTGGAGTGCAAAATGCAAGAGCTCCATCTCCTTCTCCAAGTTTGTTGAGAAGTGGAGAGCCTACACCAACACTATTTGGCTATTGAATGCAAATCCAACCATGATGATAAGTGAGGAACTATTTCTTTCTCATATGGAATGTTTCTTCTTCCTCTTCCCTACCCTCATTCCCTGCTAGCTCTCTCTACCTTGTAAGGTGTTTGAGACCTTGGGACTGAGGCTTGAGATAGTTTTTTTTTTTTGCAAAGTTTATGTTAAGCTCGTGATGCATGAAGCTTTCCATCTTCATAGCATCACCAAGGTCACAAGGAACACAAAGATTGTATTGTAAAAAAGTCTCTCTTGATGGGAGAATCTATAATAAAAACGTCTTTTGGAGGGGGGACCAGCTCCAATGCAAGTAAATCCGGTCCTCATCTATTGTCATGTTCTCTAATACTCTCTCTCTTGCAAAAGTATTGTTCATGCCAAGTTAATTACATACTATGTTTATGTTGCTACCATCAATTAAGTTCACTTCCATATTCTCAAAGTAATCTCACAAAAATGCTCACTCTAATTCTCTTAATTCCGCTATTCTCAAAGTTCATAGGCCATTTCCATTACACAATTCCCACATTGAGTGTACTACCTTGGCAAGAGGGGCTTAGCAGGGAAGAGCTCCTTGCATTGAGCATAAGGCAACTAGAGAGAAGGCCTAGAGACATTGAGGTTGCAAAAGAACTACTCAAAATTTGCAAGGTTGAAAAACAAGGACTACTTTGATAAGCGACATCGGCTCAGGAGCAAAGCAATTGACAAAGGTGACTGGGTTCTAGTATATGATAGTAGCCTTGATAACCAGCACACAATCATGTATAAGTTTTCAAAAAGATGGTTTGGACCACATGTTGTAAAGCATGTGCATGAAAATCCTACTTACAGCTTGTCTGAACTAGATGGTACATAAGTAAAGACTCCCATTGCAGGAAAAAGGATCAAAATGTTTAAGAGAAGAGGAGACAATGGTCCAGAAGATGTTGACGAGGAGAAAGAGAAAAACACAGGTGCAGATCAAAGTGAAAATGAAGCTTTGGAATCATCCAGTGAAGAAGAAATCAAGGAAGAGTACAAGAGGGTTGACCTTACAAAGAGAAAATGTGGCATATACCGGAGGATGTGCAAGTTTAGAGGGGGTGGATGTCATGTTTTGCCACGTACATAGTGGAAACAAATGCTACAAGATCTATTTTGCAAATTTTTAGATACATAAGTATATTTCCTATAATGTACATATGTATTTCTAGGTATAATAATAATCTTTCTATCTCATCCTATTATTTATCTCAAGGGTAACATATTCTTACTTTACTGTTAGAAAATACTATGGGAAAAGCGTCAATAGCTCCGCCTCTTTAACTTGGGGCAAAATGCATTGGTTCTTTCTTTCTACTATCTCATTATCATCTCACACCCTATTTATATCCTATATCTAAGGTAACTTCCAATATATATATATATATATATATATATATTCTATGTAATTTCTATATTTCTTATATTTCATTTTAATAGCTACTAGGAAGGAATCATATCCTAGTGAGACACTAGCTTGCATGATTTTCAAAGATGCACTCATTTTAATGAATTATTGCAAGGATGCTTACAAAACTTTGTCCATGAGCAATGTCATGCTTTCATATTGCATGAGGTGTCCTTTGGAATCAAATGAAAGTCTAGGATAAGGGGACCATAGGAAAAACTTTTGATGCCAAAAATATACCCTATTTTGATGATTTTTTACACAAGGTTCCAATCCAAATTGGAAAAAGTACATAAAATAAAGGTCGTAGCTTATGAGCTGAGTTTTATTTCCCTATTTTTACTTTTTTATTTGGAGCCACGGTTGAGGAGATATAATCAAAATATTTGACCCCAGTCTGCCCACAACATGCAGGGACAGCTCATTTCAAACTTTGCCAGATTCTGTTCACACTGGCTCTTCTCTTCTTATGTAAACCCTTGGGAGTTCCCTTCACTTATAAAATGGGACCTCTTCTTCCTTGTAAACCATTCATGAGATGAATTCATGAGGGAGTGACAGGATTGATGCCTAATTGTACTTAACCATTAACGAAAGCCTAAGCCTACACTTGCTCCTAGAGGAAGATTAGCCATTCTTGTAAGCTATCCTTGGAAGATCAACTCTAATCGAAGAAGGTCTTGAATTAACTTGGTGCATCAATCAAAGTTGAAGTCTTCCCTCTTCTTCTCTCTCCATCATAATGGTGAATAACTCCCGAAGAGTTTGTCAAGTAAGATGTGTTTTACTTTGATATTTTGTTGGTTTCTTGTTGTTGTTTTTTTCATCTCTAATCCAACATATATCTCTAAAATTTCATCTCCCTTCATAACCAAATTTATCTCTCTCACTCTTAGAAAGTCATTCTTCCTACAAATTCTAGGTTCTCCTTGCTACAGGTACATCTCTCCCCGCAGTATCCTTATTGCCTACGGGCAAGAACAAGGCTTGGGAGGGAAACTTCTCATCTCTTCACTTCTCTCATATCTACATTTCTCACATATTATCCTAATGAATAATCAACATGACATGAATTTCTATCACTTCCACTCTGTGCGATATTACAATTAACGTATGGATTAGCCGTAAAATACACTTTCACAACGTACAGTGTTTCTCTTTGGGCCAAAAAGGCTCAATAAAATACTTCTTTCATCGGACCCATCATACTACCCCTTATAGACTATGACTTTTCTTTTGACGTAAGTGTAGTTATCTTGCTATGAATCAAGAGGATTTGTAAAGACAATAAATCCCAATCAATAGACAAAACATATACATTATGATAAGCACAAAATTACAATTCCAAAGAACCATCCATAGCATGTTTAGTTGGCAAAGTTTGAATGCCATTAACTCATCTATTTACCCTTTCATATTACCCATAATACGATACGACCATAGCCCTGTTTTCATCTTTATGTTGTTTCGATGGGTCTCTTTTGTGTTCTTTCTTTGTGTGTATGAGTGCAAGAGAGAAAGAGCGGAGCTTCTTTGATTTCTCTTCTTCCAAACCCTAGACTTCATGGAATCTACGGTATAACTCCATATAGTTTTTGGAGTTCTCTCACAAACTCTCACAGCCAAAAGCCCGGTGCTTTCCTGGCAAGACCACAAATTTCTTGACAGCGTACTGATTCTCCCTCTTTCTATTTGAATCTATGGATTTGTGAGATCGTATTGTGAGCTATGCCTTTCTGTGAGAATTCTTCGTCGATGAATTCCTCTCTAGAGTCTCAAAAATCACATCTTTCGACTTAGTCGAACCATGTAGCCGCGTAATCTTCTAAAGTCAGTCCAAATCTCACAAATTGTGTTGAAAAATCCAAAACTTTCACTGTTCATTAGGAAAAATATGGACTCTCCTTGGGCCTTTTTGATTAGTGAAGGCTTAAGGGAGAACCAATGAGAGGGCTCTTGGGATATCACCTAGAGGGGGAGGAATGGTAGGGGTGCAGCCTAATTGTCTCCCTCTTCAATTCTTGGTTCTTAGAGAGAGGTGGGAGGAAGGCTAGGGGGGGGGGGGGGTAAATAGGAGGAAAGAGGTGTCATAAAAGAGGGAGGGACCCAAAAAAAAAAAACGCGCATGCTTAAAAACCCTAAAAAATGAAAATTTTTTAGAAGTTTCAAAATTTACTCATTTGCTTCCAAAACTGTCCCAAAACATAAACTAACTTTAAAAAGTCAATTTTTCTCTCCAGAATCCACTTTTCTCTCTCTCCCTCACTACTTTTCTCTCCCACGCTCTCCCTCTTCTCCCTCCTCCCATTCTCTCTCTACAGTCAAGGCAGCCATAGCCAAAAGCTTTCCACCACTCTCTCCATAGCTCCCCCTTCTCTCACACCTCCATCAACCCTCTACAGTCCCACACCCCATAGCCCACAGCTCCACTATCCTCTCTACCTCTCACTCCTCCCCTCTTTCTCATTAGGGGAATTTTGAGGTCACTTTTGTGCCCTGTAAGAATATGTAGAGAGAGAATATATACTTTATTTAAAAAATAGTGAAATGTTTGTAAAAAGGTGAGTTTGTGTCCTTTTTACCTCCACCGAAACATGTCATTGTCAAATCTTTCTAGGATCTTTCGTATTCTAAAAAATACTCCCTCCAAAACTAACGAAAACGTCAATTCTGGCCCAAAATTCAAAATTTCCAAAAGCTCAAACAAACCTTTTCTGTGTCGTCTTCTTCCTCGTATCTGCACAGCTTTTTCCTATAGTACTATCTCTGACAAATACTGTTAACAGACTTCCATGAGGAAGAGAAGAAGCTTATACCATCTACACATTGAGCTAAATGAAGAATATTGTCCAGTGCGCAAGAGAAACAAATGTGCAGAGGTGTCCTCGTCCATATTTGAAGCAATGCGGCAAGATCAAAAAAATCACATTGATCTCTGGACTGATGGAAGATTGTATGCAGTGGACCCAATGACAAAGAGCACTCCCCCATTCTCAAATTGTTCATCTTTGATAAAATTTGTGGGTGATGGTCAAAGAGGGTTGCTGGGTTATACACAGAGTCTTGCGGCAGAGAGAGATATTCTTAAGTTAGAAGATCATTTGACCAAACAAATGATAAATACTCTTAAACAACAACTTGAGGAATGTAAAGAGAGCAACGAAAAGCTACAAACTCAGCTCAAACAAGCTAGAAGCAAGAATACAATGTTAGGAAACAGACAAAGAGAAAAGAAGTTAAAGAACATTGAAGCCTTGAGACGTGGTGGAGGAGGTTGCAACAGGAGAATCAGAGCAGCAAGGTATTGTTATTTTATATGATTCTGCTTATGCTTATTTTATATGATTCTGCTTATGTTAGGTTGTTAATCTTTTTGTTAAGTTGTATTATGATTCTGCTCCACATTATTATGCTTATGTTATTGTTATTATGCTATTGTTCTTTATTAAATGATTAATATTCAGTTAACTTTAATTTAGTTTGTTTATTTTGCTGGTGTCATTTGGACAATAATCAGTTAATTTTGTACCTTTTGATTTAGGACTTTGCTACAACCAAACTCTGCATCAAACATGGAAATGGCAGCTAAACATTATTGTGATGTTTTACCTCTCAAGGTTGCCAAAAAGATTTTCACAGAGAAGAAGTTTAAAAAGGCAAAGGAGCAGTGCATTGAGGGATTTTTGCAGAGCTCTTGCTTGGACAAGGAGGATGTGCAATATACTATGGATAAGGTAGGCATTAGCAGAGATGGTTATAGCAAGCTATTCAGAAATATGAAGTCAAGGTTAAAGCAATGTAAGGTCAGGTCCTCTTTGCTTCCAAAGCCATCCATTGTGCAGCAAGCAAGGAAAAAGATCAATGAGAGGATAATGGAGATGTTGGGTGAGCCTCACCACATTCATGGTACCTATCATGGTAAAAAGAGGGATCTTCAATTTGACGAGTTCAATAATATTTTCCTTGACTTGAAGACACTTCAGAAGGAAATGATCAGATTCTATGAGCTGGAGTATACAGAAGCAAATGGTGTTGTCAGTTTCGTGATAAAGCTTGATGAATGTGAGATTGTTAAGAACAGAAAAATTGAGAGGATTTCCATAACTTTAATGAACAGAGCATTGAAACCGAAGGATACCAAGTACTTCAGCGTGCAATTAGAGAAGAATGTCTGGTGGCTAGGTGCTTTTGAAGTAGAGAGTGAAGACTTTGATGTTCTGGATTGGGTTTTCCATCAAACAACAATACCCGAAGTCGTTAATGCACAAGAATTAGGGGAAGAGCTTGAAGTTGAAGGGTTTGGAAGTTACAGGGTGGAATGGCACATGGGAGGAGACCTTAAAACCCTTAAATGTATGTACAATGTCTCCAAAGGAGCTATGGCAAAGAGCCCTTGTCTGTATTGTATGGCATCAGCAAAAGAATGTAATCCTGCAAATTGGAACAAAGCACCCAATAGGCATACTCAAGATCCAAACTTCAAAGCAGTTTTAAATATTCCACTTGCTAATGTCCACATATGTACTCTGCATGCTCTTTGCCGAATTGTGGAGAAAATTGTACATCTGTATGTGGGGTTTGCCTAGAAGTTACAGCCAAAAGCAGCTAGAGATGCTGCAATCAAATGTATTGAAAGGGTTTTATCAGAAATTGGCCTTCACAGTGGTAAGGTTAAGATTGAAACAGAACTGAAGAGGTCTTCAAATGGAAACAATGTGCCTAGAAAGGTATCTGTTGGTGGTGTGAAGGCCAGAGCTTTCCTAGGGTTTCATGGCAAACTAGGAAAGGTAAATGCCAAGAAGGGTTCATCCAATGTGAAGTATAACCAGTGGAAAGCTCTCCACAATGCCATCAAAGATCATGGTCTTGAAGGTACATCAAGAAACAAAAAGGCAGAGGTATGGGAATCACTAGACAAAGTATTTTCCTACTGTGATAAGACATCCTGGGGCAAAAATGATCTGCCAAATTTCAAGAAAGTGCTCAATAACTTCAGAAGTGCAATGAAAGATGCTTGGGATCAGGAATTCACACATTACATGGTAAGTTTTTTATTTATTTTCTGACCTTTTTAATATGTACATACTTTTAGTTTGGAAGCATATGATTAATCTCATACTTACTAATTATTGACACACTTTTACTTTGCCAGCATATAATTTACAATCACACTCCCTGGTTTGTAAAGAGATGGGGCTCCCTGTCCATATGGTCTACACAAGGCATGGAGAAATCCCATTATCAAGCAAGAACCAAGTTTTTCAAGCATACAAGACATGGAGGAGGTGCAGTGAAGGCAAACAGCTTGCTTGAGGTTTTCCAATGGTTCTATAGACAAATATGGCATAGAACCAGATCAAAAATGACAAACAAATCACTACTGAACTCAGATTTAGCAAATGCCTTACACAGGAACGAGCAGAAAAGACAAAATTCATATAATAGTTCATCTGCAAATGAAAAATTCTTACAATGGCTAGCTACAAGAGAGAGACAAGGTAGAAAGTGGGCCAAAGTACAGGTTTGAGCAAAGTCAGTCTTTTGATGAAGGTACATCAACTTCACCCCTAAACTTCAGAAACTTCTGCTTATTGTAGCCTATCATTTGTCTCTTGAGGTCCCCAGAGTGGGCAAGCACATAGGATGCCATTGTTGCAAAATAACCAGCTCTAGAACCAGTAAGGCCAGGGAAGAATCCAAAAATTCTGATGGCTTCCTCCTTTTCCACCAATATTAACTTCTCTAACCCTGGAGGAAGCTGATATGAACCAACAACCTTTGCAAGTGCTTTAATTGCAAGCATTGGCAGCAAATGTTCTCTTGTAAACTTGTTATGGAATATAATGACAGTCTCTTTGTTGAGCTTCCCAATAAAGTGTCCCAAGCTCTGGTTCCTTCCTAAATTTAAGGGTCTGGAACCCTTCCCCCTGCCAAGGAATTTGTCTGTGTCCAGTATTTCAATTTGCAAAAATATGTCTTGGTTAATTGTTCAGCACATTAATAAGACAGGGCAAAATGGTCATTAACATACCTTAGGAGACTCATCCTCCTCAAACAAGGCAGGTTCCCATATATCAATGGATCTAGTTGGCCTTACTTCATAATCTCTGGTCTTTTCCTCTCCCATATGCTCTATTTTAAGCACTTTCTGGATCTCATTGAACTCCTCTTCAGAAGGTACACCCTGTTGCTCATATCTCAGAACAATGTCCTGCACATGCTTTCCAACACTTGAGCTGTCAATAAAATTTTCTGCCTCTGTGTCCAAGACTGCTAAGGGGCAAGGTGAGTAATCAATAAATCCTATGTCATTAGATCCCCACTCAGCCAAAACTGCCAAAGCATAATCTTCCCTTAGATCAAAAAGATGTTGAATGTCATTCAGCAAGACATATTCCTTTTTGTTAACTTTGTATGTGGGAAATGTTGCTGTGCAATGCAAAGGATCAACATCTTCATCCTCAATGTCAACATTCTCCACTTTAGTGATGTTTTCTGCTTTAAATTTTGCAATGTCCAGCATCTCAGTGCTTTGTAGCTTCTCTTCCTCTTCATGGAATTCCATCTCTATCTCCTCTTTCTCCTGGTCCTCCTCAGCCTGGGAAATCTGCTTTGGAATCTCTTTGCCCTCTGGTGTTGGGAGTAAACTGAAGAAAATGATAAGTCCAAGGTCATAATCTACCAACTGGCAATGCATATTACCATGAAATTTGCAAGGCTTTATGATCTTTTGCCAGTCTGGATGAAGGCTTGACCACTTCTTTGCAATACCTGTCCTTGATAAGCTACCTGCTTTGCATATATCAACAAAATGAACAAGATTGTCAAGCCTGTGATCTCTGATCAATTCTGTATATATCTCTTTCAAGTCACTAATTTGTGTAGAGAAGCCATCCACAAGTGCTTGAAGATCAAAGGCAGCATTAAAAATATGTTTAACACTTTGAAATCTTGTAAGTTCATTAACTTTGTAAAGAAAAGACATCAGCCGATCATCAGCGGTCTCTTGTATATCCTCTGTATCCATTATGACAATCCACAAATGCTCAGCTGAAAAAGAGAAAAGAGACGTCTATCAAAGCATTAACCACCCTTCTTTATATCAAGTCTACAAACAAATTAAAAGCATAAAATTGTCAAGCAAATTAAGCGCACAAATTAAGCGCAAGCAAAAAAGAATTACATAAAATTGTCACATGCTAAGTTTGTCACTTGCTATGCGAATTGTGAGGGGTTAAGAGAAACTCGGCACTCACTAACTACGCACACGGAGTGACACTTGGTACGCGATTTCCTATTGCTAGGAAGAGGTCGACGGCTCCCAAAATCGCGCACGGGGTGTCGCGGTGTGTCGCTTGGAGGGTTGGAGGCTTAATTTCAAAGCCTTGTGAATGACAATAAGCAAAAAAACGGGTTGGGTAGGTTCTTTTTATGGCCAAAAACGCCGCCTCGGTGGGTGTGCAGATCGGTTGCCGCCTCGAAGTGTGGTCCAACGGCTAGTATGTGCCTAGGGACTTGCGCAAAGCACCCTATATAAACCTCCTCAGAGCCCAAACTAAGCACATTTTGAAGGAGGTTCTACCCGGTTCTTGCACTTCCACAACCCAAAATTTCGAGCGCTTTGACCGTCACCCCGTGCGCGATATTCGTAAGTGTGAAGACTTTGCCCCCTTTGTCATTTCGCGTACGGAGTATCAAAGCAATGTGTTCCACTATGTCCACAAGTGTGATCATGTTTACGATGTGTACCGCAATGTGTGCCACTAGTGTGAGGACTGTGCTCCCTTTGTCATTTCGCGTACGGAGTGTCACCGCAATGTGTTTACGATGTGTACCGGAATGTGTGCCACTATGTCCACAAGGAGAAGTTTACCATGCATACAATGTGTGCCTCTGTGTACCGCTTGGCACTCCGTCACCCCGTGCGCGATCATCGAAAGTGTGAGGACATTGGTCCCTTTGTGATTTCGCGTACGGGGTGTCACCGCAATGTGTTCCACTATGTATGGAAATGTGTGCCACTATGTTGAAAAGGAGGAGTTTACTTTGATAAAGTAATAATAAAAATTAAATATACATCGTTTACTTTTTTTACTAATGTTTGTTGTGTAACAATCATTCCTATCCCTTTTGAAGATGGCAAGGACCAAGAAGACTGCAAGGAAGGTTGATAAGCCTCTATCCAAAGATGAAGAAGAAGCTCAGCCTAGAAAAGCTTCAGCTGGTACTTCCAAACCAAAGAAGAGCACATCTCAGAGGAAGGACCCTAAACCAAGCACACCTGACCCTCAACCAAGCAAAAGAAAAACTACACATCAGAGGAAAGCTTCCAAGCCACTGCAGCTTAAGCCTCTCCTTACAAAGAGAAAGTTCAAGCAGGGGGTCAAATGTCTAAGAGAGATAAGGAAGGCCATAAAAGCCATCAATCTTGCAATTCCCAAACTGCCCTTCCAAAGACTATGCAGACAAGTTGCAGAGGAGTACAAGATTGATATGAGGTGGACTAGAACTGCATTGGCATGTATCCAGGAGGCTTCTGAGGACTTTATGATTGAGCTTTTCCAAGATGCCTATATCTGTGCAGCTCATGCCCATAGGGTTACTTTGATGGACAAAGACATGATCACTCTCAGGAGGCTGAGATACAGGTTTTCAAGAATGCATGATATTAAGGCCTTTAATATTCTCAACATTCCTCCATGGAGGAAGCCCAAGGAGCCTGAAGTAGGAGTAGTTGATATTATTGAAGAAGAGGAAAAGGAAAGGAAAAAGAGACCAAAGGAAGACAAGGAAATTGCAGAGAGAAAGGAGCTTGACCTGTTGGAACCTCAGCTAGTGCCCCTCTTGAGGAGTGTCAATCCTACTGGTTTTGTTGTCGCTCTATTCAGTGAGGAGGGTCCTAGGGAGGATTACAATTCACTTGACTCTGAGACCTTGGAAATTCTCAAGGACTGGACCAAGGAGATGAATTCTCCACTCCTTATCACATGCCTCAGGTTGTTTTTGTTTTCCTTTGTATTTTTGTTTATAGCAAGAACTCTTTATATAACAATATCTTGTACCAGGTTAATGATGCATACATATGAGCCAAACCTTCAACAAAAGGTGGAATTTTTAGACCCTTCTATCTCCCACTTTCTCAGGACAGAGACAAATATTAGAGAGCTCACAAAGTGGTTGACTCATGTGGACTTGGAAATCTGTGAAATTTTCTTGATTCCTTATCATGTGAAGAGAATTTACTAATTCATGTTAGAAGGCTAACTGAGGCTTGTTTTTATAGCTCACATTGGAGTTTAATTGCAATTGATATTGTGAAAAGAAAATGCTACTTTGTCAATTCTCTTGCTGGAGTACATGGTCAAGCAAAATTGTAAGTATAGTAGCAGACACATTTTGTAAACCACAAGCAGAACCTCAAGCACATACTTTTAATAAAGAATTTTGGACAGTGTTGCTACAAGATTTATAGAGACATTGGAGAATTGTCCACCCATGCCAAAGATGCTGACTGAAGTCCAATTTTCAGTTGTGAAGGTTGGAATTCTTTATGCTTTGTTCACTTCAATGGATTATCCTCAAATATTTTTTCCCATAAATACATGTAATGAGTTGCAGGTTCCAATCCAGCCTGAAAGCCATTCATGTGGATGGAGGGTAGTGACAAATGCCAAGCTCCTCTTGGACTTCATATACTGCAATGACAATCAGAATATAGAAGTATAGCATATTTCATATTTGCCAGCTGTATTTTTTCTCATTTTATTGTTCCTAAAACTTGCTTTCTATTGCCTTGTATAGATCAACAGAGAGTGCTATAGTGAGAACCATGTATGGTTGACAAGAGCAAAGATTATCAAGTATATGATTGAAGCAAATGGACAACTGCAAGAGGTATTTAAAGATGATGATGTTGAAGAGAAGGGGAAAGCAAAGCTAGAAAAGGAAAAGGGGAAAGCAAAACTAGAAGAGGAAAAGGGAAGTGAAGAGGAAGAAGAGAGTGGTGAGCAGGAAAAGGCAAGTGAAGAGATGGATGATAAGAGAAAGAGGAAGCAGCCCTCAAGCCCTCCTGCCAAAGAGCCCACAAGAAAATATCCCAGGACAAAAGAGCCCACTACAAAAGCACCAACCCCATTAAGGAAGTCCCCTAGGGACAGGAAAACTCCTGGCATAAAACTATTCTAGCTTTTTGTAGCCCACTCTAATTGTAGCCCACTTGTATCAAGCTTCCCACTTGTATCCAATTGTCTATTCTATAGCCCACTTGTATCCAATTGTCTATTCTATGTAATTGCAAATATTTGAAATTGAATACATTTTGATCACCTTGTTTTAAGACTCTGTTACAAAATCAAATCATTGAAGTAAAATCATTGATGTTTGGAAAAGTTGCATTTCAATAACAAAATAAAGATCCTTTTAGATCTTTATTTCAATAAGATCCTTGCAGGTCATGTGATACAAAACAAGATCCTTGCAAGTCATGTGATACAAAATAAGATCCTTGCAGGTCATGTGTTACAAAATTGCCTTGAAGGATGTTTAAGGCACCAAATGTACAATGCCATCCAAGATGTCCTTGCACTGTAGCCTCTTTTCATTCCTTTTTGATACCTACAAAAACAGTCCAAGTTAAATAAAGAACCAATAAGAGAACAAGAGACTTTTAGGGATAACAGTTACCTTTCCACCATTTATTTGAAAGCAGAATGTTGTGGGCAGTTCAATTTCATCATTTTGCAGGTCCAATCTCAATTGATGTAAGCTACACATGCCTCTTATCTTTACAATTGACAGATGCTCATTGTTTACCCATATATCAATGTCTTCTATTGGGCTGTCAATGAAGTCCTCCATGTCTTGATCAAGTGGAGTTAGCTGACCACCAACATAGTGCCATCTTCTGTAATAAAATTACATAATGAAGTTTTGTGTCCCTATCATGTATTTGCAAGCAATTGAGCCAGCTTGCACATTACAAGTGATTCCATTCACTGTTTTGGTGTTCCAACCCTCATCCACAAATTCAAGTACATTTGCTGAGTCTAAAGTCTTCACTGAAAACATTGTTCTAGATTTTCTGACTTCAGCATTAGAGAAGAAGTCTACAAAAACTACTCTGTTTGCTTGCTATGTTTGCTTTCAAACACTTTTGAATCTCACAAAACAGTTTGCACCTGTAGCCCTCACTTGTATTTGAGCTAGGGAGTGACCATTCTCCACTTTTGAAATCAGGCAAGTCTAGCTTGGTTGTGGCTCCAAGTTCTCCAGTCCTTCTAGGTGGAACATAATAATGGTCAAAGAAGAATATTCCATTCTCTGCCAGTGAACCCTTAGTCCTTCCCTTGTATATTTCTTCACCAATTGATCCATGACACACATCCAGAATATTTATAACACATTCTACTGGCTGCCATTCCATAATGTTTGAAGGATACAAATCTGTACAACAAATAACCTTATACAACATGCATTACAAATAAGGATTTAAGTTAAGAGACTTACAGTTTGGTCTATGTAATGGCAAAGCAGAACTCTCTGAGTCAATATGCAGATCTTTATGCATGTACACATGCTGCACCAGCACCTCTTTGATTGATTTTTTGTTGTCGCCAAAGCTGAAATCTTTAACAATACCCTTCCATCCCGCCAAGAAAGAGTTTTTGGTGGAAGACTTTATTCTCTTGTTCTGTTGCATCAGTATCCACGTTCCTTTGTGTATAGTTATTGGAATCCATTCTCCATTTTGATCAGTCGTGTTGTAAGTGACAATGGCTTCAATGGAAGTTCTTGGTCGTTTTGATTGTGATGAAGATTCCATGGTGAAAAAAGAAATGAGCAGAGAAGTTTAGCCTGAGTTCAAGAGAAGAATAAGCAGAATGTGCAAAAAAGGGTTCAAATCTGGAAAAGATCATGAGATAGAATCCAAACGTTGTTTTATGATGACGACCTGCAAAATGAAAACAATATAATATGAGAAGTATGTCTTTCTAAAAGCGACAGCTATTGAATGCCTTTGCACTTTTACTTGTTTACATTGCTATTTACCAGCTCAAAGTTGCGGTAAAGATAGAATATTTGCTTTTTTTGTGAGTTTTCAAAAATAGAGGTTCCGTAACGGAAGCTCTTCAACCATTGGTTGAGACCACTCTCTCTCTACACGCTAAAAGGCACAAAAATGACCTCAAAATTCCCCTAATGCTATCTCCACTGTCAAAGCCACCATAGGCAGCTCACCTCACCCTCCCCTCAGCTCCTCATTCTCTCTCCACAGTACCCACACACAATAGCCCACAGCCTTGCCCACTTCTCTCCCTCACCTTCCTCCCACCCATTTCAAATCCCTTCCTAAGCCCAACTTCCCAAGCATGTCCACCGCTAACACGCATAGACGGCCCAAACCATAGATAGAGAAGATTGTGTTGCACAACACAAAAAATTCACACGGGGGATGATCCCACGGGTATTCAAGAAGGGTTCATGGGTCTACATGCAACCATCACCTGTTGGACCTCATCGCGTACAATGTCGAGGCGTATTGGAACGTCATTGGAAGTGAAGACTATTGGCATTCAAAGAAACCAAGTCCGAAATGATGGCCATCGTGCAACACGTCTACAGTGCAGCTGAGATCCACCTCAAGAGAGCTTCAACTCAATTTGCACCTCATTGTAAGTCCTCATGGTTTAGCTATCCTATGCATATGTCATATTTACGTTTATGCGATCATTATGTTTGACTAAGGGCATTTGTAAAGATGTTTTCCATCCAACTTAGTTGAGGAGCAGCCGCTTGAGTGCCTCTCAGGCACGTTCATGGTTGTGCATGCTCACATTGGGGAGATTATGTTTCCTAATGTCTCATCGAAAAAACTTACCGAGCAGCGAATATTCATGTACTCCCACAAGTACGTGGTGCCGAAGTCAAGCCAAAGCTATGGTAGGTTAGAAGCCGTGGAGACACCCTCATTGCAGAGTGCAGAATGGCCAACTCCAGACCATTGGGCCTTGCTTTCTTTCAAGTGCAAGGTGATGCAAGATTTCCAAGGGTCCCTAAAGTTTGGTAAGGCAACCAGATCGGTGGGTCTCAGTTGGCATTGTCCCATTCTTTTTTTTTTTGCATGCATTCCGCTCTCTGCCGATTGGAGAAACACCAATAATGTTTGTTTGCAAAGAAGTTGACATAGATGCAATGGAAACCATTCTAGGTATCAATTGGGGCTATGTTTGACGGTTTGCATGATGGTGACCGTTACAAGTGCAATGTGTCCCCCACACAGCTTTGCCTTTGGTATTTGAAAGCAAGGTGCACCTTGTATGCACGGTTTAGCTACGAGAGGTGGATGCACAAACATGGAAAATGGATACCCTTGCAACTGACAGCCAAAGAGGTTCAATCCTTTGAAATTCGTGTCCGCATGCCCAATAATGAGGTGGAGGTGGTTGTAGTGAATCCGCATTGGACTCTTGCCAATCTTCGGGAACACTTTGTCATAATGGGATTCGAGGATGTCGGCAATGCAAGTTTCAAACTGGAACAACGCAAGGTCTGCTTTGTGCTTGTTTAGCTACCTTTTCTTATTTTTTGTGGGTATTTGTATTTTGATTGCCCATTTTTTGGTTGTGTAGATTGGAAGGCAGATGGAGACCACTATGCTTGTTTACAAAGATTGGGCTACATACGAAATCATCTTGTCTAAGTGAATTGGCTTGTAACTTTAATCGTTTATATATTGGATATTTTATTAAAGATTTTGAAAATTTTTAAGGTGTTGTACTTGAGTTTTAAGGTGGTGTAAATTTATTTTTAAAATGAATATTTTATATTTTTTTTCGAGATGGAATATGTCTATATAAGGTGGACCACCTCCTCATTTCACCATTTTCATCCCAGCATTGCAGAGAGACCTAGCATACCCAATCACGCAAAGAGAAGACATGGCTGCTACTAGTGCTTTAGATGCATTCCTTACTGAGGTTGGGCATGAAAATTGCCCTGAGCTTCAAGCATTTTTCACAACCCAACCCGATTTGGAAACCACCTTGACCCTCCACTCTCAATCTCTTGAGAACATTACTTCATACATTTCCACGTGCATGGGGAGATTCATTGTTGAGTTACCAAACCGGCAAGGGAAATGGGTCTCTGAGGGCCTTCTCCACCACATCTACCAAGGGGACAAGCCATTTCATCAGCGGCTTGCATGCTTTGCCACCATAGCACAACCCGCCGGACAATATGTGCGGCTTGAAGCTGATGATGTGCGAGCAATGCGTAAGGGAAGGATCGGAAACACTTTTTTGTCTGTTCGAGCCATAATGATCTTCCTCCTTCGTGAGTGCCCAGCAGGCCCTGACGTAGTGCTACCACACTTGCAGATCGGCAGGGTACTGGCTGATGTGAAGGACCCCAATCCCGCGGCCATTGACACATCCGCAGAGGAGAGCACGCTTGCCTTGACCTACCCTGTATGGATTCAAGGCCTCTTGGAGGCCTCTCCATCTATCGGTTCATCCTCGGGACCGCCAGAAGGAACCACCACTCGGGATGCCATCCCTGAGGTAGAGATTACCTGCTTCTCCTCCATTGTGGTGGGTGGGGAGGAGTTTGTGTTTATGCACGATCTGGAGAAATCCTTTGAGCTTCGCATGGATGAGTGTTTTTCCATCCTCGATGCTCATGGAAAGTTTGAGGTTGATACCACCACCTCCCATGACGATGATCTCCTACTGCCCATGGGGAATACTTTGGCGGACACAGTGGCGATCGCACAAGCCGAGGTGGCAGCGGCCGAGTAGGCGAAGGTCTCTGAGGAGTTTGTGGCCGTGCAAGCCATGTGTTTGGCTAAACGCGCAAGAGTGGATTCACCATCACCTGCTGCAACACCTGTTTTTCTTGATCCAAATGGGAAGTCAAGTGTGGATCTTTACTTGCACTCGGATGCTGATGAGGAAAATCGTAGACAAGAGGTATAGATGCTCACTTACATTTGAGTGTTACAAATGATTTTGTTAATGTTATATCATAATTCTGTGCCATATCTCACAAACCTATGTTTTGCAAGATGTTTTGGAGGTTGACGCCTGGGCGCAACGGTCAGGGGGGAGGAGGACGCCGTTCGGACCTCAAGCGGCACTTGCTCACTACCTCGGCACACTTCCGACTGGTGTCGTGGTGTTTGTGCATGCCGACTACTCTCCCAATGGTCGCTACAACATTTTTGCTCTCCGTTCACTCTCCAAGGCATTGTGCTTAACAACCCTTGCCCAATCGGCCAACCTTGTAGTGCTTGTAAAGAAAGATTTTGCAATATCCACTTTCGGTGTTAACTTTCTAGGGCGCCTTATTGCCCATGTCGGCATGAACCAAGCTATAGGGGTTAAGGAAACCCAAGAAATCACAACCACTTTACTTAACAGGGAGCCACCCCAAAAGGCCAAGCGCCAGAAAATTGTAATTCGAAAGATCCTAAAGCAAAAGCCAGATATCATGTAAAGCATTGATTTCTTTAATGAAACTACTTTTTGGTGTCTACGACTCTCTTACTTGCAAGTTTTTGAATTTCTTATATGTTTGGCTTCCATTGTGTATGAGAAGCACCATAATTTTTGATATGACTACTAAAGGGTTTGGCAGGCCTTAAAATTATTAAAATGAATACTTTGTTATATGCTAGGCTTCCAAAGTTATTGATGTGCCTACTGAAGGGCTTGGAAGGCCCTAAAATGGGGTGCCACAAGGGCGCGCATTTGGGCCTTCCATCAACAAATGAAAGGGGCAAATGCGTGCCCTTGTGTCAGCTCATATTGGAGCATGTAAAGCCCATTTAGGAGCATACCCAGGTACATTACATGTGCAAAACCCAAAGACAAGAGATAAATATGTTCTGGCAGCTCATTTGGGGTAATCTCAAGCCATCTTGTACTAGAGCCAGATATTTAAAGTTGTTATATGCTAGGCTTCCAAAGTTATTGGATTGCCTACTGAATGGCTTGGAAGGCCCCAAAATGGGCAACCACAAGGGCGCGCATTTGGGCCTTCCATCAGCAAATGAAAGGGGCGAATGCGCGCCCTTGTGGCCGGCAGCTCATTTTGGAGCATGTAAAGCCCATTTAGGAGCATACCAAGGTACATTACATGTGCAAAACCCAAAGACAAGAGATTAATATGTTTTGGCTGCTCATTTGGGGTAATCTTAAGCCCATCTTGGACTAGACCCAGATACTTAAAGTTGTAATAACAAATCATAAGAGGAAACTATGTGGCAATCTCTAGCCCATTTTGGAGTATAGGACTGACTTCACAGATGCAATAACCATCCTTCAAAATTTCTATGCTACATGGACTAAGGGGGGATTATTTCCAGATGCATCTATGCTAATTGAAGCATTGAACCAAACAAAATATCCTTATTGGTTGTTAAAATTTTCTAGAAACCATTGGAAAGGGTTTGGAATGCCCTAGAAAAGGCTGCCACAAGGGCGCGCATTTGTCCGGTCCATCCATATTCCTCTGGAAGCCCCAAATGCGCGCCCTTGTGGTAGCCAGTTTGGGGGCATTCCAAGCCATTTTCAAGACTTTGTAGATGCTTTTGCCATGCAATAGTGATTTTTCCCTTGCTTCAATGCTTCACATAGCTTGGATGCATCAGGAAGTGCATGCCCCACTTAGACAAGGTGCTTAACGTAGGCAAGTTTTCACAATAACAAGCTAATGGCTACATACATACAATAGAAGGTACACAAAACTTGGACCACTACTACATCGCATGGTACAGAATTAAAGCAATACAATGCGCAGTGGGGTATACAATAAAAGACGCTTATATTCAAATTCTTCCCAATACAATGCACAGAGTGGGGTATACAATCAAAAGACGCTTGTATTCAAATTCTTCCCAATCTTGGAAGTTCCGTAAATACAAAAAGGTTTGATGCCTAATTACAAGCTATTCCTCATGGCGCAAACGGTGAGCAAGCTGCATATCCTTGGGCATAATGGTTACACGCTTTGCATGGATGGCACATAGGTTCGAATCCTCGAATATGCTAGTTAGATATTGCTATGCTGCCTCTTGGACTGCCTCTATGGCCACGGCGCCCATCCAAAACTGAGTGTTGTACAATTGCAAAACCTCCCTGCATAGCCTTGCAAAAGGGGCCCTCCGAATCAAGAGCTCGGTGCTCTTTTGATAGTGGTGAATCTCTGCAGAAGCACGGCTACGCTTTCGTACCTTCTGAGGTCGACGTGGAGGTGCATTTGTTGCACGAGTTGGGGCAGCTTGCTTCCTCTTCTTGTAGACAATGCTCTTTCTCTTTTTTTTTCTGCACAGGCACTTCCAACACCTCATAATCTGATTCCACCCACTCTCCATCTGATTTGTGCTCTTCACTATTGAGCGGATGTGATGGTGTAGGTCCACTCCCTTTAGGGAGTATCTTACCCCCAATAGACATGTGATCCTCATAAGTTTGTATTTTGACGCCAACCCATGGGGCATCTTCATCCGTTTGAGTCTCTTCGGAGCCTTCTGACGGTTGCTTTTGGCTGTTTGTTTCTTTTCCTTGGCCTCTCTCATCCTCCCTGTTGCCATCAGAATCGTTGGAGTCCAATGAATAGACAACAAGGCGATGCTTCCTTCTCTCTTTTGCTGTTGTAGAGGACTGGACATGCTGATTTGAAGCTCCAGATTCTTCTGTGTGGACCTCACCTTGAGCTTGTGAAGTTTCAGCTTTTGTTGTTGTACCTTTGAGTCGTTGGCCATCCGGTCCCTTTGGATATGCAATCCTTGCCGTTTGTTTTGTTCTTGCCATGGTAGCACCTAGTAGGGAAAATGACAAAATGAGCGCCTTCAACCTTTAAATAGGTTTTTTTGAGATTTGGGCCCTTTCACACTATGTGGTCAATTAAGTGAAACTCAAATAAACCAATTGAATTTAACAAGTAAACCTGGATCATGTGGATGGCTGACGCGACGCCCAAACGCTGCCTTTTCGATACTTAGTTGCACGCCAAGCTTCATGGCCCAGGGACGCTCGCGGCATTTCCACTTCTCAGATGCTGCAGTACAGGAGGTGTTGCGTAACTGCTTTGCTAACATCGACTCTCTTGCTTTCTCAATAGTGCAAGACGTTCTCCCAAAGGTGTGCCTAAAAAACCAGTTAAACATCTCTTGGAGGTAGTTGGAGTTTGAACCACCACCACCATGTCGAGTATTCTTGAAGTAGACTCCTTTTGCTCGATAGTGGGACTTCTCCATGCCTTGTGTACTCCATATATCAAGCGAGCCATAGCAGTCCATGAAGTATGCACCATGCGCATAGAGAATGTGCTAAAACAACCAAAAAAGAGATAAGCCAATAGAAAAGTTGCATTTTCAAACATTGCATATGTATTAAGTCCATTAAAACAAACCATGTAGTGTGTAATCTTGCTTTCAGACCATCCGTCCTTAGCAGCCTTTGTGAATTCATAAAGCACCTTCTTGAACTCCTCTCACTGCTCAACGGTGGTCCTTGAAAGATTCATCAAGTGCACAACCTTTTGAAAGGATGACCATACTAGCTTGTGTTGGTTGGCAACCTCCACATTGGGATCTTTGTCCATCGTGCATGAACACAAATCTTTCCACAACTCCCACCGATTCTCACTTGCTAGATCGACACTTGCCTTGGATACCTGCATTGGAGACTTTGACATCCTCTTGAAAAATCGATGTGCCTTGGCTCCATTCATGGAAACCTTCTGTGCCACCTCATATGTCTTCTCCCTACAAGTCTCTGCTACAATTTTCACCCTTGATCAGTGACATCCAATCTCATTAAGGAGCATCTCCACCCCTTGCAAGGAGTCTTTTGACCGTTGAAGGGACTTCATTGTGAAAGCATAATCAATGTGATGCTTTAGGATCCTATCAAATATTCGCATAAACGCATGCAATGTACAAAAGTGAACATTGTTGAGGGAGAAGGTAATTATGGGGTTCCACCCAAGATCTTTGCTATCCCTATTGGGCACCTCTAGCATATCACATGAAAGAACCGAAGTTTGCCACTCCCTATTTATATGGTCATCATTATCTTCTCCTGACCTTCCACTTGAGTTGCTCGACTTGTCTTGTGCCCTTTCACACAGAATGGGCAGGGAAGTAAAGAATTTGCACCTTGTTTGCATCCAAGCATGCATTTTATGGTCTTTTAATCACCACCTAAATTTCATTCAACATCAAACTCCCCACGTCCTGGAACCATGAGCTTCTCACCGTTTATTTGAGCTTTAATGACCTCTGTGACCCATGGGATTCTACTGAAAATCCATGCAAGGACTTCATGTGTCTCTTTCGGAACTTCAATTGCACCAAGCCACCATATATCCTTCTCTGATTGCACACTAAAAGAGGGCTTGGTCGCTTCACTCAAACTGCAAGATTGCTTGGCATAAGCTAGGGCTTCATTCATAAGCGTGATGCTCATTCTCTCCAACTTTCTCCCTTTGACAATTACACACTCATCCAACTTCAGCACAGACACAAGCTTGCCTTCAAGAACTGCCAACAATATAAAGCCTCAGAATGCATGTTATGACACATCATAGAGCATGTAGGCAACCCTAAACTAACCTGTATCACTCAAATTGTAGAAAACAGCCATGGACTACTGCAATCGTATCAAGTCCACAAAGATATTGTTGAATTGGGTGTAAACAAACCCTTCAGTCCGCAACACACTGTTAGAAACAGCACCACTTCCCTTCCCGTAGCCCTTCCTTCCTTGTGATTTGCTACGGAGCAGCTGAAGAGGCATCGTGTCTTCAATATACAAGTAGTCCCCTAATCGGTGAACAACATCTTCATTTGACACCCTCTTGGCAATCGCCACTCTGTGAGGAAGTGGGAATAGGTTTTCCGTGACTCCTCGACTTCTTAATGCATCTTTTAACACTTGATGTATTGCTTGATAGCCCTTCGTACGAATCCCAACAGCATCACAAATATCCTGAACATCTAGATCACTGACAATATTAGAAAAATCACTAAGAACTCTCTTAGTGATTGCGTCTTTCAAGTGTTTTGCCTCAGGAGCATCAAGCATCCCAATAAAATCCTATTTGTTGAAACAAGAACGAAGTAAAGAAGCCCGAGCTGACGCATTCTCGCCGCCGCACGTTTCTTGGACAAAGTTCCTACTACCCAAAACAACACTTATGAGCGGTATTAGACTTAAATAACATGAGGGGCAGAACATCTTACCTCATAGCTGTCACCCTTCGTTTTCTTGCACCACCACGTGGTGCAAGAGTCTGAATTTCGGACAACTCTCGTTTCCTCACCCTACCTCCCATGGCAGTACTCTTCATGTGTGAAAGAGTATCCTCAAGCTTTTTAATTACATTTTCCTTGGTTGTGATGGTGCTCTTTGCCTCCTCAAGCACGCTAGTATCTGTTTGCATTTGATCTTGAAGATTGTGGAAACTCCCATTCAACAAATGCCAATGATGCAAGTAGATCTCGGACCGTGCAATCTCATGTCTATTGAGTCTCTTGCAGTAGCCCAACAAACCTTGCTCTCCATTTCCAATGTATTGCAACAGTGATAGAATGGTTATAAAAGGTGGATGGACATTGAGAGAAGGATCCTTTGGGTACAAGCATCCGTCTGTCCAGAGATCTACATTCTTCTCCCCTTGAGCGCGGCATTCATTGGCTGAAGGTAATGTACCCAAGCATGTTTTCTTTGTCGGAACATACTCTTGAGGTAGGCGTAGGAAAAGCCCTAGAGACCTACCACATGAAAAGCTTGCTGGGACATTGGTCACGTAGTCAAGAGGCATTGTAGGATGGAGAGATGGAGCTTGAAGGATGGAGAGATAGATCTTGTAGGATGGAGAGATGGAGCTTGAAGGATGGAGAGATGGGTGTGTAGGTGCAGTAGGTGCAGGTGCAAGGGGGATGGGTGTAGGAGAGGAGCTTAGATTAGGAGGGAAAGTGTTGGGGTATAAAGCCCAATGTGGTCGCCCAGGTAAGTGGGCGGGCCGCCAGGTATGTACACATATTCTTTTGTAAAAACCTAATAAGAACTCACTATGCTCTACACATTACAGTAGAGCGAGTTCACCATATAGTCGTGCTCTACTTCTCGCACACTCTCTCGCGTCGCACTTCCGCTCGTACTCCTTCAACTGGTATCAGAGCTCAGATCGAGGCTCGGGGCAGCACTGCAGGGGCTAGAGTCACCAGCTCAGATTGGAGTGAAATTCGACAGGCGAAGACACGGCCTCAAATCCTGTGGGGAAGGCCGAAGGGCTTGGTGTTCTCAGAATTTCATTCTGAGGTCATCTCGGCCACCGTTCGGCTTCGACAAAGGTCTACGCAGGCCATTTTCGACTACGTGGTCTCGGCGGGTGTAGATCCGACTCTGCAAATTTGGGGTTTTTGGCCTACGACTGCAGGTGCTGAGGATATCGACACTCCCAGAGTGTTGATTTGTGGCTGTCTACACATCGAAGGACGGCTCACAGTTCCATGAGGCGTGTCACATACGACACGGGCGCATCTACACACAGTCTGTAGGCGGCATCCACTAGTTCATCAGGTAGCTTGTGTTTGCTTCTTGATATTCCATATTTCATCCTGACATTGCAGGTACTTCCACATGGGATGTATTGTCAGAGATGATGTATGTCTGTTGAGGGTTTGCTGGCTGTGAGTCACGCAGCAAACAACTGCCGCAGCGGTTACAACATACAGTGGGAAATTTGTGGATGTATGACTTTGTGGGAAGTCTATGTACTGTGAGATTTACTGCAGCCTTTGTTGAGGGTCGAGTGAGGTTTTATTGAGATGGGGGATTCTCAAATGTTGAGATCCTTTCAGTGATACAAGTTTTGGAGCGATCCCTCGAGCACCCTTAGATAGGCAGCTAGGATGTATTGACTATGAGTTAGACTGTTGGGATTGCATCTTTTGCTTTACTGCCGTTGAGGCATTGTCGCAGTCTATGCTTACAGGACAGTGACAAGACAGTCAGAGACAGTACAGGTGCAGGATAGGTTTACCCGCAGCTTACAGTGTCAGAGAGACAGTGTTTTTGAGCTGTTTTTTGGTCTGTTTTTTGAGTACACCAGAGCCATTTTACAAAGGAGACTCTGCCGAAATTTATGCAGAATCTGAATCTTTTTTGGTTCATTTGACATGTTGATATTGGTTCAGAGGTCAATTTATAGGGGAAACTCTGCCGAATTTTTCCCAGGAAAGTAAACCACTGTGAAGCGTAGCTATGGCTGGATCACACGACACTGCTCTTTACAATATCAAGAAGCTGGATGGAACCAATTTCCCATTGTGGAAGAAGCAGATTTGGCACGTGTTGGTACAAAAGAAGCGGATAAAACCTATAAAGCTCAAAGGGATAAAACCAGAAGATATGGACGAAGATGAATGGAGCGAAATGGATGAATTGGCACTTTCTACCATTATGCTGACTTTGGCAGAAAGCGTTTACTTCAATGTAGCAGACGAGATGTCGGCTTATCAAGCATGGTTAAAGCTAAGTGATCTTTATGAGAAGCAGAGTGCAGCTTCACAGGTATACTGGCTTAAGAAGCTTGTTGACTTGAAGATGAAAGAAGGGACACCTATGTCCAATCATCTGAATGAATTCAACACAATCTATAGTCAGTTGTCAGCTCAAGGTGTCAAGTTTGATGAACCTATTAGAGCTATGTTCCTGTTGATCACATTGCCAGAAAGTTGGGACACTTTTCGCACAGCTTTGAGTAATTCTGCACCTCCAGGTGGTTTGAACATAGCAGGTGTAGAAGGAAGTCTGCTTACTGAAGAAACCAATAGAAAGACAATGGACAAAGGCAAAGGAACAGCCTTAGTTGTCAGGGGAAGGACCAAAGAAAAGTACAAAGGTGGAAAGAGGAATCAGTCTCGTGCAAGTCCCGCAGTGCTAAAGGCAAGAGTGACATAGAATGCTTCCATTGTGGCAAGAAGGGTCACATGAAAAGAGACTGCAGAGAATGGAAAGCAGAAAAAGGCAAAGAGAAAGCTGAAGACCATGGTGAGAAGAACAAGTCCTCAGTGAAGATTCAAGAAATAAATGTGACAAACATTGTTGCAGAGGATGACAGTCTAGTGCCAGGAGACATCTACTTCTTGAAGAATACAATGGACTCAGCTCTTCTTACAACATCTGATGGAAATGCACTGAGTGACTGGATTATAGACTCAGGGGCATCACTTCATGTGTCTCCAAACAAGGAGTGGTTTACCTCTTATGTGACCACTAAAGATCATGTTCGGCTAGGCAATGGGCAGACATGTGAGATCTTAGGTGTTGGAGATGCTCAATTGAAGTTTCAGAATGGTTCTTCTTTCACGCTGAAGAATGTGAGACATGTTCCCGCAATTACAAAGAGCTTGATCACCACAGGTTTACTTGATGATGCTGGCTACGTCACCACTTTTGGACAGAACATGTGGAAGATATCCAAGGGTTCTATGACAGTAGCACATGGAGTAAAGTCTGGAGGACTTTACATGATTTATGTATCAAATGTCTCTAAAAATGTAATCAATGTAACCGAGCAGCCAAACGTTTCTTTGTGGCATAGCCGGTTAGGACATATGTCCAAGAAGGGAATGGAAATCTTGTCTCGTTCTGGTTATTTGCCTGGCTTTTCATTTAATGATTTTAAATTCTGTGAACATTGTCTGTATGGTAAGCAAACACAGCAGCCACATAAGCATAGAAGCAGTAGAAGAGATACACAGTTGGCACTTGTTCATAGTGATTTGTGTGGACCTATGCCTAACCTATCTCTAGGGGGAGCTTCTTACTTTATGACATTTATAGATGATTACTCGAGGAAAGTATGGGTTTACTTTCTCAAGCACAAGGATGAAGCGTTTAGTGCTTTCAAAATGTTTGTGACACTTGTGGAGAATCAGAGTGGCAAGAAGCTTAAATGCTTACGCACTGACAATGGTGGAGAGTATGTTTCAAAGGCCTTTCAGGACTTTTGTGAGTCAAAAGGTATAAAACGTGAACTTACTACTCCTTACAATCCTCCTCAAAATGGTGTTGCTGAGAGGATGAATAGGACCATACAAGAGAAGGTCAGAAGTATGTTGTCTAATGCACAGCTGCCAAATGCGTTTTGGGATGAAGCTGTATCAACAGCTGTTCATCTTGTAAATAGATCTCCTAGCAAGGTTTTGCAGAAGCATTTAGTGCCACAGATGGTATGGTCAGGCAAAATGCCCTCATACAAGCATCTCAGAGTCTTTGGCTGTGAGGCATATACTCACGTTCCAAAGGAATTTAGGAACAAACTTGAGCCAAAGAGTAGAAAGTGCATCTTTCTAGGCTATGGTAATTCTGGTGAGATGGGGTACAGACTTTGGGATCCCGAATCCAAAAAGGTTGTCCGCAGCAATGATGTTCACTTTAATGAATCCAAATATCATTCTAAACCAGAGAGGGTTGAGGAGATTAGAAGAGTTGTCTTCCAAGAAGATGGACCTGCACGTGCAAGACAAAATGTCAGGGCTCAAGAGGAGCAAGGACAGGATAGAGTGGAACCACAGGTTGTGGCTGAGCCTGAGCCACCTATTGTGCGTAAATCTGGACGTGTCACGCGACCTCCTGATAGGTTTGTTCCATCTATGAACTATGTCATGTTGACTGATTGCAATGAGCCTTCATGTTACAAGGAAGCAGTGCAAATGAAGGACTCCGGGAATTGGCAATTGGCCATGCAGTCAGAGATGACAGCTCTGCATAAAAACCAGACATGGAAGCTAGTTAAATTACCACGGGGCAAAAAGGCTCTACCTTGTAAATGGGTTTACAGGTATAAGATCACCGCTCATGATAGTCAGCCAAAGTACAAAGCAAGGCTTGTTGCCAAGGGCTTTAAGCAAGAACAAGGCATTGACTTTGATGAAGTCTTCTCTCCAGTGGTCAAGATGACTACATTGAGATGCTTTCTTGCATTGGTTGCCATATTAGATTTGGTGTTGCACCAAATGGATGTCAAGACAGCGTTCTTGCATGGTGATTTAGATGTGGAAATTTACATGCAGCAGCCAGAAGGGTTTGTTGAGAAAGGCAAGGAAGATTGGGTATGCCAGTTGTTAAAGAGTCTTTATGGCTTAAAACAATCATCGAGGGCATGGTACCATAAATTCCACAAGTTTATGCTTTCTCAAGGCTACAAACGTAGTGAGTTCGATCACTGTCTATATACAAAGAAGGCTAAGGATGGCAGTTGGCTGATCCTTATTTTGTATGTGGATGACATGTTGATTGCTGGCAAGCACTTGGAAGAAATTTCAGCTTTGAAGTCAAAGATGGCAAAATCGTTTGACATGAAAGACATGGGTGAGGCAAGTCATATACTTGGTATGCGCATTGAGAGAGACAGATCAAAGAAGTTGATTTGGTTATCTCAAACAGAGTATATTGACAAGGTTTTGCAACGTTTCAATATGGAGAAGGGAAAGGCACTGAGTGTTCCATTGCCACCATATGTGAAACTTAGCAAACAAGATTGTCCTGTGTGTGAGGAAGAACAGGCTGAAATGGATAAGATTCCATATGCATCTGCAGTGGGTAGTTTGATGTATGCAATGATTGCTACTCGCCCAGACATTGCATTTGCAGTGGGAGTAGTAAGTCGATACATGTCAAACCCAGGCACGAAAAATTGGGAGGCAGTGAAAGGAATATTGAGATACCTGAAAGCTACAAAGAGTATGCGTATATGCTATGGGAGTCAGGAGCTAAGTGTAAAGGGTTTTACAGACTTAGATTATGCAGGTGACTTAGACAACCGAAGGTCTACGTCAGGGTATGTCTTTACATTGGCTAGTGGAGCAGTATCATGGCGTTCTAGATTACAAGATTGTGTTACTCAGTCTACTACAGAGGCTAAATATGTTGCAGCATCAGAGGCATGCAAAGAATCAATTTGGCTTAATCGACTAGTAACAGATTTGGGAATCAAAGAAGAGATGCCTGTGTTATATTGTGATAGTCAAAGTGCTATACAATTGGCTCGCAATCCATTTTATCACTCAAAGACAAAGCATGTGGATGTGAAGTATCATTTCATCAGGGAAATGCTCGAGGATAAGCAACTTCAGCTTGTCAAAGTTCAAACCACAGAAAATCCCGCTGATCTACTTACAAAAGGACTTCCCTCAGAGAGCTTTGCGCATTTTCGCAAGCAGATAGGTGTAGGGTAGTACATCACTTCTCTACATCTCTTGTATATTAGCTTGTATAGTAGCTTCTCTCACACTTAAAGTACCACATTGGACTTTAAGTGGGAGGTTGTTGGGGTATAAAGCCCAATGTGGTCGCCCAGGTAAGTGGGCGGGCCACCAGGTATGTACACATATTCTTTTGTAAAAACCTAATAAGAACTCACTATGCTCTACACATTACAGTAGAGCGAGTTCACCATATCGCCGTGCTCTTCTTCTCGCACTCTCTCTCGCGTCGCACTTCCACTCTTACTCCTTCAGAAAGTTTTCAATTTTGGGGGGAATTTTGGAGGGAGTCAAAAAATGCTGAATTATGAGTAATTTAACTTTTAAAAAAATTTAAATATGTATATATGTTGGGGGTACTTTTTAGGGGGTATAGAGTTTTTTTGAAATTTTTTGAAAAAAGTCAATTTTTTGTACCTCTTTGACCCACGGATTTGATTAGGTGGCATGGGAGAGTTAAGAGGCCACTTACAAGTTGGCCAAAAAGCTAGAGAGAGAAGACCCCCTACCCCCCTACTTTTCAAATGGTTTACCCCCCCCCCCTTCCCCCTACCTTTTTAGGGATCAAAGGTGGAGGAGACCCTACCAAAATAGCCCCATTCAAAGCCTTTGTCCCCTTTAATCTTTGCAGGCTTCCTTGAAATTAGGGATTCTTACAAGGCCCATGGAGAGTCCATATTTTTCCTAATGTTTAATTAATCTTCTAAAATCCGCTACGTGATCTCTCAGATCTTTATCTCCAATGTCTTTACTGTTTACCCATTTTTGGATTTTAGATGGCCTAACTCACTGATTGCCTACAAGTCTAACCATGGACTCTCCCAATCCTTCTCTTGCTTCAGATCTTCCACTATGCCTAGGTTCTTCTTCAAAGGGATTAGTCGTTCTATTGGAGATTGGTCCTTAAGAAGGCACGTATGCCATCTTTGTGATCACTTCATCTCTCGTTATCGCTTTAGAAGGGAATCCAAGTTGCTCCCTTTTTGGAATTCTCATGTTTGGTGGAGGTATTTGTAGTTCTTTCATTGACCAAATATCCGCCCATTTTTAATGCAGTCCATGGATTTGTGATTTCTACAACTTTGTATTCTCATCCATACTTGTCAACAACTATAGACTTCCATTGGTAGTCGAATCCATATGTATAGACATATAAGAGCTTGCAATCTGTCATCTCTTCTGAGTATGGCTCTAAGCACCTATAAAGGTCACTGCCATCAGTGTATCTATACAGTCCTTCACTCTCATGATATGTTATCTAAACTCTTTCAACAAGCTTGGTCTTTATGAATTGCAAGTTTGGAAGATCCATTGTGGGCGGATGTTCCTCTAACACTAGGATTTTGAAGCTTGTGTAAGCTAGGTTTGACTCTAAAGATAACATGATCTCCGGGCTTAACAGCTCTAGCTTGATGTAAGTAGACTTGGAACAATGTGCTGAAGTGATTTGGTTACCGAAAAGTTGAAATTATGTCCAAAATTGCTACCGTTTCCTCAAAATTTTCTCAAATTGTCATTGTTAGACACCCCTTACTTCCGGATGAATTTTGAGGACTTAAAGAACATTTTTTTGGATATTAAGAGTCTTTATCTGTTGCTCATGGTTGACACTGAAAGTTGTAGAGCTACTCTAAAGCTTTATTTTGATAAAAAAGTTTCTGAATCCGATATTGGTAGCTCAAGTTATGGCCAAAACAATCAATATGTGCCTGGAGACATCATACGCGTATGATGTCTACTGGCTCATAATTGCTCCAAACTTCAATTGTAGACTTTGCTTGATGTGTTCTAACCACTTCAAGTCTCAGTTTGTGATTTTGATACTTTTAGTCAGGTCTATCAGTCCTTTTTCTGTTTGTTGCCTACAACTTTCCCAAGAGGTTTACTAAGCCAAAAGTGACCTAAATTGAATGAAACTTGGTCTATAGGCCTATTTTATGTTGGAAGACATTCTGTGAGATCATATGTAAATTTTGACCTCTAATTTGGCACTTGAGACATCATATGTGTATGATGTCTTTTGTGACAGAATGAAGTGACTTTTGTTCCAGTGACTCCTTATCAGTCAAGCAACTCTCAGCAACTTTTAAAACTCAATTTGAACACTTTTTGTACAAGTTATGGTCAATACAAGCAGAACCTTGCCCAATTTTGACTTTTGGCCTTTACAAGCTCAAATGTGCTCCAAATTCAATGAAATTTTTCCTAGGGTCTTCTTTTATGCTCTAGGACACTAGGGTACGGGTATACTCAGATGTCTGATTCGACCCAAATCTGACCCCTTAGGCATCATATGCGTATGATGTCTTTTTGCTCAAATTTCACTTATGCTTCTACCCAAGGTACTCCTTAATGCATACAGCAAGAATATGTGATCAGAGCAAATTTTGGATGTCAAAATTGCTCAAAATCACCAATTTTTCACCTTTACCTTCTTATATCTACAAAATCTCTTTAAATGCAACAATATGTGTCCAAATGAGTTCAAATTTTGCAAGCAAACTTAAATCATCATTCCTAAACCCCCTTTGTGGTCAAAAGTGCAATTGGACTATTAGATCTGGCCTTGAATCACACATGTATGATGTCTATGTGCTCAGAATTGGTCCAAATTTGGTTTGTAAGCTTGTCTTGTGGTGCTTAACACCCGGGTATGCTCAGATTTCAATTTTGGTCCCTAAAAGTTCCCTTTAGATATCATACACGTATGATGTCTAACTGGTTAGTGAAGGGGGTCGGGGAGCACCACAGACGGAGAGTGAGAGAGAGAGAAGGAGACACACACGATGTGGGTGGGGAGACTCCAAAGAGTGAGCAGCCCCCTATACACTCATGCTATGTATAAGGTATACAAGTCAGTGGGCGCCCAGACTCTAGGCGGCCGGGCAAGGCATAGGCGCCTATACCCCAACAACCTCCCACTTAAAGGCGGCTGTGCCTTTAAGCAAGAGAACCTAGTCTAAAGACTACAAAAGGCGAGAGAAAACCGCTCTCAACCGATGCCCACTGGCTGGCTGTGATCGTGTGCATCCGGCTGTCCTGCTCTCGTGTAAGTCCATACACCACCAGACGTACCGCACACGTACTGCAAGTATGTACGCAATACTTGCATATCTCCCTCGTGCACTATGCCATCATCAGTCAACAAACGACTGACAACCCCAACTGCAAATGCTCCCACTGCAGCTGCGATATCCGGTCTCAAGATCAACATCTCATACATGAGACCACCGAATGCCGATGCAATGCTAGCGGGCCCTACTAGCTCTACGGAGCATACATCAACATATATATCCCTGGCAATAGGCATCTCTGACTGACAAGGCGTGTCAGCCACATGCATCTCCTGACTGTCCGCAAAAGACGCATCAACCTGTCGTGCAACCTCAGAGCAAACCAGCTGCTCTAGGTGTCTGCTGGAAGACATATCCTGCACAACTATATCCCCATGCTCACTGTCGAGCATATAAAGGAATGACTGCATAATCGCTGACATCTCAGTCTCCTCTGCAATCATCCACTACAAACATGACCACTCAATCTGCTGTGACTCACTAGAGCTCTCATGCTCTAACTCCGTATGCATAGACTCTTGCACAACGTCCTCCTGTCGTGACTCACTAGAGCAATACCGCTCTACCTGTCTATCTTGCATAGAAGTATCTCGCACAACTGACTCTCTGCTTTGCTCAGTCACTAGCAAAGCATGCATGTATGACTCTGTCACCTCTCTGTGTGACTTCTCAAGTCGTGCCCCAACTGTGTGCACAACGAGCTCACTACTCTGCACTCCATGCAAAGTACCCTGCAACCCATGAGCAAAAGAGACTCGCCTGCTCTCTCGCTCTCTACCTGGCTGCGTGATCACAGAGACAACACCGTCTCTCCCGTGATCCACATGCAATAGGTAACGTGTACCACTCCTGGCACCTCTCGCAATCACTAGCGAACCCAAATGCATCACAAAATCTCGCTCTCGTAGCGAAATCTGACATCCACAATCTCTAAGCTGACCAATCGAGATCAAACTCACTGTCAAATCTGGTACATAGCGCACATGTCGTAACAAGTAAGATGCACCACTCGGTAATGACAGTCTCACATCTCCTGCACCTGCTATCGCATGCACCGATCCATTGGTCAAACGTACACTGCCAAGCATCCCGCTAGAATAGCTACAAACCCATGCACGATGCGGCGTGACATGAAACATAGCATCTACGTCTAGCAACCAGTGCGAAGGGAGTGCACTATCCACATGTATAGCATCTCGTGCATAGCTCGAGGTAAAAGTGACATCCCCGTCACTAGTATACTCCGACACTACATCTGCCTCAACTGTCAAAATAACTGAGTCCATGGCATCACTACATACATCTCTGAGACTGCCATGTCTCCTACGATGTTGCATACGACGAAAACAACGCCGTCTAACGTGTCCAGAATGACCACAATACCAACATGTCACCTGTCGGCGTGCTCGTGAATGTACATGTCTCACACGAGTCCGTGATGACTCAGATCTATCATACATATCATGTAATCTGCGCCAAAGTGCTCTCGAAGTAGTCTCATACATAACAAGAGCATATACAGATTCCGCAAGGTGCAAAGAGAGTGTAGATAGTGCCATCTCCTCTAGCTCCTGCCACTGATCGTCAGACAAGCATGAAGGTCTACCTGCATCACCACTCAATGGTCCATGCAACCCTCGCTGTGTCAATGCGTCAAGCATACACTCTCTCCATGCCGCAAAGTCTGACCCATCAAACACGCGCATCTGTGAGAGGTCACAATCTGATCGATCACCTGTCTCTGCCATGAGCACAATGTAGCAAACTAGAAAGCAAAACCACCTCACCAACAACACCTGGAAACTGTCTACCAATATGGCCAGAAACACAATGTAAAACCTGTGAGACACACTCCAAAATAGAGCTCCCGCAATGTCAATACAAGCCTCGCATGCTCTAGTATCACACTGCAATCTGTGAGCTAATCACCAAGCCCACACTGTGCGGTATCGATGCATATATACGCACAAATCTCCCACCTGCAGAGAACACCACACACAAATGCTGAGTGCAACCTACAATCTCTACCTAGATCGCATAAATGATACACATAAAACTCCTGGGAAAATTTCGCCAGAGTTTCGACGCACAATGGCTATCAACACAAAATAACCATTGTCCTGCAAGCTCAATACAATGAGCAATCAATGCGCATCAAACTACACTCAACATACATGCATAAGCTCTGCAAAACTATGGCAAACAATGCTCGAGATCACAAGACTCTCCCACCCGAGAGCAAACCACTGTCTCAAGCAAAGAAAGATACACAACTCCTCACTCTTGCGAGAGTGGATACAAAAAACACAAAATTGTGTCCAAACTGACAAAACCTGTCAAAGTGAGAGTAAACACTCGATCACAAACTATGGCGAGAATCTGGGAAAAATCCGACAGAATTTCCCCTGAAAACTGAGCAAAAAACTCAAGTACAATCTCTACCATAAACCATAACACTACTCAATGCCAATGAGTAGAAATGCCAAAATGGCTCCACATTTTCACATACAATGGCAATCCGCACTCAACGTACATCAACGGAGTGACCGCGCATAAGCAAGCGCCAAAAGATTTGCAATCCGGAAACTTATTCAATGCGAAAACAATGCTCTCAAGAGAGCTCACCGGCACTTGAAAGTGCTCGCCAAAATGCATGTATGATGGGCATCAACCATGCGCCATAACCATATGCAAACCATTCGCAAAGACCATGAATCCAAGCACAAAATCACTGCCAAAGTATCCTATGAAAACCAGTGAAAGAAGCTCCACCTGTGTGCTCCAAAAACCTGCATCTCTCAAGAGACCGCTTCGCTGGTGTGTAAACGCCTCCGTACTTCGTTGCCCAAGTCTATCAAAAAACCCTCAAACCACAAGCTTAACACAAGCTGCAATTGCATCTTCACCTCAGAATTTATGCACTCAACTTCAAGCATCTCCCGTGCTTCCAAAAGTGCATCAAACTCGCACACAATGCGACAACAGAAAATCTGGAATTTCTATATACAGTCAGTCTGAGCTGAATATCAGCAAAACGGTGAGGAATTTGCAAAAAGTTTCTTCTGCAAAGTTGTAGACCACGTCGAAACAGATGGGCCTAACGAACAGAATTCTCAGATCTGCATTCTACAAGGAGAAAAACAAATATGAAAACTGTGCTGCTGCGCACACAGTTTTAGGGCAGCACCTTCACTTACACACAATCTTCCACACTCCTTTCTGAGCTTCCACAAGAGCATACATCACTCTCAATTGAGCTCACAAGCTCCCATTGCATTCTCACAGCAAGTCTTCTGCTTTCTTAATCTCTCTACCGTCGAGAGAGAGCAAGCTATCACCTCGAAGCTCTCAAAGCCGTCGTGCTCTCCGCGGTCACCATAGCTCTGATACCAATTGAAGGGGATCGGGGAGCACCACAGACGGAGAGTGAGAGAGAGAGAAGGAGACACACACGATGTGGGTGGGGAGACTCAAAGAGTGAGCAACCCCCTATACACTTATGCTATGTATAAGGTATACAAGTCAGTGGGCGCCCAGACTCTGGGCGGCCGGGCAAGGCACAGGCGCCTATACCCCAACAGTTAGTTTGAAGTGCATTTCACTCCAAAGGTTCCTCACTATACTAGCAATTCACAGCACGTCTTAGAATTGAATTTGACCAACTTTTATGCAAGTTATGGTAAATTCAAGCAACTTGACCAATTTGGCATGGTCAATTCAAAGAATCACTTTGCCTAGATTTGTTTGTGGTCTTTACAAGCCCAAAAATGCTTCAAATTTGATGAAATTTGACCTATATGCTTCCTAAATGCTGTAGATCACAAGGGTACACTTAGATGTAACTTTTGACATCAGATCTGGCCTTTAAGACATCATACATGTATGATGTCCAAGTGTTTATAATTCAATTTTGTTTCTACCAGAGGTGTCCCTAGGTGTGTACAACAAGAATATGTGCTCACAACAAATTTTGGACATCAAAAATACACAAAATCATCACTTTTTGACAAAGAAATCCATTGAAAGAGTAAAATCCCCTTAACTATCAATCTATAAGCCTAAATGATATGAAATTTGGTGTATGTGTTCAACACAACATGCAGAAGGTGGGTATAATGTCAAAAGTTCAAAATTGCGGCCAAAATCACTCCTCAGACATCATACGCGTATGATGTCTGTTGAGGAATTTTTGGACAAAATTCATTCACAGGCATCCCCAAGTCTTTAGCACTGGTTTTCAAGCACTTCTACCAATTTTCATGCAAAAATGTACTCAGAATCACAAGCTAGTTGCTCTTTTTTTCGTTTTTGACACTTCGTCTTTTGTCTTTTGGGTGTCAACGGTTGGTCAAACCTCTACTCTCAAGGTGTACTTAGGGTAAAACCTCTCTTTTGAACACTCTAGTGCACTCAAATTTATTAAAATTTGGTCTCCAGATGCCCCTTGAGACATCATATGCGTATGATGTCCAAGTTTACAGAATTCCAGTTTTTCTTCACAAAACCCTTGCACACGTCCTCTTAGATGCACAACACCAACTAGTCATGCAAAAATGTCAACAAAAATATTTTTGCTGAATTTTTTTCTCAAAAGCATACTTTCTAGAGATTCTAAATATAAATAAGCACTTTAGCAAATAAATCAGTGATGAATAGATCTAGATCAAAAATCAAATCACTTACCTAAAGCTACTCCTACACATCATATGGGGTTTTGTATCTATGATTAGAAAAACGTTTCAATGCCACACACAGACTAGCAAACGCTTTTATCACCTCACAAATCACTTGACCACCAAAAACTACTCTAATCTAATCTACAAATCCTAACTAAATCTACCTAGTCGTAGACCCTCGGCAAGAGACACGCTTCCTAGCTATCCACTTGATCTCAAAAATAACCTCTTCCGGAACCACTTAAGAAAAATGATTTATTAAGCCAAAACTAAAGCAAGTAACCATCACACAAGTGTTAATAGGATTACTTACTTAGGTCCTTGTGTCCTTGACAACGGCGCCAATGTTGCGGAGCCAATCACAAAACCTACAAAGTATATGCAACACAACCTAGATCAACGTAATGTCAATCAAGGACACAGATGACACGATAGGCGCATGAAGGCAATCTCTTTAGCTTGTCAGGATGAGATCCTCCCACACATACAACACTTTAGAAGGCTAACTAAACCACAATCAGGGTCTCACTGCTCTCAACTACACCACCAACCCACATACACACAAACGGAAGGAAACTCACTAAACCATATTAGAATCTTATGAAACTTAAAGAGCACCATCCCATCACTAAGATACATCTGTTCAGAAGCCTCTACACTCAAAACCCTCACTCTAGACCCATCTGTAGAAAACGTGTATGAAGTTAGAGCCGAATTTTGAAAGTGCCCAAAACTGAAGTCTATGAGTACATATGTGTAGCTTATGTTGCCATGATTCTAATGACTACTTGCAAGCAGAAAACCGACATCGTTTGATATACTTACAACCGCAAATAGCTCGTAGATGTGCAAGCATGTTTGCTTCGTTCCCCAAGGAATGCTTGGCGTTGTCGTGTACCTCTTGTCGAGCCTAGCACAATGGTGTTGTTGGTTCTCCAATGTGATGAACGAGCGGGGAGTTGCGTCAGGAAGAAGCTCACACTCTCTCTCTTTCTCTCTCACACGCAGTCGATGGTAGCTTAAAACTTGATTATGATATAAGTTCTTCTTACAAAATGACCTAGGTACCTTATATACTAAGGCTAAGTACGCTTTAATATTCTAGGTAGTGGTTCCAACACCCTCTTGGATCATATTTTCTCAATTTTTTGTGATTTTTGGCTAGCATTTTTTGGGCAACATAACCTTTGGGTGGGCTCCTAGAGGTTGGTATTGTCACAATTTTGATTTGGGTTCATTTTGACATTTGATTCCACTAATGGCAGCACCATACAAAAAGTTTGTCCTTTTTTGGCAAGTAATTTGAAAGTGAAAAACAAGCAGTTTGTAGACTCTTGTGAAGTTTTGTTTATAGCATAGGTCGGTTTTGTGTATATTTTTCTTTACACTAGCAACTTTTACATCATGTGTAGTCTTCGACCATGACTAACAAGTTTTTCATGGTGTCTCTTAAGGACAAACTAGATGTGGACGACTATCCACTTTGAGAATGGTTGATATAACATGTCCTTGTTGCAAAGGACATTTGGAACATTGTGTGGGGCTAAGGTATAAGACCAAGATCTCTAGATACAAATGTTTTAGTAAGTTCTAGCAGCTTTACTGCTAGAGTTGTTTTGTCTACTACTGAGAAGACTTGTTAGGATGCTAAAGTTGTTCAGGTTCATGCCTTGAATGTGCTTTCTATTGAGCGCTCAATTATGCCAAGTAAAGAAGATCAAAAGATTGTACTTACTAGTTCAAGTGCTAGTTGCAACAATGTCTCTTACCAAGGTAAAGGAGGCCAGAAGACTATACTAATTACTATTGCAAGTTTTAGTTCTTTCACACTTGCTAAAGCTTTTAATATACTTGGGATTAAGTCGAACAGCCTTTTGTTTCTATCTACACTTGCAAAACTTGGTCTTGTAATCAAGCTTTGTGGATAAGAGATGTCTTGCAGTCAAGTTTTGTTCATACCCACACTTGCAAAACTTACTCTTGTAGTCACGTTTTGGATTACACATGTATGATTGAAGAATCTCTTTTGATGCACTTGCATGCTATGATTACATAAGCAAGGTGGAATTCCCTTGCCAATAGAGAACCTTGCTTTAAAAGTTTCAAAAGACAATAGACGCAGGAGATACAATTGTGAAGAGCAACAAATGTCATATTTTATACTCTTTTTGGTGAATATCTTTCTCTATCTAGTAGATATTTTATCCAAGCATACTTGATTAAATTGCATACAATCAACTATATATTTATTTTTAATTTGAAGCGAAGGTTTTGACTCAATTCTCTTTTTTCTTTCAAACTCACAATTGTGAGTGTACAAATCAGCCTCAAGTTCATGCCAAGCCTTGAGGGCAGATGATTACCGTACTACTATCAAAAGTCCAGTCCTTTATGCAGCAAGGCTCAAGCAGATGGCAAGGGTGAGCAGTTCTTATCTATAGCCCAAGTAGATGTAGTATTTTGAGCATTGAGCCTTTCATATTTAAGTTGAAATACGAACAAGAGAGAGCTTGTCACGGTGGAGATTAATTTATTTTTTTAACAAATTATGCATGACAAAATTTCAAGTGTTCATGTATACAACACGTGCAAATTTAAATCCCAAAAAATATGCATTTTCAAAGTTTTGACCTATAGAATAGTGGCTTTAGCCCACAATATTAAATTAGAACAACATCAATACTTGAATATGAGCTTTGAGAGACTAAAAAATTCCACCAAGCCAGCATTTGCAAAATTATAATTTTTACTTAACATTTATATAGGCATAAAAGCTAGGCATTTTTGAAGATAAAATTATCCTTTTGTGAATGTCATTATCTGTAGAGATGACTCACAAACATGAGATTCATACAATATCATTAAGATTAAGTTATGGATCTTTTAGATCAGATTCTTGAGAAAAAAAACTTTTAATTTTGGTGAAATCTTCATCTTAAAACTTTTCTTGAATTTCTTAATTTTGGCATAGAGAAAAATCCACCATTTTTGCTATGTCACTAACTAAAAAATGAAAAAGATCTTACAATTGTTTCTACTTTCATAGTAAAATAAAGCCAAAGATTTGATCGGGGTTTTGGTAGGAAAATAGGAGATTTTCCTGGGGCATCCACTAAGAAATATGTAAGAGAACACGTGCGAACAAAAGAAAGGATTTATAATTAGGTACATTTACAGAAAAAGTACTTACATAAAGGGTTTTTCAATTAAGAAAGTGAAAATTTTCATACATAAGAGTTAGTTTTTTTACAAAAATGCATACATAAGAGATATTTATAATACTTGAAAATATACATGTGAGGGATTTTTTAAAACATCTTGTTCACACATGATACATGCAATTTTACATAGTGGACTCCCCGGGGAGATTTTACTGTCTCGGGACACATGAGTGCCCAATTATAGAACTGATACCAAGAGGGTTTTAAGCTAGCTAAAGACACAAAAATGCTTAATTGTCAGCCTAGTGTTAACTCAAAAAGAAAGGAATGAGTAAGGCACCACTACTTTTCTATTCAACATTCTTAGTCTATGCAAAGGGCCAAATTTAAGTTGGAGGCCCTAGTCATTCATATGTTTTCCAATGTTCGTGCTGGGGGTATAATATGGTTCGATAACAATGTTTGCATGGCCAATAATGTGAACTTAGTGGGTTGCTAATTTAATTTCCTATGATAACCATTTACGAAACAAAAGAAAAAACAGCAAGAGAGAATTGTCAAAAAGTATTGGTGTAAAAAGTGGCAAAGTGCAGAAGATAGAGAGGTGCTATTTTTGTACAATCTCAAAAGTACAAACTAAAGGGAAGGGCATAAATTTGGCTTCTTTAGGCTTAGATTGATTATAGTAGAGAGCATCCAAAAGCAATCATAAGCTGACAAAAGTTCTCAACCACTAGCTTCATCAAAGGCCAAGCACAACAAGCTTGGACACTTGGAGCATGGATGATGGAATGCAACAATACTGGTAGAAAAATAAACACATCAATGGACACGTTACATGAACGTCTAGGTTAAAGTACCTTCCTTTAGATTGGTCGTAGCCTAGAAGTACATTCCCCTTGAAACTTGAATTATTACAAGAAGATGAGCCCAAATGTTCTTGCCATATTTTCAAAAGAGTACAGGGTTTTTTCACACTAAAGGGAATGAGAAACTAGGTTTTACTATTGAGGTGTTGGAAATGAGTTGAATGCCCTTAGGAATTGAGCTTGAATTGACCATTAATTGTTTGTAAGTAGAGTGATTTGAATTATTCGACCTACATTTATGCCAGACGTGTTTCAAAGCTCCTAATTTGTTAGTGACTAGCATAGATTGGTGAACTACACAAAATTGTGTCACTGTTGCATTGTGTATTGTACAACTCATCTACATTATAAGTTGTATTTTAGGAACAATGAGGCCATTGTTGGCAAAAGGTGATTGTTATGTTATACTAGTACGGCCGGCCGTCTTCCGCGGCCTCTCTCTCTCTCCCCCTCTCTCCCTCTTTATCGCGTGCAAAGGGGCTTGTTTTTATTTTGAACTTTAGCCTTCAGGTTGCAGATTGCAACACGTGTAAAGGGCTCCCCCTTCCGCCATATTATGTTAGTAGACAGCCGTTAAAAAATCTAAACTAACATAATATGGCGGAAGGGGGAGCCCTTTACATGTGTTAAAATCTGCGACATGAAAGTTAAACTCCCAAACTGAGAGGAGCCTCTATGCACGCGATAAAGAGGGAGAGGGATAGAGAGAGATAGAGGCCATCGAAAGCGACCAATCATACTAGTGGTTAGAATATGAAGCAGGTCACTTGTATGAACTTTGTCTATACTACTCCAAAGGTGTGTGTGTGTACATGTGTGTGCGTGCATGCGTGCATGCGTGGACGTGAGAGAGAGAGAGAGTTTACTTTGGGGTTGCACTTTACAAAATCCTCTATATCACATGCATTCAGCGTTCAATAAAAAACCTTCTTTACTTATTTTTTAGATTGGAATAAAACAACTTCTTTTCATAAACTTGTAACTTTTTTTAACTTTGAATTAAAATGTCCCTCTTGTAAGTGTAAATCTCCGAGTGATATAAACTATAATATACCCTCATGTTGAACTCACATGATACATTTACATATGATCTATATAGTACAAGGTGCAATCGGGTTGTTATTGAAGGGCATCTTCCTAAATTGTGTTGTTTCACCATTTTTTTTAAACGTGGATACATATATACTATTTTTAAGTGGAACGAATATCAACATGAACACCTACGGTTCAATTTAAAATCATCAATTTTCTTGGAGTTACTTGATTTTTATTGTTTTCCTTATTTTGTAAACCAAATATGTCTTATTTGTGTCATCCACATCCACTTCGATCAAAGCAAGAAGTTGCACGCTTGATCAAGATACCCTTTCCCTAAAGTGCACATGCCAACCACCCCTCCTCTTTGTTGTTAGAAATTGCTCGATTTCTCTTATTTCAATAGCATTGGTTGTAGGCAGCAAGCTAATTCCAACTATGGCATTGGTGGGAGAGTGCCTAGGGTTCAAACATTGTGGCCCAATAGAGGGTACATAACTTCTTTTGGAGCAAAACGCATTTTCCTACGCATGGTGATACAATGGGCGATCGTGAGCATTGCCAGAGTCACTTGGCCACATTCGAACCCATGACCAGGGTCAAGGAAGAGAGTCACTAGCCACATTCGAACCCATGACGAGGGTCAAGGAAGACGAATGCCCAACCAACCAAGCTAGCTCCTTTGGACTAGAGGGTAGATAACTTATTAAAGTGGATTGAAAATTGAGGAGAATTGGAAAGGTCAAAGTATAGTGAAGGGCTAAGAATATATGTAGAAGAGCTAGGGGAATAGACATCATGTGCCTCTACATATAACACTGCTTTCGTAGGAGTCCATCATCATGTTAGAAGGATGTGCTTATGGACTGTAGCTGCTTTGAACGCTTCACCGGCTCTCTCTCTCTCTCTCTCCAACCTTTGGTTGCACTCATGCCGTTAAGAGATCGTTATAAGGCATTGAAGCTTGGCACCAGTGCACATCATCCATCTCCCTCTCTCTCTCTCTCTCTCTCTCTCTCTCTCTCTCTCTCTCTCTCTGTGTGTGTGTGGCGATCCAACCCATCACTCTCACACCCGCATCTATTATAACACATAGTAACCTCGACTCCGTTCACCAATCTCGCGCCAAACACACACGCACGGCGCAGGCGCTACTAATCACTTGCATCAGAGCGTCTCTCTCTCTCTCTCTCTCTCTCTCTCTCTCTCTCTCACATCAATCAGACTTATGTGTGGACAATGATCTTAAATACTAGCTGCAGTACTGCTGGCTGGTGATATGTATTGAAGAATAGCAGAACTCAACACAAAATGATAATGAGAGCATTCTCTGTTGTGATCATGATCTCTCTATTTGGAAGCACAGAAAGCTGCAATGCAGTCGAAGGTAAGCGCCGCTGTCACGCCAATTGAGCATGCTATCTCTCTGCCAGAATTAGCCAATCGTTAATTTTTTTATTATATGCATGATATTCTTTCCATTAATGTGACCAGTTGCTCAAGCAAGCTTGGGGATATTAAGAGACGGTAGCACCCATCACCCAAATCATCCCTCTTTCCATGCAGTGGTAATTATATTTCCATTTATCCTTTTACTTTCTCCATTATATAGTTCAAAGCTGAATTTAGGAATTAATCCATTTTCTCATCCACTCAATCAGGTCCACTTGGCAACCGCCCATTGGTGGAAACTCATGACTAGCCGGCGGAGATTACGGCATGTGATCGGCGGTGTAGATGAGGAACAAGCACAGGCCAGCAGTCCAGCAGCATCTTTTGCAGAGAGAGAGGAGACAGTATTCCATGTGGATTACAGTGGCCCTAAGACCCACCCTCCTAAGAATAATTGAATTTTTTAATCATTCTCTTGGTCCATATGAAAATTCTTTTTGTAACCTTGCCCACCGTTGAAGAGCTGAGTCCCATGTATATAGACCTGAAATCTGAATCTATGGAGACTGAACACACAATCACATTCGGGCGCCGACTCAAGCGAGTTTACGAGCACCAAAGAGAGGCTTATTATTAAGTATGCATTCCTCACAGAAATTTGAAATAAACCTGAAAGCTTGTGTTACATGAGAAAAGAAGAAACTTAGTTGATTTTATATGGTCTCCAGCTTGTAGTGTATACTCTCTCTCTCTCTCTCTCTCTCTCTCTCTCTCTCTCTCTCTCTATATATATATATATATATATATATATATATATGTGTGTGTGTGTGTGTGTGTGTGTGTGTGTGTGTGTGTGTGTTTTTATCCATACATACATATATATATACTAGTACGGCCGGTCGCCTTCGACGGCCTCTCTGTTTCTCTCTCCCTCTTTATCGCGTGTCCAAGAGCTACTCTTATTTTAAAATCTAGCCTTCATCTTGCAGTTTGCGTCACGTGTAAAAGAGACTCCCTTCCGCCATATTATGTTAAGTAGATATATATATCTACACACACACACACACACACACACGGGGGCATGTGTTAAGTAGATATATATATCCATACACACACACACACGGCGGCATGTGTATGTACACAATTATCTCTTTGCTTTGTATGCATAAGTAAACATGTATTGCTTGAAGAATTATAGTTGTTGTGAAGGTGATATGAAAAGTGATCTAAATATCACTATAGAATACTCGCTTTCAAACGTTAGTTGGCATCCAACCAAACCTAGCAACTTGGGACTTTCTCGTTTGGGAGGACATGTCTCATTTGAAATCTAAGAGGTTTTGGTTTTGGCTTACTATTAAGTGTTAGGCTTTGGGAAAACTCATACATAATTAATTAATTTGGGGGTTTTTTCATAGAAAAGATTTTGCAAATTCAGGCTACTTTATCATATTTGTACACTATACTACTGCCGCTACTACTGGTTTGATCTTTAAAAAATCCCCTCAATAGTCATAAGATTCCCTTCGCTATCGAAGGTTGTTGCCTTGCTACAGCTGCTCTTCCCCGTGCCTCGCCTCCTCTACCCAAGCGCCACCCTGCACCATGATCTCCAAACGTAGCCTACTTTATTTCAGATTTGGAGACAATTCTAACTCAATGTTGGAAGAGTTTTGTCTATTTGCAAAGTTTTTATGAAGCAGATATTGCAGATTTTCAGATGGATACAATATTTTGGATGCAATATCAGAATTTTGAATTTATGCAGATATCTGAATTTGCAGAGATGAAGATGCTCTTGAAGCTGAATTTATTTTCAAGAAGATTCAGTATGATTGTTGATTATTGGTTTTACAAGTTTATCTTGTATGAGGAGGATTGGATGTGTTTGTATATGATGATGTCGGAGTATTGGCATGTTGCTATATGATTGCTAAAATAAGACCTTCAATTAAGAAAATGTAGTTTGGGGTCCCAAGTGTAGATCTAAAGATCATAGGTCCAATGAATGTTCACAATGTACTTATTTTAAAGCTTATAGTCATGTGTGGAACAACTGTGGAATCAGAATCCAACGTTTCAATAAAGGGAAGGATCTATCAATAATAGCACTAAAAAATCCAAAAGCAATTAAAGTAGATGGGGCTAGTGGGTCCAAAGGAAATGAAGCTAGCACTAGGGTGACACTAGTAGGGGTAGAGGTCAAGGAAACTTTGGGAGTCTCAACTGCTATACATGCAAAAAATATGGACATTTTGCAGCTAAGTGCCCAAAAGGTTTGAAGCCAAAAACCGCTGACCAGAAGGCATCAAAACCAGTGCAGATTAAGGTAGTCGCCAGAAGCAAGGGGTTCCTCATAAAGGAGATCCCAAATGAGAATGAGGGAAAGAAAACTACAAAACCCAAAAAGTGGGAGCAATAGAGAGCATTCTGGAGGCTAAGGGGAAGGAAAAGGTAGTGGACGAATGGTAGGAGTAGAGGGAGCTTGCAGCAAAAATCCCTAAGAATTTGACTAAGAAGCTGCTAGAACAACTAGAATGTGCACAATTTAGAATCTATCACCCCACTCTTTAGAAGAACAAAAAAACCAAAATGAGAAGGCAGCATCTAGACCAAGTGAGTCCATAATTAATGCACTACAGAGTCTGGCAAACGAGGTATGGCAAATCATATTAGACTTGGTCTTAGTTGGACCCACTGGTCTGATGAAGAACCCATCAACGTCTCCATATTAGATCTAGCCAATAGCTAGACAAGAGGAACAGTAGAATGGAACTGTGAGGATTGTTCGGAGGAAAAATCTTCCAATTTAGACAATAGCTCTGGTAATGAATAAGATGAGATATATATCAAGGTCTATGAAAGAATACAAAAGTTAACAATCAAACTCGATGACATTAGGCGGACATTACTAGCAGTTGCAAAGCTCATTAGACACAAGAGAAAATTTGAGGCCAAAACTAAAGCAGTGGGAACCACTGTTAGGAACTATATTGGATGGTGGTGTTGGTGTAATTATCCTAGGGGAACATCTCAGGCAAAATATGGGAGTCACATATTTAAAAGTAGCACCATTCACAGTGAGGATGGTTGATCACTGAGTGGTTCAAGCTACTAGACTAGTGGAAAATCAAATTAGGCAAGGAGAAATTTAATACCATCTTTCTAGTATTGGACGTGCAAGGAGCATATGGTATGCTGTTAGAGGCAGACCTTGTCTCAAATTTCCTAGTTCTATACATGATCAAGTAAATCATACATTAACTATCCAAGGGGCCACTAGAAGGATTCAAATAAAAATTGACAATACTAGAAGTTGGAAGAAGGCATTGAGGCCCGAGGAATTATGTAAGAGATATGGGACGAAGAAAATAGAAAAAATGCTTGCCTCGATGAATATTTTCCCACTCACAAAAATAGACGTTAAAATGTTGTGCTCATGGATAAGAATCAGGCCAAGAGGAAAAAGAGACAATACCCAAACCAGTTCACTGAGATGAACCTAGGGAGAAGACTGTTTAGTTGGACCAAAACAACCAGCACCAGATAGAGGGGGAAATCAATCCAAATTCATGCCAGCAAAAACTAAAGAGCCATAGAGTCAAAATGGCCTTTTATAATTAAGCAATCCATTTCATGATTATGTTGTTGGTATCAAAATGAAGAAAGAACATGAATCCATGGCTAAAGGGAAGGGAGGAGGCTTGAACTAGCTACTCCTAGACAACCAAGAAGTGGAAGAGTTTAATCTTGGCTCAAAAGAAAATCCCAGAGTAATCAAAATCAACAAGCATATGAAGCCATAGATTAAGTAGAAATCCAAGGCACAGTTCTAGGAGTACAAAGGTGTATATGCCTAGGAACATATGGATCTAAAAGGAGTCAATCCAGAGGTGTGCCAACATAAGATACCACTAAAGATAGACGCTATACCAGTCACGTTATAGAGGTACAGTATGAACCCCAATTATGCTAAGAAAGTGAAAGAGGAGATTGATACATTAGGAATAGAGTGGGGTCTAGGAGGGCCTCTTTATTTTCCATGAGCTTATGGAGGTGATTAAGATTTTCACAAATAGGTGTATGCCATGTGTGCAAGAATGGTGGGTGTGTAAGAGATGTGTAAGAGTGGTCATTGGATGCACTTTTCCCCCCAAAAAGGAGGTGGACAATTTTATGATTTTTTGACCTTCCATAACTACCACATATGATCTCCAATTTGAGTGGAGACCATAGATCTGCAACCTATGCGCCAATCTCTTTTCATAGATATGCTATATTATATGGTTTTAAATTCCATTTTGGGGGGAAATTTGAATTCAAATAAACTAACCGTTTTACCTATTTGAATTCAAAAGTTGTCGTTTGATTACTTTCATAATACTAAAGGTTTGACTTCCTTAAACTGCCAAATAAAGAGGACCTCCTAGATCACGTTCTCTTCCTGCTGAATCTTCTCAAAGCTGGGTTCATCACAAAAGTTGCAAGTAGTGATGACTGGCTTTTTCCCATGTAGTGGTAGTTGATAAAAAGAACAAAAACTAAGGTTATGTGAGGACTATAGGAAGCTAAATTCATAGATAATTATAGATACTTTTCCAATGCCCTTTACAATTATGATGTTAGATGAGATTGTAGGCCACAAAATGTATAATTTCATAAACGGATAAAGTGGCTACAACCAGCTCGAAATTTCACTTGAAGATAGTTCCAAGACTACATTCATCATTGAATGGTGAGCCTATATGTATCTGGTAGTGCCATTTGGATTGTGCAATGCCCTAAAAACCTTTCAGTGATCCATGAGTTTTTCCATAAAGTTTTTGGCCATATTGGTTGATGACTTTACCATATTCTCCTCTGAAGAAATGCATTTATGATTTTTGGAGATGGTCTTTGAGAGGTGTAGAGAAAAGAGAATCTTTTTGAATGCCTTCAAGTAAGTGTTTATGGTTCACAAGGGATATTTTTTGGGACACATACTGTCTAGAAATGGGATTGAAATGGTTAATGATAAAATCAAATTTGCTCAACAAGCCAGAGCATCGACAAAAGTATCAAAATTAAGTTCCTTTCTTGGACAAATCAACTTGTAGTGGAGGTTTTTTTCACATGTTTGCAGTTAAGGTGTTACCTCTATAAGAGCTGACCAAGAAAGGAAACAAGTTTATGTGGTCTGAAGAATGCGAGCAGAGTTTCCAATGCTTAAAGGATGCAATCAGCAGGAAGACAATCCGTTGCCAACCAAACTGGGATGTGATTTTACATGTACATGTGGATGCTTCTGGCATGGCAATGGGAGCTATATTGGTCCAGCCTAATGGGAAGACATACTACCCGGTCTACTTTGCCAGTCGCAGCTTCAGTATAGCTAAATAGGGATACTCAACCACCATAAGAGAAGCATTGGGAATGGTATTCAGTGCTACTAAGTGTAGGCACTATCTACTAGGAAAATTATTTAATGTATATGTGGATTATTTGTTGTTTTTTATCAATAAATTTATTATACAAGGAAGGCTAATCAAATGGATAATGTTTTTAATAGAGTTTGAATTTAAGATTTTCCATAAACTAGGGAAAACACATTGTGGAGAAAACTTCCTTTCCAGAAGCACAGAGGGTTGTTCAAAAACATCGTTAGAGATGAGTCAATAGATGTTGACTTATTTCAGAATACAATTGAGGAGGACTCAGACCCAGAGTGGTAGGATATTTATGATTTCCTTCAGCTAGAAAGTTTTCTAGACGATTGGTCCCAAAATAAGAAGAAGGCATTGATTATAAAAAGTTTGAAATTTACCATCATTGTTGTAGCACTTTACAGATTATTCATTGATGGTGTGCTTCATATATGTGTGAAAATGAAGGAATGAATGCAAAGTTATTACTGAAGCTCACAATGGAGATGCAGGGGGACACTTCTCAACTAACGTTACATATAAGAAAATACTCCAAGCAGGCCTTTGGTGGCAAATAATAATGGCTAATGTTAGATCTTTCTACAAAACTTGTGATATTGGCCTGAGAATGAATAGACCAATAACTACTCATATGACACTACTGACTCCAGTACAATCACTAGGAATATTCATGAAATGGGGTCTAGACTTTATGGGGCCATTTAAGAAAATTACCCCAAGGAATAATTAGTACATCATCATGGCCACATGTTATGTCAGCAAATGGGTTGAAGCCAAGGCCTTACCAGTAGACAATACATCCAGATCAATAATTGTTTTCTTATATGAAACATCATATGTAGATATGGATGCTCAATCAAAATTACCTCAAATCAGGGAACACATTTTATCAATAAAACTATTGAGATAATGACTAAGATCTTTTCAATTAAACACAAAAAGTCTACACCCTATTATCCTGCGTGTAATGGTTAGGTACAAAACCATCAAGACCATTCTCACAAAAATAGTTTAGAAGGAACCACACCAGTGGGACACCAAGCTTCAGATAGTGCTATGGGCTTATCGAACTACCTACAAGGTGACGACTAGCATGACAACATTCAAAATGGTGTTTGGTATCGAGGTGGTAGTTCCCATAGAGTTTTCCATCCCTAGTTTGATACTCTCTATGGAACATGGAATGGACTTTAACCAAAATCTGAAGAACAGGTTTTGAAGCTAGATGAGGTCAAATATAGGTCAATGCTAGAATAGGAAGTTTTCCAGTAGAGGAGAAAGTATTGGTACGCTAGCAAGATCAAGTTCAGGGAGTTCCAGAAGGGTGATTTGGTACTTCTTTACCACTCAAAGTTGGGACCAAAGAAGCCAAATCTGAAGATAGCTTGGTCAAGACCCTATGAAGTAGATTGGGTACGTATTCTCTAATGGTATAGTAAGACTCAAAGATTTATTGGGATTGCTATTATCAACAGTATACAATGGGCCCAAGATCAAGTTATAGTATGCCCGATGAGAGGAAATCCCAGTAGAGCCAGTATTAGATGTTCACCTTGAATTAGAAGATGAACCCTTAAATTATTTCATATCAGACTAGTGCAACTTTAGCCCTTCTATAGTCATGGACAACACTCAGTCTAGATTTGGACATGTGCAAAATTAGACAGGCTAGTAGAAAGAGTAGCATATAACGGTCATCATTAAATTCCAAAATCATAAAGAGAATATTTTCACTAATAACAACCAAGGCAAGCCAATGCATGTTTCACACATCACAAATGGTGCACTTAATCTTGAAACACAAAAGGATTGGAGCATTCATGGTGCGTGTACATATAACTATGTGAAGAGTGCACCCATCCTCACTTTACTCACATCCTCTTGTCTCCCTTCTGTGCAACTTGCATCACAACTTGCAGAGTTTTCTTCGTCTTCATGTAGCAAACTTCCTTGCCACCTACACCTACCCCACCAACAATTTTTGCAACTCTACCAAAGACACCTAAGTGTTCCTTCTTCAAGTCGTTCACCACTACAAGTGAGTACTCCACCTCTACTCAAACTTGTTCACCTGAGCCGGTATGGGAAGAAGGAAAATGTCAAAAAAAATGCAAGACACCATGGATACCATGTCAGCACAAACCAAAATTTTGGTTGCTTTGGTAGCAAAGGCAATATGGCTGGTTGCACACACTAAAATTTCCAAGTATGTGTTTCAAGAGAGAGAGCAAGCTTGATTAAGTCTATGGTGCCTAGAAGTCATAATGGAGGCTGTCAAGCTATCTTTTGATGCAGGTATCACGCGTGCTGGCCACATTTCAGGCAGGCAAGGGTACGACAGTGGTCAATGGAAGATTACTAGAGTTGACTAGAGGAGAATTGGCTCAAGTCTTTAAGATTCCAACTGCAGCAAAATCCACATCAGCCACTATTGAGGAGGTTAGAAATTTTTTGAAAGAAGATGACCAAGCAAAGAAAAAGAGGAAGGATGGAGCACAAGGCATTCCAGTAGCCACACTAGAATGTACCTCAGTTTATCGATTTATAGTAGAGACAATCAATTTCAAGAACAACCCAACATATTTGTCTGAGAAGTTATTTTCCATGCTACTAGCTAGTATTAATATTAGCAAGTTTTTATACATCAATGTGGTGCAGCATACTACCAAAGCTAAGCCTTTTATAAGTCTTTCCAAATCTTGATATGTTTGGAAGTTCTTAGATAGGATGAATCTGGCTCCAGTACATCCTAATGTTCAAACTGCTTGGGATAAGGTGGCAAAAGAGAGAGCACCCAAAATCACAGTATCATCTTCTCAAAACACTAAAGCTAAGGATACTAGTAAGGACAAAGGCAAAAAGACAAAAGACACTCCCACAAAGACACCAGTAGAAGATGAAGGAAAAGGGACAGTACAAACAAGTGTGAAGAGACTATCCACTCAAGGAGAAATAGGTTTATCTAGCAAAAAGCAAAAGACAATGGATTTGTTAAAGAAATTCTAGGTCAGGATGCAGAAGCCAATTAGCACATTTGTGCCACCAATGGATCCTATCCAAGAACAAACCAATGCACAATAGGAGCCTAAGGAGAAACTTGGCAAGGATATCATTACTAATCAAGCTCAAACCAATCCCAAGCTAGATGTGGACAAGAATCAGGCATCTGGCAGTGGTTTAGAACCCACCCCAAACACCAGTCGACTATCGATTGTCAAACTAGACAAACTTCAACGTGTCCAGAATCAACCACTCAAAGGGAGACTCGTTATGAGAAATCTTGATTGGACTACACTACCATATGTTTCCCTATGATGGTTTATGAGACGGATTAGATTAATCCAGAGATCATCACACAAGGATGTGTTGCAGCCATCCAACCTGGCTAAAATATAATCGTTAACACTATAGGCTAGATGATGGAGGTGCATACATCTATTTCCAGCTTAAAAGTAAACCATGTGAAGGATGAACTAGAAAATACTAATTTTGAGTCGAAAACTATCAAGAAATGGTAGATTGAATGGAGTAAACAAATTTTTCACCTATAAATTCAGCAACATCAGCACAATTGAGAAGTGGCCACTCTTTAGAAAAAGATAGATAAATAAACCAATGCAAACATAGTCATGGAGGAGAAAAGAATTGCTCAACAAGCAGCTAAATGTTTCAAATTGATGTTGAATGAGAAGCGGGTGGATTTACAAGAGACTTCACTAAAAGATGATGTTATGAAATGTCATAAAATCTAATATCTAATATCTAACCAACCCAAATGATTTTCTCATATTAAATTGATCACTTAATGTGGGAGAATAAACGGGAACAAGGGTTAAGATATAGACATGTGCTTATAGATCTATCTCAACACGGGGCCAATGGTAAAGGGGCCCAAATGAGATATGGTCTATCAAAGAGCAAGGCTAACCAATGGAGCATAAGACCTTAGGGTTAGCTTCATTTAAGACCTCCAATAATATGTGTAAAATTCCTTTGAACATTAGGTAAGCTAGGGTTGAGCTTGAGACGAGAACCCGACCCAACTCGAGGTGCTTGTCCTGCTTGTCATTCTTGATGACTAATCTGTTTGAGGTGCTTGAGATTCTTGAGGTGCTTAATGATTGAGATGCTTGAGCTACTTGACATGCTTGAGATGCTAGGGTTGTACTTGAGGTGAGAACCTATCCCAAGCTTAAAGTGCTTAAGGGCCAATCTTGTGGTGGGAACTGGGCCTATGCATGAGGGGCTTGAGGTGTCAAAAAGTCAAATATTCAATCCCTACAAGGAGGGGGAAATCCCTACATGATGGGGGATGAGAGAGAACACCCACACACTCACACAAGGCATGCATGGTACAAAGAAAACAAAAGGGACACTTCTCAAGTTCCTCCTCATGTTGCCCTCATGGTGTGCCTGAAGCCTATTGCTTGGCCACCCAAGGGGTGCAATGATAATTTAGGAGATTTAATTAATTTATTTTGCATTTATCAAGTCCTTTCTCTCCAAGGGGAAAGGGGCACACTTGTCCCAAGGCTACCCTTGCTGCTTGTAATGCCTCCTGCTTGTGATTGTCTAGGCTTGGAGGGGTCCAATGAGATTCAAGCATGAGGTACAAGGGGGGGTCATCAACCCAAGCAAGCTAGGGGGTTGCTTAGAGGGTATATTCACCCACACACACTTACAAACACTCTCATTGTGTGCTATGCAAAGTGCAAGAGCTCCCTCTCCTTCTCCAAGCAAGTAGAGGTTGAGAGCCTACACCAACCCTCTTGGCTATGGAGTGAAAATCCAACCAAGATCCATGCTTCAAAGCTTAATCTTTACATCTCCTTCTTCTTCATTACTATGCAATTATGTATGCTAGCAAGAAGAGTTATGATAAGTCAGGAACTAATTCTTTCTCCTATGAAATGTTTCTTCTTCCTCTTCCCCTACCCTCATTCCCTACTAGCTCTCTCCACCTTCGAAGGTGTTTGAGGTCTTGGGACTGAGGCTTGGGATAGGTAAATCTTTCTTCAAGTTTATGTTATGCTTGTGATGCATGAAGTTTTCCATGTTCATTGCATTACCTAGGTCACAAGGAACACAAAGATTGTATTGTAACAAGTCTCTCTTAATGGGAGAAATCATAATACAAATTCCTATTGGAGGGGGGACCAGCTCCACATAAATCCGGTCCTCAACGGTTGTCATGTTCTCTAAATTCTCTCTCTTGAAAAAGTATGGTTCATGCCAAGTTAACTAATTGCTATGATTATGTTGCTATCTTCAATTATGTTCACCCACTATGCTCACAAAGTCATTTCTCAAAAGTACTCTCCTACTCTCAAGTTAAATAGGCCAATTCCATTACGTTGGTATCAGAGCATTTGGTTTCTCTTTTCTTGCTTAAGAAGAGAGGTCCTTAAGTAGCCTATAAATGGTTGATGTTGTTAATTATATTAGGGTAAGTGGAACTGGGATCTATTATCGGTTTTGTTGAGCCCACTACATGGGATATGGTGCACATCTCGGAAGCTTTGGACTTAATAATGGAGTCTTTTTAGACTTGCCTACAGCTTTACCATTATTGAGCCATAATAAGTCCGAAAGGAGCTAGCCCTCGGCAACTCTGCTATGTTAGACCTACTCCTCTACTCTCTATAATTAACCACTTTGAGCCATGGGTATAGATACTTAAGAGCCAATTTTCAAAGGCTAAGAGGAGTGGCAACTAAGGTTTTGAATTGCCAAAGCATACACTAGTACAAACAAAAAATTTGTTAAAATGGCTGACAATGATCAAGAGAGTAGAATGAACATTGATAGCTTTGATTTTGCACATGAAGTTGCTAATGATGATGCTCCCATGTTTGTGAATTATCTCGTCACTAGGTTGCAGCAAGCTATGGGCAACCCTCCTTTGCAAGCCGAAGTTACTCAACAACTTCGTGCTTATGGAATTTCCCTTCCTCTCCAAGAGGAGAGAGAGCTTAGGAGGCCTCTTGAAGAGACCCTCAAAGAAGACTCTCTCCCATTCAAGAGGAGGAATCTAAAGAGCAAGAAACAAATGAAATTTTAAGTTCCTTTGAAGATGTGGCTCCACGAAGATGGCGGTCTAGATGGTCGCCCATTCCTCCCAAGAGGAAAAGATCAACACATAGTCCTTCTCCTTGTCACTCCAAAAGGGAAGAGAGGAAACAAAGGAAGAAAAGGGCTAGGAAGAGGTCACCCTCTTCTTCACCTTCCTCCTCTTCCGACGAAAGCTATGTCTATTCTCCTAGATAATACAAGAGAGGAGGACATCGCAAATCATTTCCTGCATGGCGAAGGTCACAAAAGCTAAAGAAGTTCAAGGAGGGAGGAAAGAGTATCTCTTTTCTCCCCTATGATGGCACCTTTGGTGCTACCGACAAAGTGTTGGCCTTCATCCAACAATTTGATGCGGCCTTTGGAGACGAGGGCTTCACAGAGTCCTCCAAGCTACACCATGTAGCTATGCACTTCCAAAAATCAGCTCGTCAATGGTGGGCTAACCTTTGTGGCAACAGAAAAGCCCCAAAAACATGGACAGCTCAATGAGTTTCAATCATGAAGAAATTCCTTGCAAGCGATGCAAAGGACAAAGTTCTTACCGAATGGTGCAACTTGAAGCTTCTCTCTCATGAGTCTATCCACAAGTATGTAGAAAAGTTTTGGGATCTACATCTCAAGGCTACTGTCTTTCAAAAGATAGACTTTGCCAAGCAAAGTTAGCAATTATGTGCGGGATTACCTGAAGAGATGGCCGAATACATCAACTCTCAACGGCCTAGTACTATTAGTGAAGTAATCATCACACCATGGTTGCTTCACGCATCAATAGACGTAATGTCAAGTCCATGGAAAACAAAGACAAAAAAGATGCAAAAGGGAAAACCAATGTTCAAAATTCTTTCCAAGGCACTTCCAACAACAACAACAACAACAACAACAATCGGTACAAGAAGAAGGGAGTTTACAAAGGTAAAAACAAACTCTCTTCTGAAGATCTTGAAGCTTTTTGCAAGCTCCATAAGTGTTTCAAGTGTGGGGAGCAAGGACATGGCTATCATTCTTGCCCAAAGAAGAATAATCGCAGTGAGACTCCTAGGGTCTCCACCATTAAAGCTCCAAAATAGGATGCTCATTGCAAAGGATCATCACTTTCCTATGCTTGGGGAAAGGTAAGAGAGCATGATGCCTTCATCTTGTTTGACCCTGGATCTACTCACAACTTCATATCAATGGATTTGGCCACCAAGTTGGGCATTCAAGCTTTTGAGATGGGAGATATGGTAATGGATGACACAGCTTTCAAGGGACAGCAAGCCTCCGTTACTACCTTGATTGAAGTTGAGGCTTCATATCCAAAGCTATGTCAACAAAGACGACTTCTTCATCTCTCCTCTCCAACATGAGGATGCTATCCTAGGGGCACCATGGTTTGATCGCATGGTTGCCAACATGAAGTTCCCTGAAAGGAGAATCTACTTCACCTATAGGGGAAAGAACATGTATATAGATGCTAGTGAGCGTGGTTGCAATATTCCACTTGTAAATCCTCTTGCTTTTGATAAGTCAATGAAAAGCTCAGTTTTTGTGTACATGATTTTTGTCAAAGAGTCTCTAAAAGATCCTAATGTTTCATCAAATGTAAATTGTAGGAGTCAAGAAGAGTTAGACTTGTCTAATTTTTTAAAAGGATTCCAAGATGTGTTCCTCGATGATATCCCTATGGACTTACCTCCAAAATGAGGGGATGATGACCCTCACATTGAGCTCCTTCCAAAAAGCTCACCGCCTAACAAGCCTCCTTATCGAGTCTCACAAGCTCAACAAGAGGAGATCATGAGGCAAGTACAGAATTGGTAGACAAAGGGATGGTGAAGCCTAGTTTCTCTCCCTTTTGTTCTCCAGTCCTTTTAGTGCAAAAGAAAGATGGTACATACCGTATGTGTGTGGACTATGGACTAAACCATATCACTATCAAAAAAAGATTTCCCATGCCTCGGGTGGAAGATCTGTTTGATAAGCTACAAGTCTCTACCTACTTTAGTAGGAATGAGCTTAAGAGTGGCTATCATCAAATAAGGATAGTGGATGAAGATATCCTAAAGACCGCGTTTTGCACAATGTTTGGTCTTTATGAATATCTAGTCATGCCTTTTGGCTTGACTAATGCACCAGCTACGTTCAATCATCTAATGGAGAAACTTGAGAAACTTTTTAGACCTTATCGTAAATTCACTGGAGTGTTATTTGATGAAATCATCATCTACTCCAAGTCTTTGGAGGAACATAAGCAACATCTCCAAGTGATTTTTCAAGCATTGAGGGAGAATAAGCTTTTTCTCAACCAAAAGAAAAGTGAATTTTTCCTTCAAGAGATTCAATACTTAGGTCATATTATCTCTCAAGATGGTATCCGTATGGATCCATCGAAGTTAGAGGTAATAAAAGCATGGCCTAACCCAAGGAATCTACATGAGCTAAGAAGCTTCATTGGTATGTGTGCATACTATAGACGCTTCATAGCAAAATTCTCTCAAGTAGCAGGACCACAACACGACTTAACTAAGAAGAATGTTAAGTATGTATGGACTGCTAAGGAGAAAAATGCTTTTGATAAGTTCAAGAGAAGCTTACTTCCCAACCAGTCCTCGTACTTCCGGGTCTCCCAAAGCCATTTGAGGTCCAGTGTGATGCTTGTGGTTATTGCCTTGGAGTAGTTTTGCTTCAAGAAGGGCATGCCATAGCATATGAGAGCCGACGGCTCAATACTAATGAACGAGTCTTAGGTATTTATGAGAAAGGGCTTTTATCTATTCTACATGCCCTAGACACATGGAAGCACTACTTATTGGGGACTCCATTCATTCTACAAACCGATCACCAAAGTCTCAAGTATTTCATGACACAAACCAAGCTTTCTGACAAACAAATGAGGTGGGCAATTTTTCTCAATTTTCATATTTCTCACATTGCTGGTAATCACAATCTAGTGGTCGATGCACTTTCACGATGACCAAAATTTAATGCGGTGTCTATAGCTACTCACAATGATCTATCTTCTATAATAGATGAGTATGCTATTGACCCTAACTTTAGAGACATAATGTCAGCCCTTGATTTGGGGAAGAAAGAGGAACCATTTACCTTGTAGGATGGTTATCGTCTCCACGGCAATAGGCTATGTGTTACAAATTCCCTTTGTGAGAAAGTTATGTATGAATCCCATGCTCCTCCATATGCGGGGCATAGAGGTATTCAACCTACTCTCCAAGGAGTAGAGACATACTGCTATTGGCCTACCATGAAAGTGGACATACAAGAGTATCTTTCAAAATGTGTAGTATGCCAAAAGACCAAGTATGATAGAGGGAAGCAACTTGGATTACATCAGCCATTGCCTATCCCAAATTCTGGCATGGGAGAGTACATCCATGGATTTTTTCTTTGGATTACGCAAGTCTATCTATGGGAATACGGGAATATGGACAATACTCGATAGGTTTAGCAATCAAGCACGTTTTATTCCTATCAAAAAGACTATTAAGGCACATCAAATGGCAACTCTCTTCATATCTCAGATTTTCAAGCACCATGGATTACCCACATCCATCGTGTAAGATAGAGACCTTAGAATGACCAGTAATTTTTGGAAAGGTCTCTTTGAAAATCTAGGAACAAGATTGAATTTCTCTTCGGCCTATCACCCACAAACGGATGGCCAAAGTGAGATAGCCACTCTTACGATACTCGATCTACTCAAGACTTATGTTATCGAAGTAGATCAACGCTCACAATGGGAAAAGTACTCACCTCTTGTAGAGTATGCCTACAATAATACTGTACATACTTCTACGGGAAAAGCAGCTTTTGAGATCATTGAGGGAGACCTAGAAGTCCCTTGCTACTCAAAGTACACGGGAAGATCTTCGCCGCCGATGAGTATAGCCGTGACCTACAAGAATCTTTTCAAAAGATTAAGGAGGCTATATCCATCTCTCAACAAAGGAAAAAATCTACTATACTGATAAGCACAGAAGGGCCTTAATGTTCAAAGAAAATGATTGGGTCTTACTCAAGTTTTGTAAGGCTCGATTAAGGCAAACGAGGGGCAAAAATCCTACGGGCCATCAAAAGTATTATGCTAAACTAGAGAAAAGATACTATGGTCCTTTCCAAATCTTGAAGCCCATCAATGAGATGGCTTATCAACTCAAGTTGCCCAATCATTGGCTCATACACAATTCCTTTCATGTAAGCCTACTTAAGCTCTACAAAGGAGAGCCACCAAGTGAACGAATTATTGAAGACCCTCCCGAAGTTGAAGACCAAGAAGAGGTGCTACTATCCGAAGCTATCCTTCGGCATGAAGACAAGGTACTATGACATGGTAAGTTTTATATGACAGTATCTTATTAAGTTCAAAAATTATCCTTTTGAAGATGCTAGATGGATGCAAGGAATACAGCTTAAGGATAATATGAACCTTGTCAATGCTTACAATGCTACATTAGATTAAGCAAATGTACAAATTTCTTTTAAATGACTCATGTTTTTGTCTTATAAGACTAGTCCTCTTTTTAATTGTGCACAAATCTAACTAGTATGCATGCTTAGAATCATGTTTGTGATGATGACGTCTCTCAAACACCAAGTAGAATTTGTCACTCTACTTAGTATGAAATGGACTAAAGAGCAGACATGCTTGCAGCAGCTATGTCTCCCAAGCACCAAATGGATTAGTCATCCATCTTGGAAAGATGCCATAGGGTAAAAAGGGATCCTCTACCCGCTAAGTAAAATTGACTAACGACTAAGGCTTTATCTCTTCTACCTCATAGTCGAGGACGACTATGATTTCAAGAGAAAGGTAATGTCATAAAATCTAATATCTAATATCTAACCCACCCAAATGATTTTCTCATATTAAATTGATCACTTAATGTGGGAGAATAAACGGGAACAAGGGTTAAGATATAGACATGTGCTTATAGATCTATCTCAACACGGGGCCAGTGGGTGGTAAAGGGGCCCAAATGATAGTGAAGCGATCCGGGGCGGGCAACAAGAAGAGCAACCTCTAGACACCCTTCAAGGCTCCCGTGCTGCTCAATGGGACTGGGGCACAACACAACACAAACCAAAACAACAAACCCCAGCCAAATCCCAACTACACAAGGGGCACCACCTAGTTTAAGAGCGAACTAGGACGCAAAAGAGGAGAATCGTTAGAGCAACCCACAAACAAGCAAGGAATTTACACTAACCCTAACACCAATGGAACACTCTCATACACTAAAACACGAGAGAGAGAGAGAGAGAGAGAGAGAGAGAGATGGTGCTCGGGCTGCTTTGAAGTGTATCGTTAATGATCAAGCAAACATAAATATATATATGTAAGAAAGAGAGAGAAGGGGGAAGGGGGTGCTTGTTGCACTAATGCCTTCTTACAAATCTGTCATGACCAATCAAAGTGAGATTAGTATTTGTTCAACATAGCCTGAGTAAATTACACCATAACACGTCACAAGAAAAAAAGCCACCCCAATCACTGTCTTAAGGCCAAGGGAGTCCTCTCCACCCTGTCGCCCTCTTACAGCATGTGGGATTTATGGCTAAATTGATAACAATACCCGGAGACAAGCTATCAAGAACTTAAATAAAACACCAAGACACTTACACATCATTATTGTCCATGACTTCACGTTGGAAGGGAGACAAGGTATCCATGCTTAGTCCAAATTCACCCTCCTTGATTCAGCAAATGTTGGGCTTACACTAGTAGGAGAAATGATAGATTTTCTACTCTCAATTTAATGATCACTCTCTCTTACAATGGCATAGAGTTCCCTTGCTAATCACCCCTAATACAACACATACATATGCCTAATTCCAATGAGATTCCACTCAAGAGCTCCTTCTCAAGAGGTTGAGCTTGGCTTCTCAAGCTATAGCATAGTGCTCTTTCTTCTCCCCCCTTTTTGTGCTAGCTACACCCTCCTTTTATAGCAATTTTGAAGGCTAGGGTTACTCCTCTAACCATGGTTGGGTTAGATTTTCAGCAATTTTTCTAATTTCTTTTGCTTGAAATTATTAAGAAGTTGGTGGGGAAAGAGAGAGGAGAGAAATGGAGGTGATAGGACTTTTCATAGTGGGTTAGTGTTAGTAGAGTTAGTATTAATTTACAAATGGAATTGGATATTTACAATGGGAGTATCCATGTAGGATACAAATAAGGAAGAAAAACTCTTAAGAGGTAAGAAAAGGTGGATTTCTTACAAGGTTGATGCTCCAAGTGTCTTGAGTAGGTCCAATTTTGACGCTTGTTGACGGTCCACTAGCTTTGACGGTACATTTTTTATCCACTCTTGACCTTCCTTGATAGACAAGGTAATTGAAGCTGAGTAATCAACCACCATGATGCTGTCTCTTAAGAGAAGAGGCTGAACTTTGTGGTTTTTTTGATAGATATGGGTAATTTGGAGGAGGAAAAATGAAACTAGGTGGTCAATTTTGGAATGGAATTGTGTGTGGGAGGTATGAGTTCACCATGGTTTCTCTTATTCTTCAAGGATGAGGAGAAGGTGAGTAGGGTGCAGAGAGGAGTGGTGAGAGAGGTGGGGATGATGAGTGGAGAAGTGTGTGTGAAAAAGGAAAATGATAAAGTGGAAGAGAGAGTGTGGCTGCATAGCATGGGAAAACTGGGGTCCACTAATAAAATCATAGCTCACAGCTCGTAGCTCAAAAAAATATGAAAAAATTTGAGGCAAAAGTTCAGCCCACGAGCTACAACTTTTGTTTGTATCACCTTTTCAAATTCGGAGAGTAAGTGAACTTTAAAAATCCAGCAAAACCGACTGTTTTTTTCCACTGCACAAGGTCCTTGTGGGGTCCTTCTTTGGATGATTCTTTTGAATACCTCCAAGAGTGAGCCCTCCATAGTGCATGTATGCATGCCACCTACCCTTGACCTTATTTGGTAGGTCTATAATTGAAGATATTGTTGAGATCATGATATAAGTGAATAGTACAACTAAGAAAATCAAATATTGAGGGGTCTAAAAAATATGTACATGTCAAATATAAATAATATAAGTGGAAAAAATATAAAGGGGTCAAAAGAAATCTCTCTCATTATGAGGCAACCATAAAAAGATAAATATTTTTGGTGTTCTAATTTTTTAGAAAAAAAACAAAATAGATGTAGGAAGGGAAAAATCACAATAGTGAAAAAATATACACATAAATAAAACTAGTTTTTTTGGATTTTTGTTGGAGTGGAGTTACACCAAATATAAGAGAAGCTTACATGAAAACATTTCTATATGGAATAAAGAGTATGAAAAATGGTAAGAAAAATTGTGGTAATGGTGAGGCAATGTACAGAGCATAAATAACACACACCTAGGTAAAAATATTTAAATAAATACCAAAATAATTATGAAAAAATCTTTTATTTAGGCCCTATATACAAAGAAATATTTACATATGCATGGGCCATAATATACTTATATTTTTTTATTTTTTTTATTTTTTTTATTTTTTTGGCTCAACTAGCCCAATGCCTAGCTAATTGAGGGTTTTTTATTTCAGTAAGGAGATATGGGAAAAGTCCCCTAACTCACACGCACCTATATACAGTGAAAGGGTGAGGGTAACCACAGTGTTTGAGTGATTTGATAGGGGGGGATAACTCACTATGGCAATCACAGAGAGCCGAAAAACGGCTATCAATAGATGGTCTATCAAAGAGCAAGCCTAACCAATGGAGCATAAGACCTTAGGGTTAGCTTCATTGAAGACCTCCAATAATATGTGTAAAAGTTCTTTGACCTTAGGTAAGCTAGGGCTGAGCTTGAGACGGGAACTCGACCCAGCTCGAGGTGCTTGTCATGCTTGATGACTTGACGTGCTTGATTATTGAGGTGCTTGAGATGCTTGATGATTGAGATGCTTGAGGTGCTTGACATGCTTGAGATGCTAGGGTTGTACTTGAGGTGAGAACCCACAGCCCAACCTTAAAGTGCTTAAGGGCCAAGCTTGTGGTGGGAACTGGGCCTATGCATGAGGGGCTTGAGGTGTCAAAAAGTCAAATATTCAATCCCTACAAGGAGGGGGTGAGCCCTACATGAGGGGGGATGAGAGAGAACACCCACACACTCACACAAGGCATGCATGGTACAAAGAAAGCAAAAGGGACACTTCTCAAGTTCCTTCTCATGTTGCCCTCATGGTGTTCATGAAGCCTATTGGTTGGCCACCCAAGGGATCAAATGATAATTTAAAAGATTTAATTAATTGATTTTGTATTTATCAAGTCCTCTCTCTCCAAGGGGAAAGGGGACACTTGTCCCAAGGCTACCCTTGCTGCTTGTAATGCCTCCTGCTTCTGATTGGCTAGGCCTGGAGGGGTCCAATGAGCTTCAAGCATGAGCTACAAGGGGGGGTCGACCCAAGCAAGCTAGGGGGTTGCTTAGGGGGTATAATCACCCACACACACTCACAAACACTCTCATTGTGTGCTATGCAAAGTGCAAGAGCTCCCTCTCCTTCTCCAAGCAAGTAGAGGTTGAGAGCCTACACCGACCCTCTTGGCTATGGAGTGAAAATCCAACCAAGAGCCATGCTTCAAAGCTTAATCTTTACATCTCCTTCTTCTTCATTACTATGCAATTATGTATGCTAGCAAGAAGAGTTATGATAAGTCAGGAACTAATTCTTTCTCCTATGAAATGTTTCTTCTTCCTCTTCCCCTACCCTCATTCCCTGCTAGCTCTCTCCACCTTCGAAGGTGTTTGAGGTCTTGGGACTGAGGCTTGGGATAGGTAAATCTTTCTTCAAGTTTATGTTATGCTTGTGATGCATGAAGTTTTCCATGTTCATTGCATTACCTAGGTCACAAGGAACACAAAGATTGTATTGTAACAAGTCTCTCTTAATGGGAGAAATCATAATACAAATTCCTATTGGAGGGGGGACCAGCTCCACATAAATCCAGTCCAAAAGTATTGTTCATGCCAAGTTAACTAATTGCTATGATTATGTTGCTATCTTCAATTATGTTCACCCCCTATGCTCACAAAGTCATTTCTCAGAAATACTCTCATTAATTTCCGCTACTCTCAAGTTAAATAGGCCAATTCCATTACATGAAAGAAGCCATCTTAGATAAATATACGTATCGTTCTTTAGTATAGATAATGGACAAAGATGGAAATCCGACACTAAATTTGCATGACCTAGAAAACATCATCGTATCAATCTAGTCTAATTTATAAGACAAAGCTAATGATTTTACTACAACACTTGTCAATGAAGCTGTGTCAAAATATCTTGACAATCAGTAGAACAAAGATGAAGAATATGATATGGATGATGATGACCAAGAAGATGTAGCAAAAGATCCACATCATACAAATAATAATGATAATGACAACAATGATGATGATGATACCCAAAATCAACTATCGTAGAGGCTTAGCATCGACTGGAGAACAGAACTCTTACCAGCCAAGAGACGGGTAAAATGCAAGTCAATAGCCACCTGTTGACACTACCTTCTAGCAGCAGGACCCACCTTCCAACCATTAGAAAACTGGGCAACAAGAACCACGAAGTTAGGAGTAGGATGCTAAGGGCAAGAACATTGTTATAGAATTTGACTTTGAGCCTAACCATACACATTCCACTGAATTTCTGACACTTAATAAAGCATTGAGGAAGCAAAATCATCTCCAAATCCCCAAAAGTATCTAGATGATGAAACAGTTTACTTGGATCTTGAGAGATTTCAAATGCTAAGTGTGGGGGATACATGGATGATACTAGACTAGAAAGCCATCAATTTTCATAAACAACCACTTTTCAAACTACATCCACACCCTAGCTGCATATAGGTTTTAGCTGAAAGGGTTCCAAAATGGTGTATGACTTTGCAATAAGCTAAGCTATAAAGATCTTTACTGCTGATGATCTCAAGTCACTGGGTCTTCTGGAATTTGTTCCAGACTCTCTAGTACTACTATATGCTATCCCTCCAAAAGAAACAATGTTGCCTCAGTTTTTTTTAAGCACTCTATCCTCCACACACTAAGCTAGCAAACCAACGATGATACATGAAGATAGTAGATAGGCTCAAAGAATGGTATGAGAAAGCCACTATTGAGTGGCTAGCATGGAATCAATTGCTACAAGAAGCTTTGAAGAAGAACCAAGCCAATGATATAATTGAAGGTCCTCAAAACTTTTAGCTAAGGATGGTCCAGTGGAAGGTGCAGCTCAGATGATTACAAATCAACTCCTACCGCTAACAGTGGGGGCTTCAAATATTACTCAGAAGGAGATGGCTAAAAAAGCATCCGCTAAACCTCAGTTCATAGAGATTATTGAAAAAAAATTTGAAGCTAGAATCAAATGTAATCAGCCAGTGCCTCAAGGATAGATGCACACGACACCCTACTGTCACAAGTTGGTTAGGTCTAGACTTACCAGAGGTAAATGCACATTGTACAACTGTGATACCAAAACCTATAGCTCACTCACACCATATGAAGATGAAATGAAGATAGCAAGAAAAGACTAGCTAGAGCAAGAAGCTCTCTATAGAATCATTCAAAAAGACAACATTCCCCGCAGCCCTTCAAGGTTCTTCATAAACCTCCTAAGAAGAAAGCACTGGAGAAGAAAAAAGTCAGGTGGACTGACATTAGTTGACATCAAAAGACCATTGGAAATTTTGGTACATACCAAAATTCAAGAAAGGGGAGAAGGAAATGTAATCAAAGGGAATGGCCTTTAGCAGGTGACAGATGGCTGGACCAAAGGTAGTAAACTATGGATAGTTACCACAGTAATTGATACATTGTGTAGCCAATCAGAGCCCAGTCAAAGGCCTATCAATAGAGCCATTACTTCACTCTCAAGGATTCAACCCAATCCCAAGCCTAATATCATTACACATCTATAGCCAAGAGCTGTTTGTACTTTGTAACTCATTTAGCGGAAAGCTTGTTACCCTGGCTTCATTTGTATAAAACTCTTTTGTTTCAATAATACAATTCCAATTTTAGTTCTGAGTCTCGGTGCCATTTTCCTTTCACTTCCAGTTTTTTCTTTTAGTTATAATTAATTTTAATCTGAAGTCACTCATCTATTCTAAACTAACTCTAACTACCAACCTAGAATAGCTTTTTGAAAGTGTTCAGCTCATTCCAGGCCTCCACCCTTTCATTGCTCCTTGAGATTCCACATTCCATCCATATCATTTCTTTCTTGTATGTAAGGGACATACGATATTTTGAGTAATGCTTTCTAGTTGTGAGAAACATTGTAATGTGCAGCATAAGGTCAGTGCAGCTCTGTGTGTTTAAGATTGATTATCTAGCTATAGTTTGATTCCAAAAACTATGGAACCCTACAATGGGACTAGAAATGATAGAGATAAAATTGTAGAGTTGACAATATTTTGACTAGACACATGATACAAATTGTATCACTTATGAGTATATATATCTATCAAAGAAGTGTTTATAAGGACTATCTATAAATCATTAATGGCCAAAACCAAAAAATGGATGATCTCCAATTATTTCTACAACTGTCTTTGTAATCCCATGGAAGCAACCTCTTACCTGCCACCATCCAAGAAACACAAGCACGTCAGTATTGGCATTATCTTGGAAGATAGGTGTCAATGACCGCTTCCCCTTGTTATCGATGTCCATAATTACAAAATGAAGAGCTAGGTAAACTTGTGTGGAGTTATAGTTATAACATAAAATCCCATGATTAGAAGCCCCCAAAAAATGGCCAGCATCTTGTTCGTTTGACGAGAAAATATTCAAATTTACAATCATTGCCATCTAATAAGAGATCCTCATGTGAGGATTAGGGCTAGTATTTTGAAGCAAAATACATCAATAGTTGAAAATCAAGAGACAGCTATTTTGTATATTGCATATGTAGTTACCTGCTATGCGTCCATGAACGCAAAAACCATATACGTGCATGTAAACAAGTATGTGAAATCCCCAAAACATTTCCTGCATTGACTCTACAAAATTACTAAATTGCATAATTGTAAAGAGCCCTACAAAATCTAGATTAGGAAGAATTCCAAAGATAAATTTAAGCCCAAAAAGTAGGGCACTTTTAACCTGAAATCAAGCTTTATGTCCTATTTGAGATTAAATTAGTTACACTTTATGGCAAGGTTTATAATGTCATCAATTTTTACCAACAAAACTAGAATGTAATCCATTTCAAACCTGTGTTCCCATCTCTTGTCTTTAGGGGGTAACCATACACCATCAAATCTCATAACCAAGAGCTAAATCATTTCCCATCAATGCATCAAAATTTATAAGAATTAGCACAACAACAAATTTTATCTTCTCCCTCATAAGAGTTTTGACATGTTGCAATAGTGTAATAGCCAAGAATTCAAAACATCGTAAAGCCAAGAATTCAAACTATGAGTTCAAAATATTTCAAAGCCAAGACAACATCAAAAGGCATCTTTGTATGTCCATGTTTGGTGGGGCTTCATTCCCACTTGATGTAGAATATGATTTTGGGGTAGATGTGAAAGAGAATTTGAGTACAAAAAATATAGGTGCATAGTCACAAGTCTTGAGTGGGCCGCAAGGGTCACCTAGTGCGGGTCATGGTGAGAAGCCATGGAGTGGAAAGTTTGAGTGAAAGAGTGAGTCCTCCTAACTCTCAGCTATATCAAGAAAAGGGAAGGAAAAAGTTGATGATGCCCCAAAGCTACTAAATTTGAGAGTTGGCCATGATGATGGTGATAGAATTGGTTCTAAGCAAAGTCTAGATGAGGAGTTTGGTATACCCTCTATGAGACTTCGGGTGCAAGAAGTATGTAAGCAAGGAACAAGGCACCTAGAAGTGATCATGGACCACATAGGTCTAAAAGAGTAAGAAATCCATGCAAAGATTGACTTCTGATAGCTATGTAGCTCTTCATTGTGCATATATGATGCAAATGGAACATGGGAATTGGTGCCATTACCAAAAGGTCAAAAGGAAATTGGATGTAAGTGGGTTTACAAAATAAAGCATAATGTTGATGGCAGTGTGAGTAGATACAAGGCTATTCTTGTGGCCAAAGGTTATGCACAGACTTATGGGATTTATTATGAGGAGACATTCAGCCCCGATCCACATGTACCAACTCTAGAGGATATTGTGCTTGATTATTGCTCTCTTGTAGAAATGACTTCCATTGTTGCTTTCCCATCATGCAAGCCTCACATAATTCATTCATACCTAAAATTTGAGGCATGTGTGCATCCATCCGAGATCTTTGTATCTCTTTTAGCATAGCAATACTTAAGTGACCAAATCTTTCATGCCATAGTTGAGTTGTACCTTTTTTTCTAATTACTGATGTAAGTGCAAAAATCTCTTTAGTATTTTTTTGAAGTGACTGTAAGTGCAAAAAGATCGTAAATATTATTTCACCTTACTCACTTTCCCACTATATTGCCCTGAGAATCTAAGATTTTTTCTCCAATTTGCTTGAAACGGGCTTCAAGGCCACGATCATTGATTGCAATAGTTACTATAAGTGCAAAACACTCATAAAGATTATTTCCCCTTACTCCCTTTCCCACTATATTGCCTTGAAAATCCAAGTTTTTTCTCCATTTTGCTTGAAAAGAGCTTCAAGATCACAATCATTGATTGGAGTAATTGAGAGTAGATTGTACTTGATTTGTGGCACATACAACGTACTAGAGAGTTGCTTAGTTTCACTTGTAGATTCTAAAAAATAAATTGTTCAAACCCTTTTGTTGGACATTTTACATTATTCCCAAGAAATACACAGATGGGTTCTTGTAGAGGCTTCCAACAACTATACCAATTTTTCTTGCTAGTCATATATCAGGATACACCACTTTCGGGGTGACGCCGGCGGGGGGGGGGGGGGTTCACTACAATTAAAAAAATGGCTATCATGTGGGTTCAACAATAGGGATTAATTTCTTCTATATTCTTACATACAAAAGAGTGTTTGAAAAATGATCTTGAAAAAAAAATTACAAATCGAATAAGAATAGGGTCCCTTTTATTTATGAAAAATTATAGATAAGGGGTTTTATAAATAGTCCTTGAACACACATGGCATGCAAGTTTTACAGATAGTGACCATCAATAAATAGAGTTTTTGATAATGAGCATACCTCTTCTATGGAGGCCCGTAGTTCAAGCTCTATCTCAATATTGCTGGCAGGTTCCCTTTCCTTCCAAGAATCTTTCATGGTGCCCTTTTCTCTCATCTACGTTTTTCTTTCTGTAATCTTTAGCAGCATGACATTTTTTGTCACACTAAAAATAGCTACCTATATTTTTCTTCTTCATATTGGACTTTATCATAGAGGTATTTGATGTAGTCACGCTTGCCATTTGTGCTCATCATGAAAGTAGCATCACCCCTACCATCCCTAGTCCTAAGACTTAGCTCCTCTTCAAGCAACATTGCACTCAATTCTTCAAATGTAAGAGGGATTTGAAAAATGTGAGTGTTGAGTGCCATAGAAAGACTATCATATCTAGCTAGAAGTTGTGAATGCAACGATGAGCTAAATCTTCTAGAGAAATAGCCATACCAACAGCAGTTAATTGATCTTGGAGATCCTTGATTTTCTTTATAAAGTCCTCCAAGGCTTCTCTCTGCTAGTAAAATTCTCAACAGTAAGTTGATTTTCTAGATTTTGAATCTTGGTGTTGATTGTGCACCTCATATTGGCGAGCCAATATGCTCCAAGCTTCATATGCTTTAGTTGTATTTTGAATCAAAGTGAGAACGGAATCACTTGCACACATCACAATGGTGCACAACGCATATGTATTCCTTCTCTTCTAGGCACGTAAAAGAGTAGCATTTGGAGGAATTACAAGACTTGGATTTTTTAGATCATTTTTTGTAGAAAGCTCTAGGTCAACACCATTTTTCCCCCACACTGTATCTACTAGTTAATATGAATTTAGACTTGCAAAAATTTTGAATTTCCATAGAGTGTAGTGGTGCCATCAAGATCGCCTTCCATGAAGGCTAGTAGACAATTGTATAGTGAAGTAGCATCGATAGATAATTTTGAAGATGCCGACATGATAAGGGATTGATTTTTCAAGGTAATACAATTACATCTCATGAAATCTTATCTAAAAGCACCTAATGCTCTAATACCATGTTAAAAACGTAGAACAAAATAGGATCTTGTAGCAAGGAGAGTATAGATGCAAAGTAGACCATTGGAAATCAAAATTTAGATTAGCACTATTACAAAGTGATGGCGTTGTTGTGATGCTTTGTATCTACAAGGGGAAACTCAAATGGGACATAGGTTTTTTGACTTTAGCACTACCCCGAGAAAATTTAATTGGATCTTCTATTGACTTGGTTATAAGATATTGGGAAAAAATGTTATGATCGTCAATGCTTTGATTGATTTGCATGCCGATGTGGGCAGATGGCAGAGTTTTGATCAATATGTATGCTAATTATTGGCCAACTTAATGGCAACGAAGAAGATTAAAGGTGTCTGGAAATTCCCTAGTCGAAGTTCATGCCAAATAAGGTGCACTTTAGTACTTCCACAGACATATAAATTATGGGCATGACAATGATGTGGTACTCGGCAATGATTGGCAATGCTTCAATTAAATGTAAGCCAAATGTTATGCCTAGCAATGCCTTGATTCACATGCAAGACAAATGTTATGCCTTGCAACACCTTAGTTGATTTGTATGTCAAATGTAGTACAATTGTCAACAAAACACTTGTGCTCAACACTAACTTGGTCGATATCTAGGCCAAATAGGGTGCTTGGCAATGCCAAACGAGATGCTCGGAGGCGCCTAGATTGATGTGGAAGCCAAATGTTAAGCATTGTAGATGATTGGGTTGATATGTATATGATGCTTTTACGAATGCATAGAGGGTTCTTGAAGGGTTTCCACCTGGAACGATGTTATTTGAAGCATTGATAGTGGTATGAGTCCAATATGGCTTGGCCTTAGGGCTAAGCATTGTAAGCAAGAAACATGTTGTGCTTGTCAATGCTTTGGTTGAGATGCATGTCAAATGTGATGCCCTTACAAAAGCACATAAAGTTCTTGAGCTTTTCATTGAAAATTTAGTCTATTAGAACACATTGATTGTTAAATATGACCCTTATGGCTGTGGCAAGGAAGTTGTGGCTAGTTGTAACCAAATGTGGAGGGAAGGTCTTTGCTAAATCCAATAACTTGTGCTTGCACCTTGTTAGCATGTGTTCTTCTGCAAGAACTTTGCATGGATGAGTGAACTCACAATGAGATTAGGGGATGTGGAGAAATGTACATGTTGTGGAAGGCAATGTTTTGGTTGGCATATAACCAAAAGGGGGTATGGCCACCCAAAATCCCAAGGTGTGATGTATGCCAAATGTAATGCCCTTACAAAAGCACGTAAAGTTCTTGCTAAGCTTCACATTAAAAAATTTTCTATTAGAACACGTTGATTGTTGGATATGCCCGTTATCGCTATGGCAAAAAAGCTATCGGGGTGGTTTTAACCAAATGCGAAGAAAAGGCCTTTGCTAAATGCAACCACTTGTGCTTGCACCTTGCCAACATGTGGCCTTTTGCAAGATCTTTACATGGATGAGTGAACTCACAATGAGATTAGGGGATGTTGGAGGAACATACATGTTGTGGAAGGCAATGTTTTGGTTGACATAAAACCAAAAGGGGTGTGGCCACCCAAAATCCCAAGGGGTGGCCTCCCATTAGAAAAATAAGGCATGTCATCTGAATGGGGAACGGAAATAGGGAGGCCATGGTGACGAGCAGTGAGCAAGGAACAGAGCACCTCTTTGTGAAGCTTGTAGCAGCCATGACAGGCCTCGACGAGGCCTCAAACAATATTGACCAAGAAGGAAAATGAGCACCTCTTTGTGAAGCTTGTAGCAACCATGACAGGCCTCAGACGAGGCCTCAGACGATATTGACCAAGAAGGAAAATTTGTGTAGCAGCTCTTGGTGCCTATTTTTGGTCTAGCTTGCAGAGAGAACAACCAACCCACCAAACAACTACCACATTGTCATGCCCTATCATATGCCACATCAGTCATCGTGGCGTGATTGATGGGTAGGAGGCAAAAAAGGTGAATGAGGGGAGGAGAGGAGCGTGATGTAAGGGGATTTGAAGCATAAAAGATAAGAATGGAGGAGAAGAAGAAGTGGGCGTACATAGTGGGTTAAAAGAAGAAGGAATCTCTCTCTCTCTCTCTCTCTCTCTCTCTCTCTCTCTCTCTCTCTCTCTCTCTCTCTCTCTCTCTCTCTCTCTCTCTCTCTCTCTCTCTCTCTCTCTCTCTCTCTCTCTCTCTCTCTCTCTCTCTCTCTCTCTCTCTCTCTCTCAACCTTTTCAAGAGAACGGAATAAGGTGGAATTGGGGTTATCTTAGGGAGTAGAAAAGATGAGTGGAAGAAGGAACTCAGGTGGTGCAATCTACGGCCACAAGCTTGAAGCTTCAACATTTCCATACTCCATACATGGTAGGAGTTCCCACTTTTACAAGTGCTCATTACTGTGTCACAACTCTCCTAACTAACCTATGCAAAGGCTATGCTTCAAGTAAGTCAAAATTGAGAGTTTTTTTGCCTTCCAATGTATTGCATAATGTATTATTTTTTATTGTCACAATCTCAATGTTGCACAATAACATAGTTTATGTTTTGTGCTTTGAAAACAAGTTTGTTACTCACATAGGCTATAGCACTAACCTGCTAGTAGTATTTGAAAAAAGTGTGTCACATGGTCAGCTTAGCCTTAAGTCAGTTTAAAATTCAAAACAACATGTAAATGTGTAAGTAAAAAGGAAAATCTTTTGCTTAGATTTTATGCTTCAGGTAAGTCAAAATTGAAAGTTTTTTTGCCTTCCAATGTATTGCATAATGCATTATCTTTTATTGTCACAATCTCAATGCTGCACAATAACATATTTTATGTTTTGTGCTTTGAAAACAAGTTTGTTACTCACATAGGCTATAGCACTTACCTGCTAGTAATATTTGAAATAAGTGTGTCACATTGTCAGCTTAGCCTTAAGTCAGTTTAAAATTCAAAACAACATGTAAATGTGTAAGTAAAAAGGAAAATCTTTTGCTTAGATTTTTCAAGAAAATAGTGTAAATATAGCATCTATTCAAACTTTATTCAAAAGATCAATATGGGATTGGTAGTCACTAGTTTTTTAATCAATTTTTTGTAGCTGAGTGGTAATTCTATAAGTGGTGGTTTTTTATTGTTGTTTATTTTAATAGAGCTATAATCTTCTTATAGCCATTTATTTTCAATATTTTGAGTGATCTTTTATTTAAGAAAATTTTCTAAATATTCACTCCCGTTGCCTTAAATTCTATGTTGGAATCCTACTAAGTAGGTGGCACATACTTTGGTTTGAAATTTATATTCTTTTGGGGGGAGGTCAAAATTTTTGTAGATTATTGGTATATGTAAGATAGGGGAGTTAATTTATTGCAATGATGTCCGTATATAGAGGGGTTGGTTGGTATGTAAGGAGCCATTTATAGAGGGGTTTCTCTAATTTGGTTGCATGCATGCATCTCTCCATTACTAGTAGTGAACCCCCTGGGGATCACTTCAAGCAATACTTCTTCAAACCCCAAAACACTCAAAAACTATGGCAAGACATTGTTGCCCATAAGCAAAAAGAGCTAGATGAATACTACAACGACGTCTTTGGGGTATATAGGTAAGGAATATTTCTAACCCTGAGGATGGTGCAAAATTCCTAAAGAAGGAGAGATTCATAACGGCTTTATTTTCAACACTCAAGGTGAAAGTTGAGGCGGGTGCACCTACTACCTTTTATGCCGCTGTTGCCTTGAAGTACAGGAAATTGAAGTGCATATAGGGAGAGCTTCCAATAGAAGGTCCTAGACCTAAGGAGACAACACAAGTGTCAACTTCTAAACAAATGCCTGAGGTAACAACCGAGGTAATTGAAAAGTTGAATGAATCCTTGAGTAGCTTGTCAATTCACCTTGCACACGTTGTAGGTCCCAAAGGACAAACAAGGAAAGCTGAGGAACAAGAGCAAAAACCCAAGCAAGTATTACAATGTTGGAATTGTAGGTAATCTAGCATGGGATACATATAATTATCCTTGGCCCCATGGGGAACCGGGGAGACCTAACTTGAATTATCCAGTGATGAATGTAGGTGAAGGAACTAGTCAATAGCTAATTCTTTTGCAAAGACCAAATGGAGCAAGACCATCTCCACGAGGAGTGGAAGGAGTTCCACCTTTTACTTATCCAAATGTGCATGTGGTTGAGGTGACCAATTCAAATAAGGTGGGCATTGAAGCAAATGGCATTAAGTGTGGCTGTGGAAAAGGTAAGGTGAAAGAAGGACTCACATCACAAAGTGACCATGGACGAGGCAAGAAGGTGGAGACAAAGGAAGCCAAGAGGACTCGACATTGTATCAACCTCCACGACTTCCCTCTTGGACATGGTATGGCTCCATACAACCTATTGGAAGACATGAGAGGTAAGGGTCCTAATATCTCATGGCTCAATTTCTTGCATTGTTTCCACAAGTTAGGAGGGACATAACAAATGTGGTTAGCACTAGGAGAAAGGTAAAAGAGAATGTGCATGTTGTGAAGATTTCACAAGCTAAAATGAATGAGGATTTTACACCTGTGCTAGATCGTTATATCAAAGGAAAATTGACTAGGAAAGGTCTAGTGGATGGGGGTGCACAAATTTGCATCATGATAGAAGGCCTCATGCAAAGATTAGGCATGCACATCCATGAGACACCTAAAATCAAAGTCAGGATGGAAAACAATAGCAAAGCAAGGAATTTGTGAAAATGTTTGTGGTGGCCTTTGGCATTAGAAGGCTATTGATTTTTATGTTATGTATAGCAAGGGAAATGGCTATCCATTTATCATAGGAAGACCATGGATGATGAAAATGCAAGCTTTGCAAGATTGGGGAAATGGAAAGATAATTTTCATGAATGACAATCACAAGAAGGTTGTCTTTGACATGAAGGAGCAACACCAAGAAGAGCTCCATGAAGATTCATCTCAAAGTGAGAAGGAGGAATACTGGACCAAGAGCACCTCATAAGAATAAAGTAGTGATAGCATTACAAAAGAGGAGTATTCATTGAAGTCATGAGGGTAAGGTTTAGGCAAAACAACCAAGAGACCTCTTGTCATGGCTTGGAGGAGGTAGTTCCCCAAGAGAAACAAGGTGCACAAGATGAAGGGATGCTAGAAGGTATGTTGTCAAAAACACTTACAAAGGAAGAAAGAGATGATTTGAAAGGTGTTCTAAAAAAGTTTCCTAGGCTTTTTGTAAGGACTACACAGACGTATGTGGAGTAGATGCTATTCAACACACGATTGATTTAAAGCCTGAGGCCACACCAAAGGCTCAAAAGCTATGAAGGCCATCAAGGAGCGGGCTCTTCTCAAGGAGGTAAGGAAGCTTCTAGCAGAAGATTTATATATCCCGTGGAAAATTTAGAGTTTGTCTCCCCAGTTGTGGTCACTTCTAAAAAGAATGGGAAGTGGAGAGTATCTGTTGATTTTAGGCCACTCAATGAGGCAACCAAGCGAGATCACTTTCCCCTTCTATTTCAAGATGAGATACTAAATGAGGTAGCCGGTCATGAGAAGTACACTGTGTGTGATGGCTACTCAGGCTACATTCAAATAGATGTTACATTAGAGGATCAATTGAAAACGGCCTTCATCACTCCTTGGGGCTGCTTGCTTTTAGAGTCATGTCATTTGGCCTCACAAATGCTCCTTCAAATTTTCAACACTTCATGAATATGTTGTTTCAAGCATTCTTCGGAAAGTCAATTAGAGTGTTCATTGATGGTTTTTGCTTTTATAGCTCAAAATCATTGCACCTATAGAAGGTAGAAGAAGGTTTGAAGAATTTTTATGACATGGGAGGTCACCTCAACCCCAACAAATGTTGGCATGGGTGAGGACTGAGTGATCTTGCTTGGTCACAAGGTTTCCTATCAAGGCATTGAGGTGGATCCTTCAAAGGCAAAGCTCTTATTGAGTTACCATCCCCCAAGATTTTGAAGGAAGTCATTTCATTCATTCAAAAGGTGAGGTATATGTCATGCTTCCTTCACTTAGCTTTGGAGTTACTTCACCCCTTCCAAAAATTGACACAACAAGTTGAGTGTTTGGTCTAATGAGCTTGAAGGATATTTTTGTAACATTAAAGTCATTTTGTTAGAACTACCAACACTAATGCGTCCTTGTTATGAATACATATTCTTTGTTAGTTCTAGTGCTGGGAAGGAAACAATTGGTGCGGTTTTGTTACAACAAGATCCCCACAGTACCAAGATGTGTCCCATCTACTTTGCTAGTAGGGTCATGGATGATTTGGAGAGAGGCTACACAAAGGAAAAACTCATGATGCTTGCTCTCATGTTTGTGGTGAGAAAATTTAGATCCTACTTGTTACCAAACCCCTTTGTAATTGTCACTGCAAGAAACTTGTTCCCTTGGGTGTCATCTCAAATGAACCTTAGTACTAGGATTTCAAAATGGGTTATGGAATTGTAAGAGTGTCAATAACCTTTCAAGGTAGAAGATAGTGTGCGTGCACAACTGGCAAGTATTCTCACATATAGGATGCATGAGAAGGAGATTAAAGTGCCTAAATTAAAGACCCTACCATTGCCACCACCTTAAAGTATCCCTAAGGCTTTTACCTTATTCTTTGATGGAGCTTTTAAATGAGCCATAGGTAAAGCAGGGGGAGGGCTAGTGTTGCTCAATCCAAGTGGAGAGGTGTTCATGAAAGAGAAGGTCAATCTACCAGGTTCAACAAGCAACAATGAAACAAAGTACGGCATTTTACTTCATGGTTTGAAGATGTGTATTAGTCAAGGTATATAGGGGGATGCACTTCTAATTGTAAAGCAAATCTTAGGAATTTGGGCATGCAAGAATGAAAGCATAAGAACAAACATTCATGCCATCTGTAGGTTGTTCAATCAATTTGAAGAGGTGCAACTATATTATATTTCTAGGAAACAAAGTGAGGATGTTGATTTACTTGCACAACAAGCGGTTGCATGTGTTGAGAAAGAATTGCAGGTCATCATGGTGGTAGTAGAAGATCTATCAAGAAACCAAGGTACCAGGGAATGGAAGCATTGGCTCCCATTATTGGCTACATTTCAGAGATCAAGTCTCCACAAGGCTTCACAAAGGCTCAGAAGAGGAGACTCGTGAAGAAGGCAAGTTCCTATATCTTCCTAGAAAGCTCTCTCTATCAAAGAGGGAAGGATCAAGTATGTAGAAGAATGCCAATAATTAAGGAAATTCCATCCATTCTAAAAAATTTGCATGAGGAATCATGTGGTGGTCACTTTGCCCAAGAGCTAATTGTGAAGAAGATTTTGCTTACGGGGTATGTTTGGCCAAGCTTGCATGTTGATGTTCAACATTGGTGCAGAAGTTGTCACAATTGTCATATTTAATGGAGATAGAAGGTTGGTGCATGGTTTAAGGCGAATATTTCTCGCAAATGGACCATTTAAAAAATGGGGCATTGATGTTATGGGTCCACTACCCAAAACAAAAAATGTTAAACTCTACATTCAAGTGGCTATAGACTATATGACTTGTTGCAAATTTGACACACCTTTGGAAATTGTTTATGATAATGGTCCAGGGTTTAAGAAGGCCTTGATCACTGAGGTTTGTGAAGAACTTCACATTCTACATCATCACAACACACCCTACAATCCACAGTCAAATGGTTTGATAGAGAAAGATAATGCATCATTGCAGGCATCATCAAAAAGATGGTGAAGAACAAGACAAAATTGTGGTATGACTTCCTGGATGGGGAATTGTGGGCATATTAAACCACATACAAGGAGACCACAAAGTTCACGCCTTTTCACTTGGTCTATGGTCAAGAGGTCTTGCAGCCTATCGAGCTCAATATCCCAACAATGCAGCTTCATGGAAAAGAGGCACAAGATGATCAAGATGCATGGATGGATTGACTTCTTACATTAGTGGATTTTGAGTGGAGGAGAGAAGCGGCGACTTGATAATCATTTTGATGCCAATTTTGAAACTAGATGGCAGGGACCATGCATACTCAAGAAGGCTTTCAACTCAAGTTACTACCAACTTATGGAATTGAATGTAAAGAGCACTCCAAAAGGTAAAAGGGTATCGGCTAAAGCCCTATTTGAGTCGCCTTCTACCAAAGTGTTAGCGGGTACGCCGCGACGGACGATGGAGCACAGCGAGAACACAAACCAACAAACTGTCAATCCGAGGACGTAGCTGACCCGACTAGGGCATGGAGACAATCTCTGGGTTATCAACCCTGAGCTAGACACGAACAACACTCTACAGTCACTAATCCTACCACAACACTACCATAAAGTAAAGAAATAGACAACGCATCCTACGAAACACTACAAGCTCGAAACAGTCTCAAATCATATCGGAATGACTCGAAATCGGAGGGCAAGACTCACAAGGACATGTCCTATATGGTCAAACACCTAAACCCTGAAAACCATAACTGTAAGACCTCTAATCGCTATCCCGATAGACTCAAAACAGTAATTTCCAAAGTGTCCGGAACTGATCTACAAAGACATCAACACAAAGAGCTTCTTGCCCTGATTCTAACGACTACTTGATCATTCAGATCGGACGTTGTTTGAGGTACTTACGACCAAATATAGCTCATAGCAGGCGGGCTCGCGATGCAGTTCTCGGCTTGCATTGCTTGCGTCGACGCGGAGAGCTCCTTGATGCTAACACGCTCCTACTCTCATATCTGCAATGTGATTAGTGTGTGTGACGGTGTGTGTGCGTGAAGCTCACTACCGTGTGCTGCAGAACCCACGACTGTATATTAATTGAGATCACGTAATGTGTTTTTTACAAAGCCTTAGGTTTTAGCTTATATACCAAGCCTTCAAACCTAATGTCCAGCCAAATGACCTGAATTGTCTCTAGGGTTCTACAGAGCTTAATTACAAGAAACTGAGTTGGCTTTACTCATTATACAAGCATTTGTGGCCAAAATACAAGTGCCGATTTAAAATATGAGGTTCCCGTAAACATTACAAAAGTGGCCATAATGGCTCAAAATAATAATAACGGGATATTCGATGCCGTCCATGAACTCGTATCTTCATGTTGCAGCATCCATCTTCATCTTCATTACTTCATCACCATCTTCATGTGGAATCTTTAGAATCTTTGAGGAATCTTAATGGAATCTTTGTGGAAACGTTGTTGAAAGGGCGTCCTTTCAACACTCTCCCCCTCCAAATTCTTGTTGTCCCCGACAAGACCCTATGTCTTTGCTGGCCTTGACGAGTTCTTGATGTCTTGGTGTTGGTTGAAGTTGTTGTGGCAGTCCTTCTGCAGTTGGTTGCTTTGCGTGATGTTAAAGCAGCCTTGAAGTTGTACCTGTAGTGTATCTGAAGCCTGGAACTCTCCCCCTCCGATTGGTTGTTGTATCTTTAATTGCATGAGGTTGTATCGACTTGTTGGTGCAACAGGTCGTTGTCATTGTAGCTCTAGTTTTCTTTTCCTGTGGTTGTTATCTTGCAGTCGTACCTGTAAGTTGACTTGAAGCTTTGTCAAGTTGTTTTTTGGCCTCTCCCTTTTGACTTGTCAATAGATTTGCAATTAGGAGTGTGGGGATATCGTGGTTCTTCTTGTTTTTGTTGATATAAAAAATAAAAGAGTAAAAGTAAAATGTAGCGTATATACAAAATGAAGGTCTTAGATATCTGGATAAGACTAAAGGGAAAAACCAAGTGGGAAAAAATGTCTTTAGTCATAATTAAATGCGAAGCTATATGTACTTAGGTTCTGATGTTATAGAGTTATGCTGAGTTAAAGTACATATGGCCGTATGGCTACTAGTATGGACTTGATATACATGGATAAGTGTTAGTAGCTTGAAGTCAAAGTCATTGCTGTTGAGCAAAGGCTTATAAAACCTGTTTCCGCTTGGTCATCGTCATTTGTTTGTGTAAGTGCATGGGTGGAATAAAAAACAGTGCCTAATGCATATGTCCAATTATGGGACATCTATATGCTTGCACAGAGTTATGCATGTTAAACAAGATGCGGTGCGAGAGAAGAGTATTGATGGGTTCTTCATGGAGTTAGTGTAGCAAGCAAAACATATAGCATGAGTGCTTCAAAAGCTTTCACTACTCACAAGAAGGGTTTTCGTTGTCGAGGTTTTTCACTCTTCCTCACTATGTCAAGTGCGTGAGTGTTTTGTTTTGACTACTCCGCCTTCTCCACCTTATATATTATATGGACTTTGACTCTTATGCTCACCTCTTCCAGCATGAGCGACATGACTTTATGTATGCTCAACTCTCCAGCTTGAGCTTATACCTATTAGCTAGACTCATAGACCACAAAAAAATATTAACTTGAAGCTTGGGTCTGACACTTTGCTCATTTAGTTGCTTAGCTGCCCGACTCTAGACTCTTATGCCATGTAAGTTTAATGGCGACTTGGACTTACCTGATCGCGGCCTGAAATCCAATTCCATATGCTTTTGATGTGTAGGCCTTTCTCGTTAGTTTCTGTTTGAGATGCCATGTTGTCCAATACATTGGCATATATCTGCTCTTCATTCCTTGATAGCAAATTGTGGTCGCTTGATGAGATAGGTATTGATGTTGAAGCAATGGTTGATGAAGTCTTCTTCTTCCAGATAGTGTTCTTCAAAACTGTGACCTCCGCATTTACTGTTGCTTTCTTTTTGTTGTTAAGAGGCTGTAAAGGAGTTGTGTATCTTTCTTGTTGTTGAGCCTCAATCGCAGATTTTGGAACCCACATTGTTCTTTTGCCTGGTGTGATCTCCTTTGCTACTTGCCTTGTTTCTTCTTTGACTTGATGGTACCTTGCCTTTAATTTCCAAATATGGTTGTTACTTTTGTGAAAGCCATGCTCTTGTAGTAATTGACGAGGGATCCATCTATAGGTTGTAGTACTCTTGGGTGTAGCGGGTGGCTGCTCTTCATTTCTTGATGTTTCTTGCTTTTCCTTGGTGATTCCTTGATAAGCTACTACCTTAGGTAACCAAATTTGAAAGTTACCCTCATAGAATCCTTGTGCTTCAAGTAACTTGACTGGAGTGAATCTTTGGACTTGCTTGGAGGTGATCTTCACTTGACTTTGTTGGGTAGTCTGGTAGAATTTTGATTTCATTACCCAGACTTGTTGTATGGTTTGTCCAGTGGAAGACCTTCTCTTTTGCTTTTTGTACCTGTCCTTTCTCTTGGTTGAGTTATGTGATTGACGTTGACGGTTTTGTTGATTCCTTACTGAGTGGTTGTCATGGGATGGATATTGTCAGGCTGTCATCTTGGGCTTGTTGGCCCAAACATCTGAATTTCCTTTCTTGTAGCCTTGTGCAATAATTGACACGCTTGATGTGATCCATCCTGTTACCTTTGCTTGTTGAGGTTGTTCCTGTGATTGTATCCAAATTGGATCATTAACTTTAATCTGTGCCTTGGATACTAGCACTTGGTTGACGTGTTTTGACTTCCTTTGGAGACTTTCGGGCGATGGAAACTTCGGTTGATAGACTTTTTGCTTGGGTTTCCATTGTTTTGTTGATGGTTTGGCTTTTGATGTAGAGGCTTTGTCTTGCACTTGCATTGGCTGGGCTAGAGACTGTGGGCTTATTTTAGCTTTGCCTTTTTTAATAGCCAAGAATCTTTGAACTGTTGTAGGCTTGACCTCTGTTGCCACTTGATAGCTTGTCGTGATGACCATTGTTGAAGATTCAGGCTCGTTTTCAAAGACTTGTGCCCATGGCTTGGACAAAATCAAGTGTGTTCCCATTTGTCGAGAATCTACCACCAAGAATTTTTATTGGACATTCTGTGAGTGTAGTTGGACAGTAGCTTTTGCAATCCCCATACTTATAACATCCACTTCAGGTGAGAGATTTACCTTTATCTGAATATCATAAAGCTTTGGCTTACCTAGAAGTAACCACATGCCATATGACATGACATTAGTCGTGGAATTTGTATCAATTTCTGCCATAAAATTCATCTTGACTCCATCTTGTGCACTTAGCAAAAAGTTGATCTTCTTTGGTACTAGATTGCATGTGTTCTCTTGAGTGACTTGAGCAATCTTTGGCTTGACTCCTTGTCGTCTTCTTCTTCATTGTTCACACTTTTGAGTTCATCTGTGTGTTCTAGCTCCTGCTTGACCACCATTTCCTCTGATATGTCTTTTGGAGAGACAAAATTAGCATTTGGTTCCTGTAGAGTCATAGGCTCTTCTTCCTCGGCTTCAACTCTTGAAATGTCACCAATAGTGTATGAACTTCCTGTCAATTGCTGCACCTCTTCTTTGATTGATTCCAAGTCTTCGTATTGCTCGTTTGTAGGCGCTAGACCTGAAGCATCTTCTTTGGATCTTAGCCCTTCTTCCTGCAACTTTGCTTTGTTGACTTACGGCTCCTCCTTTGTACTATGCATTCGAGTTGGACAGTTTGTAATCAAGTGTGTTATCGCACACTGATCGCAAAGAGCACCTATTTCTATATGACCAGTATTCGGGCTAGGTATCTGGTTTTGTGTTATCCCCATAGCTGATAACCCTGTTTCGAACTCATACTCAGATTCGGCATTTGTCTCACCCATAACCCTTAGCATGTAGTAGGGGACTATGTCATACCCATTCTCATCGCAAAATTTTGTTGGTGTGGTCTCATTAACACAGACATCCAAAGTAGCCAATATCTGAGTCCACTCTAGAGGTTCTAACGCCTCTTCTGGAAAAGGTTCTCTTATGTAAGCATCATCTTCTAAGACCCTCTCTAAGGCATTCTCATTTCTCCCAAAGTCACTACACTCCGATGCTCCGCACATCCAGATTTCTTTCTTTTTGCCCATCCACGGATGGTCTGTTGATCCACTTTGTGTTGCAGAATCAAAATCTTCCACGGGCGTTCTAGTTACATCTTGGTAACTATGATTTCTCATATTTACACGTGTTTTGGTTTCAGCATGTCTCAAGTATAGATAATCATAACCCCAATCTTGTACCATCCTGAGTTGCCTCATGAATGGTCTTCCAAGGATGATTTCATAGTTATTTTTCTTGCCAAAGTCAACTATGGCAAAAGTATGCGCATACTCTATACCACAAGAAGACACCACTAGCGCTTCTAGCAATCCCATGGGTCTTTCCACATGCCCATCCGCTAACTTTAATTTTATTCTGGTTGTTCTAAAGGCAGGCCTACCCCATTTCTCCCATATTCGTTTTGTTGCTATGGCAATTCCTGCTCCGCTGTCAAGTATAGCTTTCGTTTCAATCCCATTATACTCGACAGGCAAAGTGGCATTACCATCTTCTCCTTCACAGTACTCTCCTACTTTGTTCAGAGGTACCTGTCTTACATTTGATCTAGGCTTCTCGATCTCATCTAGCTCTTTTTCCAGGAACCTTAACGGGCTTTTGATCCCAATTTTTTCCAAGCATTTTCCTATATCCGTCCACATACTTGGCCTGATTTTCAAAAGTTCTACCAACGTAATTGTGCACTTCACTGGCAAAGATAGCAAGTCAGTCAAAATTTTTGTGTCCAATTCGTTTGTCCCTCCTAGCCTCTGTGATGGAACTCTCACAATCTCAAACTTTGCCTCAAAATCTCCCATGTACTGTGGCAAAGTTCTTAACGATGCAGGTCTACTGTCTTCGGAGGCTATCGATCCTACGTCACCATGATATGACATTGCATCAACACTCATTTGTGGTCTATCTAATGTGATTTCAGGAAATGGTGCTGGTCCAGCATCCTCTCTTTTTTTTTTGGGCATCTCGGACAGCCTTCCATAACTCCTCTGGCCACTGCTCCTCAACTATAGGAACATAGGGTGGGAAATCCCTCATTGATTCATCTGTTGTATTTTGGACTACCCTCGAGTCTTGCGACCTTGGCAGTGGTTCTTCCCTATGATCTACCTCTTCTCTAGGCAATTCGTCTACTTTAATGCTCTCATCTTTGTGCATTGGGGTGACTATCCTATCCTTCAATTCTGGTGGAGGTGGTTCTAGCAATGCTTGAGTAGTTTTAATGAGCTGCTTACACATTTCTAGCCTCTACTTCTCTAGTTCGGGATAAGGATGGGTCATCCATCTTTGTTCTAAGGTCTGTCTATTTGCCAATCTAGCCTCATAAGCCTGTAAAATCGCGTCTAAAGGCTCATTCACTTTGTCCACTAGGACAGATCCTCCTGAACTAGCACTCTTGGGTGCTTCAACTGGTTTAAGGGTTTCAACTTCCCTTTGATGTGTCTGTTGCTCTTGAGTTGTTTCCAACTCAGCTGTAACAGCCTTTTCTTCTCCTTTCTCCCTTTCTAGTCTCACTTTCATTCTAGTCCTTCTTGCTCGTCTAGAGTTTCTACGGCTTTTGGAACTCTTACTAGTCTCTCCATCTGTAGTTTTCTACTCTTGCACTTTTGCTTGTGCTCTTGTGACAACGTTTACTGGAGCAACTTGCTTACTTTCATCTTCTTATTGTTTAAGCACCTATTCTTTTGCAATTGTTTCTTGCTCTGTTGTTGTTGTCGTCTCTCTTTTTGTTGCGGCTCGTTCTTTCTCTAATTTTCTGGTGGAAGGAAAGGTAACATGTGCTTGCATTTTACCTTTCTTTCTTGGATGCTTAGGACAATCCAAAATCATATGTGTGACTGCACACTCATTACAATATACATTTATCATGATATCATGGTGTGGACAATCCTTAATCAAGTGATCACTACTACCACATCTGTCACATGGACGTATAGGTTGTTGTGGCAATACTTGATATTGACCTTGAACTGGCCTCTGATCTACCACATATCCTTGTATTTGAAGCTCATGATTCACATATGCATTTCTAGCAGCTATGGGTCTTTCACTTAAGAACACTTGTTCCGCTACAGGATGATATCTAGGAGGTTCAGACATAACATGCTCAAACCCTGGTGGAGTCTTAGGTCTATAGTCAGGACAATGTTGCGTTGGATGGTCCCCCCCACATGTCATGCACCTTCGTCATTGAGGAATTCTAAAGGCTAGTACTCTGTCAGAGTGGTTGATGTGTTGCATCACATTCTCTATGATTTGCTCCTCAACATTTACTTGGTTTTGTCCTAGATTCCCTCTTTGATCCTCAAGATCAGCGGTTTTCTTTTTCTCACTCGCATCATTCATCTTCTTCTGACCATCTTCATAGAATTTGAAATTGTCAACTAGGTCAACCGCCACTTTGGTCACCTCTTCCAAGGTTTGGTATCTTTTCATGTATAGGTCCTTTTGGAGATTCTCATTCCTAAGCCCTCTGATGAAGCATAAGATCTGACGTTCTGGCGTGGGTAACTCTTGGGTAGGACATCTAGCAACATATTGCTTGAAACGCAGTATTGCATGTCGCAATGTTTCTGTTTCGCCTTGTTTAAATTCCTGAATCTTAGGAAGGGTGTTATGTTTTATGCCCCTCTTGGTGAATTCTTGAACAAATTCATCCAACATTTTCTCAATGGTTGTGAACTCTCTCCGGTTCAATAGTTCAAACCATGCTTGTGCATTGTTCCAATGTAAGTCCAAAACCCTCATACTGCGTGTGGAAGTCCTCTACTCGTTCTGCTCGTAGGACTTGCTTGAAAGCCGAGACATGGGCGTATGGGTCTCCTATGCCATTGTACTTTCTATTTACCCATTTTCTTAGCTGTGATGGTCTTATACTTTGGGGTGCAAAGTATGGAACCATACTCCTCTCTGGTATCGTTTCATCTCTCGTTATCGCTCTAAGAGGAAATACAGGTGGTGGTCCCGTCTTTGGAATTGACCAAAATGGTTGCCAACGATGACCGTTGGCAACCATTTTGGTCAATTTACTCTAAGATTTGTAGTGCTACTCTCAAGCTACGTTTTGATAAAAAAACTTTTGGAATCGAAGTCCGTATGTGAAAGTTATGACCAAAACAGTGAGATGTAATTTGGAAAGTTGCTCTATCTGATGTTTTTGCAAGTGGTCATTTTGAGCCCAAAATTGGTGTGTGCACTCCTTAGGCAATGATTAACCCAGTGGTATACTTGGTTTCAAAAAAAATTCTCAAAATTTTTTTCCTGACTTGTCTATCGCGATAGACTCACCAAGTACCCCTTACATGCATCCAAATGCACTCAAACTTTGTGTACAAGGTATAATGGGCCTTATGAACCCAAATATGAAGTCAGATTTGAATTTTGAATTTTCTACAGTGAATTCCTAAGTCTATCGCGATAGACTCACCAGAGTGTTACTGGGATACAGTTTTTCAACTATTTTTACAGATTTGAGTTCCCCCTTCTCTTGAGATACTACTCACCAAGTTTCAACCAATTTGGAATGCTTTTCCTTTGTAACTTGCATCAAACAACAGTTTCTTTTCTGATCTTGTGAAGTAATCCACTTAGATGCACTTCCAATGCTCCAAATTTACTCAAAATTTAACCATAGGCTCACAACAACATGTAGAACAAGGCTCTAAGGTCAGTTTTCAAAAATTTCAATTTCTGTGAAAAAGCCCCAGTCTATCGCGATAGACTCAGCAGATTCTTCAGTTTTGAAAATTTTCCAGATTTCTCTTTACCACTGTGTTCCCTATGCTCTGTACACCTTGCTCACCAATTTTCACTTGTTTTGGACTTTTTCTTAGGTCTCTAACTCCAACTTTAGAATTCTGAGTCTATCTGATCACTAGAAAATAGACTTAGGATGACTTCCCAATTATCCAAAATCCACCAAATTTTGTGTGTAACCTCCTGAGAGGCTAAACAAGCTATGCTCCAGAGGGTTTTGAAAATTTCAATTTCTTTGGCCCTGCTTTGAGTCTATCGCTATAGACTCAGCAAGTACCCCTTTTATAGGTCAAACTTGAACTTTGACTATACCAATGTGTTCCAATACCTCTCCTTAGTCCTCCTACCAATTTTCAAGTGGTTTGGACTTTTACTTTGTTAGTTAGACCAGATCTGGTGTTTTCTACAAGCTGAATCCTCTCAAATGGTCTTAGACCCACTTTCTGATGTCCAAATGACTTCAAAATTTTTATGTGTCCTTGATAGCACCTTTCCAAGCTATGCCATAGAGGTTTTTGAAAAATTCAGTTTCTATCACTGGGTTCTTAGTCTATCGCGATAGACTCACCAAGTATGCTAACATGACACTTTTTTCAAATTTTCTCTTCACAGATGTGTTCCCTACCCTCCGTAGATCATGTATACCAAGTTTCATAAGGTTTGGAAATTTGGTCAAGTCCCTTTACCCAATTTGTCTCTGAAGTCTGACTCTAAACACCGGACTTGAGGTTTAGTGGTTAAGCAGGTGTCCAAGTACACTCAATTTTTGGGAGCAGCCTTGTATTGATGTGTTTTACCTGTGGTATGAGGGGTTTTTCCTGATTGTGAGTCTATCTCCAATTCATCAGTCTATCGCGATAGACTAGGCAGAGAGCCACTGGAAAGTATTTTTTTCTCTGTTTTTGGACAGTTTGGTTCCCAATGCCCTTAGAAACCTATCCCCAAAGTTTCATTCAATTTGGACTTCTTTTCCTTTGGATTCAAGCATTTCACAGTTCACTTCCTTACACTCAGAAAAAGAAAACTCCCACTTAGATGCTCAAGCACTGATGCAAATGCTTTGAAATTTTACATACAAGCTCTAGAGCATATGCAAAACAAGGTCTTGAGGTCAAACTTTTTTGAAAATTGCAGATTTGGTTTCAGATTTTTGTTTTTTGGGTTTCTTAGAGTTTTTTTTTTTATTATTGATTGATTGGACCAAATCTGTGTTTTCCCCCTACCTTAAGGTCTCCAATGCAAAAACAAGCACTCAAATCGGCTTTCAAACGACCATTTTAGAGCACTTTTACCATAATCAGCACAATTCCGCCTTTTGTGTTTTCAAGCACATTTTCATGTCAAAATTGCTCTAGATCAACATCAGATGTCCTACACTACCTAAAGTCCTACTTTGGATGGTTGAATGGTTGTTTTTGCTTTCTGGCAAGCAAACAGCCTCCTGCTTACCTTTTGCATTTTTTTTTCTTTTCTTTCGAGTTCTTCACAACCATAAGTCACAACCAAACACACAAACCATAAAACCTAATCTAAACACACAACAAAATAATATAACCATACCTCAACCTCATGGTGGACCACCTCGGCGAGACGCAGGCTCCCTGGCTATCCCTCAGTCAAGAGATCCGCTCTCTGAATTCCCACTAAGAAGGCAAATGGTGACAACACTCTAGAAAACTCTAGAGAAACGCTATACTGTCAAACACGAGTGATGCGGTCTACGCTAGTTTACGCGCTTCGTCCCCGACAAAGGCGCCAATATTCCATCTTATCTCTTCTAGAAATACATAAGAATTCAACATATAAACCATGGCTAACCTCTAAAAATTGGGGGTTATCATCAACCAAAATTTTCATTTTCATCGCGGTGATAAACCTTGCAGGGGGGGAGTAAAGAAGAGGAGGAAGAAGAAAAGACTGGCGGTAATTTTTGACGATCTACGCAAGGGCGAGTCCAAACTTCTTCAAAGCTTCACCATCACAAGAATTCCCTCACTTTATCCACCCCATCCTCTTTCAACCATTCAATTCATTCTATCCATTTTAAATGTATCATTAATACTAACACTAACCACTAACCTACTAACACAAGTATCCATTGACCTAATCTTAAAAGGCACCTCACCTCAAGACATGTACATAGTAAAAACACAACCTCTCTCTCTCTCTCTCTCTCTCTCTCTCTCTCTCTCTCTCTCTCTCTCTCTTCTTAACTCTCTGATTTCACCCTATCTACCATCAATAATGCCTTTCTCTAGAGCCCACATCCATGACTCAAGCAGACAAACAAGGCCCACTATATTTTGATATTCAAAAAGATCATATTTTTTATTTTATTAGCTTGTAAAGTAGGATTTCACTAATTTTAATGATGGATCTCCAACCTATAAATAGACCCCTCTACTTCTTGTAAATCATCTAAAGTGTCTCACCTAGCACCCCAACACTCTATACATGAAGAGAGATTTAGGTATAGTCATCACCTTGTCAGCTTCACACTTGGTGTGAGAGAAGCCTTGATGCTACACATTGCAAAGTGAGAGAATGTGAGTGCCATATATCAAAACACTATTGTACATTCCCTTTTATTATCAACAATTGAGGTTTTGGTGCTTCAAAGGCGTGCTTGGCTCTAGAATCTGCATCCTTCCACTTCTGTAAAGTTCTTTGGAAAATGCAAGATGACTTGTATCTTTTAAGTTTTGTTTCATTCCTCTTTCTCTTCCCTTTTCTCTAGATCTCTCTTGCTCCATTTGGAGTGTGTCTTTGTGTGAGATTGCTTGTGTGTGTTTTGTTGCACCTCTTCTTGGTTGAGGCAAAACCTCTCTTTCATCCTAGTTCAAATCCCATAACTAGGTGGTGCCCCTTCACTTGTCTGGTTGTGGGTTTGTTGTTGTTTTTTCTTGCTTGTGGTTGCCCCATCCCTAGTTGAGCAGCACGAGAGCCTTGAGGGGTGTTTAGAGGTTGCCTCTCTTATTGTTTACCCCACTTATTGTCCACCCCAAACCGCCTCAATATGTATATGAAGCAGCTACAAGGTTATACAAATATGACTCTATGTGATCTTGTTTGTCGGTTAAAGAAAGCATTGTATGGATTGAAGCAAGCAGACAGAGCTTGGTATGAGAGAATTGTGGCATTTCTCATTTCATTCGGCTTTGAAATGTGTGAAGAAGATCATTCATTATATGTGTGGAAGAATGACTCAAAAAGGATTGTGGTGATATGCATTTAGGATGATTTGATTGTTGGAGGTGATAATGTTGTTGAAGTAGAGGGTGTATAGGCTCTACTTATGCAAGATTTTGAGATGAAAGACTGGGGAGAATTGTGGTATTCTTGGGCATTGACATCATTTGCATAGAAGAGGATGTATGGCTATCTCAAACACAATATGTCTTGGACATGTTGAAAAAGTATGGTATGGATGATTATAAGCCAATTGTGGTGCTCTTAGATTAGAATTTGAAGTTGGGAAATGATATAAGTCATGTGCTTGAGAATACTAATTTTACACCAATTTTGATGCCCTTAGATTAGAATTTGAATGATGTAAGTCAAGTGCTTGAGAATGCTATCATCTAAAGGAAGATTATGGGTAGTTTGATCTACTTGACTATCTCACGTCCAGACTTGAGCTACACAGCTGTATTGGTGAATCACTTTATGCAGTCTCCCAGGAAACCACACTTGGATGTTATGAGGTTCATATTTTGCTATGTGAGTGCTACTTTGGATTATGCACTCTTTTATAGGGCTGATGTGGAGTTGGAACTCTATTTAGACATATGCGGATTGAGCTGGTAGCACATACGATTGCAAGTCTACCTGCAAATTCATGTTTTCACTTGGGAGTACTGCTATCACATGGAATTTATCTTTTGAGTACAAAGGTAGAGTACAGGGGAGTTTAAGTGGTGGCATGTGAGGTATCATGGTTGGGATTGCTACTTCAAAAGTTTGGAGTACAGGTACAGAGGCTGGTTGTCATCTATTGTGACGTGTAGAACCAAAGTGTGCACCTCCCCTAGAGAATGGTATGCAACTAGGTGGTAGGTCAAATAAAAATGTGGTTCTTTCAAAATATTTTGTGTATGTGGCCTCGATGTTGGAAGGCCATATGTGTTGTTGATACCATCTTCAAATCTGCAAAGTTGTTTGTTGATGTGGATGCAGAGTTTTGTTCCATCTTCATGTTGGACCTCATTGTTTGTGTCATCTTCTTCTTTGAATTACTTTGTTGTTGATGTTGGTTGATGCTTCTTGATGATACCTTTCCTTGCTTGAAGTGTAAACAAGCTTGGAGTGCTCTTGTGTGTGTAGTTTGGTGCAAATTCTTTGAGAGATTCTACATTCATATCAAGTAGAGCAGCTAAGCTCATGTGTGCACAATGTCTTTGTGTATGTACACGAGGAAGGTCTTACCACTTGGTTTCACAGTGGCAGTGTCTAATCCTTCATGTTGCAAGCATACAAAATCATCTCCAAGGTGGAGAGCATGCATTACTTTATTTTTTGGTGCACGATCAAATATGGCTCTATGGAGCCTTTGAAAAGCACGTGCGGGGTCACCCCCTTGGGAAGTGGGGTGCTCTTGGAGCTTTAGATGCATGGGAAGTGAGGGCCTACCAAGCGAATGGGGTTGAAGAGGCGGCCTCTGGGATAGGCAGTTTGCGGACGAACCCAAAAAGAAAAGCTAAATGTTTTAGATAGTGCTTGGCATCCGATAGTAGCTCAAGAAAAGTTTGGCATGCATGTGGCTACTGTAGTGCATTTTATTGCAGCATTCACATTCGCCCAAGGCACCCATTCTAAAATTGGGTAATTTGAACCTCCAACCACATGGGGCTCTGTCCAAGTAGATTCAACCATGTACACCACCAGATTTGTGACCATCTTGTCTCAAAGACTCCAAAAATAGCAAATAACAATTATGCTTAGCAGAGCTCCACACACACACCTATTAATGGAAAAACAACTAGAGGAGCTTAATCTTGGCCAAAGAAAGAGCTTGAGAGTGCATCGGAGAGCTCTTGTAGAGCACTAGCAATGGATGTACTCAAGAAATTAAGATGGAAATTTCTAATGAATAACTAAATAGAGCAAAATGAACTCTAGCTAGAAGGAAATGGCTAATGAAAAAGCACTTATCTTAACTGCAATCAACCCTTAATGAACTCGTGAAGGTAGTGGTCCATGCCTTCAATGAGTGGATCAAGGATTATTCTAGAGGGGGGGGGGGGCGACGACGATTGAAATAACAATCAAAGTGCGTGTGCACACACTAGATCTAGCATAGCGATAAAGATTAGGCTAGGATCAAAGGTAGGTAATTAGGAGATTCTAATTACACGATGGGCTCTGATACCACACGAAAGGTTATGGAGGAAACACAAGTGAGCCATTCATGATTGGAAAGTGCATAATGTCGCTTCTTAATTTATTTACAAATGAGTACAAATGAGCTCCTTATATAGGAAAAGGAAGAGGTATCTTGCGTGCATCATTTGTGAGGTGTGAGAGATCTTTCAAATCATCCCAAGAGGAGAGTATCAAGTGGGAAATCTCGTGTACACCTTTTTTGGGTTGTTTTTGACCTATCTATTGGCTTCATATGCAATTGTAATATGTCTAGAAAGGTTCATGGGTCATGTATACATATATGGGCGTCATTTGGGATATGTAATCATGCATGTGGGATTAGGGAGAGTCTCCATAAGTGGTGTGGAATATGTCATGCACCCTAAAAAATGTCAATCCATGGGACGTAGCTGACCCAACTAGTGCATGGAGGCTACAAGAGATAGCTAATATCTCAAAAAATCCAAGTCTAATGCACTCTCACCTAGATTGGTCTCAAGTTTGTGTCAAACACCAAAAGCTAATATTCTTATTGCAAGCCTAATATGATGATTTTGTATAGCTATAGTGCTTCAAATGCGACAAAATTCGCTACCTAGAATGTGTAGAGTATCCTCACCAACCTCATGTGCTCAAAACCCATTTTTGACACTTGGACAAAATCACACAAAAGATAAATGACCTATTTTGGGTAGGTTGGTTTTGGTCTCCGAAGCACTCTATAGCTGCCTTGGGACGTGCTCTATCTACTCCTATGGTCAAAAATCAGTTTTCATACGAGTATGAAGCGTAAGGAGTCAAAACAGTTTGTAGATATACACTACTCAAAACAACTTCATCGCAAGATACTTGCATAGAAAGGAAGAGCTTTCACCTACGAGCGTGTTGATATGCTTAAAACTGCAATGAAACTTCACACAGGGGAGACACACAGGAATGAAATAAGAGCGAGTTCATCGAGCTGTACTATGCGTACGCTCACTTTCATTATCCAAAAACTTAGGTCCAATGTTACGAGATTGGGCACCCTCCTGTTGTAGTGGTTAGCTGCAATTGGGATAGCTGGCATATTGGTTAATTATGTGTTGTCTATTGATTTTTCTAATTGAGTTGATGATTATGATTTTGTAGAGTGGAATGTGGGGAGTTGATGGAGAGGCGTCGGCAATTATTGTTGGCCATTTTATACTCACAGTATTTTAGATTTACATTCCAATAAGCCACTATGGCTCTGTAAATAATTAAAGTGGGAACTCCTCTTATGGGTCATGCAAGAACTAATGAGCTTCACTCATTTACAAAAGTGAAGTGGTTGTAAAAAGTGGGGCCTCAAATTTTGACACCTTAAACTCACAAATAATATATTAAATACCAACTCCACAAGAGAGGTGCCGTGGAGTTTGGGGCTAGATTTAGGCCTTTCTCTTGTAGATTCTCTTATCTACTCTCTTATGATATGTTCTATTTACTATGTACTCTCTAATCTAGTTTCTATCCCTTACAATTCTCTTGCACACTCTTACAATTTTGTCTATGTCAATTCTATGTTCTCTGTGTGTTTTTGTGTGTGTGTCATACTCTAGGTGTGTATGTGTGTACTTGGAAATTGGAAAAAGAGGTGGACAAGTTGATGGTGATGTTTGTGAGCATGTGTTGAATAATTTAAGCGACCGGTCTCCCCCTCTCATCTCCCAACAGTGGTATCAGAGCTTCAACTTCGAGGAAAATCGGCACCGGATTTCAAAATTTAAGGAGCAAATTACAAAATTGTAGCATCGAGTTGCAATATCACGGCTTACCTGACCACTAATTGGCAAACCGGCTAATTATTTCCACTCATTGACAATCAAAACTCGATATGTTCCGTACTTGATTCAAAGAAAATTGTTGAAAGTTGTGGCTTGTGAGACGGTGGAAGGGTGATAATTAGAGAAACAAGAGATTTCCAAGATATGAGAGAAGTAATAACTAAGAAATTCGGCATCAAGACCCCTTGAAGGAGACTTTGAAGGGCGAACCTAGCATACGTAAAGAGCAAAATCAAGAAGTGGCTTGAGCTTGAGCAAGCCGTTGAGGACAAATTTTGAGATTTGATTGAGAAGATGGCTTGTGTGAGAGCTTTCAAGGATTCTTCTTCGAAGAATTGAATTTTGAGTTGGTTCAGAGGTGCAGCCAATGGCTTTTAAACTCACTAGAAGAATTTCAGTTGGTTCAGCATTCCAAGTTGAAGTTGCGAAGAAATATGCCATTAAAATTATCAACTACACCATCCGGATACTCAATTAATTAAGGACTGCCATGGGAAACATCTCTTGCAAGCAAGACACCGTGACCATCGACCACCGCAAAAACCTGCAAGTATAGTACCAATAGGAGCGCCCTGGGAAGTGGAGCAGTTTCCCCTTCTTGCACGCGAGCTGAAACGGTACCCCTCAATCACTATCTCCACACAACCTGCTCGGTGTTGTCGTTGTTCAGCATGCATGCTACCATTGCATGAGTTTCACACTTTTTTTACAAAATTTGGGCCTTAATTAAAAGAAGAATTTGGCTTGGCCGCCCACTGCAGTCTCAATTCCACTTTCAATTTAACCTTCTTATATCCTCAAAGAGGGTGGTTATACCCCCCCCCCGCCCACCGGTAGGCTGCCGAACATTCCAAGAAGCCAGCGGAAGCCGAGAATTTATATATACAAATTATTTTTGCTTGGTATACCAGCAGCATGCGATATCGCCCACTCCCCACAACCTACGGCCGATTTTTGGTCGCTTTTATTCCACCGTCTCTCGGGACTCACATCAAGAGATTGAAGCAGGCGGTGATAAGTTGGAAGCCATCAAAAGTTGCGCATCAGTAGCGACTATCCACTATGGCAGCAGGGAGATGATAGGGCGGTGACCATAACGTAAAATTATCAATTGTATTAACATTTTTGGGATATGGGAGATCGGGCGCCATGAAATTCGACCGACTCGAAGATGCACCGTCGGACCGCTCACTTTTTCGGCAATTTCCTAGCGCATCGCCATTCCGGACTGGACACCGCCGCAATTTCTCAGCTAAGTACATTACATTTCTGTTATTTATTTTACTCTCTTGTTCCACATATTGCATCTGTAAATATCACCAAATAGCGCTTTTAAGCATTACCATTTAAAAACGCACACACACAATATATATATATATATATAAAGCACGCAATCATGGCACACCTTCCTCAGCCACCCGTGATTGTTCAACAACTTCTGAATCTGCAACAATCCCTCACATATGAATGCATACAAAGTCAAGAACTTGAAGATAAATTATTGCATTCCACACGCACAGAATCTGCACGGGCACCCAAGCAAAACAAAATTAGCAGAAAAGCCTTCACTTTCAAGGGTTTTGATGGCACTAAAGATGCTAGCACGGTTCTAGCATGGGTTAATCAGCTAGATGACTATATTCATGATGAAGACTTCCCCGAGCGTGAAATGGTAAAATGTGCATCAAATCATCTCGCTAGCAGCGAAACTTGCATAGTATTTTAGATTTAACATTCCAATAAGCCACTAGGGCTCTGTAAATAATTTCAATGGGAACTCCCCTTATGGGTCATGGAAGAACTAATGAGCTTCACTCATTTACAAAAGTGAAGTGGTTGTTGTGGGACGTATGTCTAACCTCACTATCCTATCTTATTGCAGTTTTAGCGAGAACCACGATTAAATTTTCAATCCATGGGATGAACCTGACTTGACTAGTGCACAGAGGCTACAAGAGGGTGTCAATCTCTTGGAAAACAACAAACAACTCACATCTAACTCAAGCTACACTCAAGTGGCTGAAATACCAAAAGCCAATCACTCATCGGCAAACAAATCACATCCGTTACAGCATCAAATGACATCAAAATGTAACGAAACTTCTAGCACATGTTTAAGCTTATGGTCTTAAATACCACTTTAGGTCAAGTGCCAAAATCGCGATTATTAACAGCAGTGGATTTTTGACCTAGTCGTTTTCAACTCAGAATGCACATAAATGCTTAGCAACAATACCCCAATACGCCGCATATGCTTAGTTTTTTATTTTGAAGTGTAAATTCCTACTTATGATGAAATTAGGCCGCGGATCGGCGACGCCAAAAGCTACAAAATACTGTGATGTGTTTACGTCAATGCGTAGAGCTCTTACCTGTGGTTGAAATGCAGCAAACACGACTGCAATGTGACAACCGGAGAGGGAGTAGGAAGCACGAGAAGGAGAGAAGTGAGTGTCGTTAGCTCACGCTGTGTATTTTATTATCCAAAACTTACAAATAACTTACAAAAATTGGCTTTTATACCTTAGCCAAGGTTTTTGGTGGTCAAAATTAATAATCTGGGAGCTCTAACTAAAGTTAGGTATTGACAGGTTGATACAACTTAGCCAAGGTTTTTGGTGGTCAAAATTAATAATCTGGGAGCTCTAACTAAAGTTAGGTATTGACAGGTTGATACAATCTAGAAGCTTGTAGCCTCAGCTCAACTATTACAAGGTTTACTCGAAAAATAGGAGTCACAATATTCCTAATTTATCAAAAATAATAAGTGTTTTTACATGGGAGCTCGAAAAATGGTATCCATGTTAGCTTGCTACTAACATTCCCCCCCTCCTCGCCTGTGTCGTCCCTTGACACAACTTTATGGGTGAAGTAGTCTTCGGGTTGACGATCAACGAGGTGGTCTTTAAGCGCATTTAGTGCCTTCTGGTATCTGATCTTCCTCTCTTTATCTGGCACTTGTAAGAACTACATAGTGACTCTTTTTTTCAGCTCCACTACTGAGTAGCCTATAAATCATGATGTCAGGTTGCTGATCACTGGCCCAAATATGTTCGTTCGCGCTAACTGAAGAACCCTATGTAGAACGCTTCCTCAAACGCCAGCATATTGTGAGAAGGTAAAAACATACATCTGGCATAGAAGCCATAGAGGAATTCTTCGGAAGGTTGGCCACTGAGATCATAGCATAAACCTTTATTACCCTCGAGGAATGACATCCAAGGGGCGCCTGCTTGCTCTGGCTCATGGAAAACCTCGATGCAGGTGAGCAGCATTCGGAAAATTTTATATAACATTGCACATGATAAATTTGGTGTAGACTTTTGAAGAAGGACATGGTGCCTGTTAGGGTTTTCACCATGTACTCTTCAGTCAGTGGTCCCTTTTCTAGAGGAGGCAATTGGAGGTAGTTCAGCCTGGTTGGCCGCTTCTTTATTAATGCCTCATGTGCTTGCCAGGTCCTTAGTCGTGGGGGTACAAGACAGAAAGTAGGATCTTTTTGTAGGGCCGTAGGTGCTCTTGTGAACAAAATCAAATACCTTGGATTCTTGTTCAACTAGCTTAGCCTCCACTTTGGGTGGTCTTGATCTGTGTCTTCTACGTGCATGTCTTTATACAACCTCTCTTTTACCTGGAGCAACTCCACCTTTATTAAAGAATATGGCAGGGATTGTTGGTGCCATTGTGCATTGATTTGATTGGAAGTGAGTTTTGTAACGTTGACGGAGTGAAGAATTCTCAGCTCCCAATCCACTGTTGCCTTCCACTGCTCATCTACCTCTTGTGTAATATTTTCTTTTAGTGCATCTTCCTCAGCCTTTGAGAGCTGGACCATGGGCATTGTATTTGTTTCTATTATGTGTACTTGAAATTCCTCCTCGCCACTTAGCTCTTCTGCTAGCTGTGTCTCCATCTCAGCGGAAGTAATTGAGGGGATCTCAGTTGGTTGACTCTTTTAAGTTCAGCTATTTCTTTCAACAGCTCGTCTTCTCTTTGCACCCGCATTAAAGCGAGGTCTCTGTGCTGAGACTGCTCCAATTTAAGCTCAAGCTCGAGGTCCTTGTTCTTTTTCTCTAATGCTTTATAGACCTCGTCTGTTCCTTTGATCAAGGCTACGGCTGGATTTTCTCGTATTTGTCGCAAGAAAATTGCCTGATCATTTATTCTTTGCTTTGAGTATTGTAGGGAGGCGTTCGCTACATCTAATTGTACTTGCATTTTTTGAACTCACAGGGTTGTAGTTAGAAATTCGTTTGTAACTTTTGTCAATTGTTCATCTTTGCTTTGCAAGCATCTGACAACTTTGTAAGCAGATCACCGAGCTCCTCCATCTCTTTTTGTTGTTTATCCCTTGCTAGATGATGTTGTTCAGCTTCAGCTTTCAACTCCCGCACTTGCCTTTGTAGATCGGTGATGACGTTTAATTTGTCATCTAGCTCCCCTTGGTGTGCGTCAATCACCATTTTCATTCTTTGGCCCTTGTGCTACAACTAAGTGCGGGTGTTCGGAGTCTTTCCGTCATGTCCTACATTTGCTTGGCATACTCATTGACTTGCAGGATCACTTCATCGTTTCATTGCCAATCCTCGTTTCTGGCTAGCTGCCTTGATGTTTGGCAGTCTCTTGTGTATCTTTTGGCTGCCTCATGGTGGCTGGTTGTTGTTGTTCTTGAGGCTGTGGTGGTTGATCATCTCCCGCTTTGTCATCCTGAGGCTTCGTAGATTCCTCGGCCTTTTCTTGTTGTGTTGAGGTAGAAGGTGTTTCTTCAGACTCATGTTCTCTTGTGTGCTCAAACTTTGTGGTGTCCTCTTGTTTAGGACTCACTGTCCTTTCTAGCTCTTTGTCTTGCTCTTTTTGCTGCTCTTGTGTAGATTCAGCTGCTTGTTGTGCAGAGCCAACTACTTCCCTTTGTTCGAGCTTTGTATCTTTGGTGGGCTCAGGTTCTGTGGCTTTACTTGCTCGTGAACGTGGTGGGCTCGGCATGGGGTGATCATGTTTTGAAATAGGTGAAGAAGGTTGGGGAGACACATCACCTTGATCATGTTGTGCTTCTCCTTATGCAGTTGCTTCCTCTGCTTGCTTTTGTTGCTCTACCACCTCTGTAGCTTTCTGTCCCGCTTCTTGGGCTTTTTTCAGGTTTAAAGCTTCTGCTTCTTGATATATCTTTTCCAATGATTCTGTGGGATCTTCTGCCTGTTTCTTGGTATGGTGCTTTATTCTTGGCCCTTTGAGTTCAATTGGTACCCATTTTGCCAGGTCCTTACCTTGTGCTTGGTGACTGCATTTGTAAGAGTGCTTTTCTTTTCAAATCGGGCTTGCTTTTGTACAGGTTCCTCCTAGTGTGCTGCCACGGCTTTTCTCTTCATCTCTTCCCTTTGTGCTCCTTTTTCCTTGTTATCTAAGCTTTCACTGCTATGTCGTTCTTGCGAGCTCTCAGCAAACTCTTCATCTAACTTGTATGTTCTCTTGGCAGATCTTGTAGCTCGAGGGGAAGGGTGTGCTAACACTATCCAAGTGTTTTGATCTGGGGCAGGCGGAAAGTTGTCAGCCATGCCGATAGCATGGTAGGCGATTCTGGTCAAAACCTCTGGTGCTCTCAGGTATGTAATTTTTCCTTCTTTCTTTGTCCCCTTCAATGTGGACAAAAGATATTGTGCATGGTCAATTGGTTGCCTGGTTGTTGATTTGAGAACTTGTGTAAGGGTTGTGGCAACGGCATGATTTGGTGTCGTATACCTTGGTGGTCTCTTGGCGAGGAAGTGGAAGTGTTGGTGGTACAATCTTGTGGGCTCCTCCTCCTATTTTTGAATGAGGTTGATAAATGTGGCAGCGATGATTTCCTTGGTGAAGGTTCCTGCCGTCTTTCTATCTCGTGCCCTCATGGTCATTCCCTCTGTTGGTAGTTTGAGTGCTTCTGCCACTATCTCTTTGGTAATCACTACTTTAATTTTGTTCCCTTGCTAGTCAGAGATTTGAGCGGTTCCATCTTCTTTGATTGTGGACAAAAGCTTATAAGCTTTTTTGAAGTCCACTCCACACGGTTCATGTTCGTAGAATTCTCTGATGAGACCAAGCTGGCTTCTTTCGTCTCGAGCTTTGCAGCGACATCATAAACTTCTTTTGGTAAAAGTTGCAGCTCTACCTGATGTCCTTCTCCACTCTTGAATCTGCCTGTGAAGATTGTTGTGTTGTGATCTTCAAGCTATTCCTTTGACACGTAGGTCGCTTTGGCATTCTTGACTGAATTGGGGTCTAGTTGATATGGTGGTAGCTCTTGCAGCTTCTCCTTTTGCGAGAGCTTCTTCTTGGCCCTCTCTGCGGCTTGCATGGCTCCTGTTGAGTAAATAGAGTGTCAAAGTTAGCAAATTTTCATAGTTTCTCTGAAATGTCCTTCAGTCTGAAAAGCCGACAAATTTGGTACGATTTGCTTCAAATCAATTTTTGAACATGCATAGATGCATAAAAACATGTAAAGATCAAAATTATGAAGTCAGAACAAAAATTTGCAACAAAAGTAAATAATCGTGATTATTTACAACTGAGTAATTTTTTCAACTTTTTGCAAATTTGGTATTACAGGCTTGAAGTATATACCAAATACATACTCTGAGTGAAATATGGGCTCATTTGGATGCACAGGGTGAAAATGGTGCCAGATTTAGGCTTTAGGTCTCTGAAACAGTAGATGTAAAGGAATTTTGAGATTTTGAGCTCCAAATTTGTTCAAACTTGGCTAGTGGACTTAGGACATCATGTACTTTGGATCTATGATGGCAAAGTTGAAAACTTCCTTCATCTTGGCCAAAAAGTAAATAATCACAATTATTAACTTTTCTACCAAAATAAACATTTTTCGGTACAGCTTGGTTATAGGCATGGTATAGACCCTGTGTATGTGATATGAGGTGATTTGAATCAAAAAATGTGGCTCATAACTCAGAAATTGGCTTGCAAGAACTTCTTTGCGTTTTTTGGCAGTTTCCCACGTTATAGTTGATCATTTTGGCTCATATTTGAGATTCGGCATGTAATAGGTGTGAACAAGTGACAGGTGAGGTGATGATGCAATTTTTAAGCCAAAACAGTGCAAACGTAAATAATCACAATTATTACAACAGTCAATATTTTCTTGCAAAACTTGCAAATTTTGACCTAAACACATTTTATACACCTAAAACAAGTCCTAAATTGAATTTGGTAAAGTTTGGTCTTGCCGGCATCATTTTGTGCTTAGTCGACTCTGAAATCACCAATTTTTGTGACTACACTGCCTGTTCAGTTGATTGGTCACTTTTGAGGCTATGGACTTGCCCGCAACATAGTTGTAAAGCAACTCATCCAATTTTGGTCCATTTGGAGTCAATTTGACCTCGTATGTAGAATTTGACGCTTTGTAGCCTTCGAACCGTTTTCTGCTTTTTGAGGGCTTTGCTTGATTGATTTCATGACCAATCTTATACATTGTGTATAGACCTCGTATGCAAGATATCTGTAGAGTCAGAATCCAATTCTGGCATCTGCAAAAAACCTAGCTTTTCTACTTGGGTTCCCCTCGACCCTTGCCGAATGGTCAACTATTGGTATAGAAGTGTTATGTTATGTTGGGGTATGCTACACTTCAAATCTCATCCGATTTAGTTGAGCTGACAGGCCGCTATGGTCGATTTTTTGTCGTAGGTCTTCGTGCAGTGCTTGGATAGGTCTTTTCTAGGGGTTTAGACTAGATATTGGCCGTACAAAATGGATCATTGATGAATAAAGAACTTACCCCTCATGTCTCATGCGAGACGGCACTGAAAACAGACGATTGTGGGCTCCGAAAAAGACGCGCTAAAGAGGTCGAAAAGCTCTCTCTCCAAAGGCAACAAGTGGAAATGAGGTGGTTTTAGCCTACCTTGGGTATCTATACCCGGACTTCCCGAACCATTTTTCCCTAGATTCCCATGTTAGTCCTACCAGGCCATGAAATCTATATTAGACTCAAAAATTTCCCCGTTCGGATTCCTGTAGCTCATTCTGCAAGAATTCTGCAAAAGTAGGTCTGGCCGCCTAATTTAGGCTTCCCGCTTCCATCTTCCGATTTGATTGAAATTTTTTGTGCTTATCCACCTTGTCTTTTTTATCACCACCGTGTCTTTAGTTTTTTCATCTGAGCTCCTTTGCTATTTATTATTAATTTTTTACCTGTTTATTGAAAAATCAAAGAAAGCTCTAAAAAGCAAAGTGAAAATCCAATAATTAAGAAAATTCATTGAAAAACACAGCTTTATTGTTTTTTGTTGGATTTCTCCATTTTTAAGTCTCAATATCAAGAAAAATGCTGAAAAATAACAAAAAATGACTATTTTTTTATGATTTTCTGGTAGTATATACACTATTTACACTCATCGGGGAGATATTATTAGTTAAATTCCCCTTGTTGATGATTTATAAGGGTATTATTAGGTAATTGTGTAAAAAATCACACGTTAACATCAATCTTTTTCCTCCCTCTTCAAACATTGCCCTTAATTACTTAGTGCCCTTCCACCCCTCCTAGATGGCGTACTCCGGGACGACTGTGTGCATGGGTTGAACAATCGTGTCTCTACATAGACTTGGTTGGCTCTACCATGGTTTGAAGATCAATGCAGTTCAAACTATATGTTGTGCATGAGTTGGTCTTGAGCAATTAACTCAAGGATTTCTGATGTCGAGGCTTTCTGATGTTGTCTTCCAAAGAGCAAATCTTGTAGCGTGTGCTCTTTGCTTGATTGTACCATTAGAATGCTTTAGCACGCTGATTGCCTAAGTTGTTGATAGCACTGTTGACTGTTGTCGATCTTTTACTCGCCATTGATACCTTGGTTTGTCTTGGTGAGAATGGTGTGGTTGAGGTTCCTGAGACTTAACTCTCCATTGCTTCATCGGTTTTGCAGTTTACGGAGAAGATAAGTGCTCTTTTTTCTTCCAACCCCATTTTGTGTTAGGTTCCTTTCTTGAAAATGCTCGTCTCTGTGTGTTGACCTTTGGAACCGTCTTTGGTATTGTCGATGATGTTTTGGGCACCCAGATTTGTATTGGCTTGTCCTTAAGCTGTGCTTTCGGTACCCAAATTTTCCTGACTCCTTGCATGCTACTTGTAGCATTCGCTTGTCAATAGGATGGAGAAGACTGATTACTTTGTGGTTTTCTCTGCTGGTAACTTCCTTTCCATTCCTCCTTGCTTGGTGCAATTGGAACAATGAGTTGTCCGCCTTTAGGTGATAGCTTGAGCTGATTCGTATCCCAATCTGGGACTGCCTTGTATGTCCGCATCCATGAGATTCCTAGAATCATTGTCTCATTCATGTGTCCATCTGGTAAGCATACAAATTGATAAGGGCATGAAAATCCATGTACTATCACATTCAAGTTGACTACACCCAATGTTGGTGTTGGGTTCTTGTTGCATCCTTTTATTGTCGCTATTCTTGCTATCAAAGACTGACTTGTTTCTTTCTTGTACGTGGAATAACTGACTGCGTTTACTCTAGGTCTTGTGTCGACTAATGCATTCGTATAATGATTGTTGAGTTGTACTTTGATGCGAAGGTCCATTCCATCTAACCATTCATTATCTGTTGACACTGCATCTTTCGGCAATTTCCATTGTCGGTCATCTATTTCTAGTGTGTTGATGGGAATAGGTGTTTGTTGATTCTTGAAAGAATCTTTTCTCTTGAGTACCCAAAGCCGAGCTTCTTCCCAAGAACCTGCTGCGTTTTACCTTTCTTTGCTTGGCTGCATGCATTCTTTCTAGCAATTCATTGGTTAGCAGAAAATGGTACTTCTTTAAGCGACATCCACTAATCCAATTAGCCATTGGTTCACCATCTAGGGTAGATAGCTTAACTGCTCCACTTGGAGATACTCTTCAATGATAAACGGTCCGTTTCCCTTTTTCTTAAACTTTGGAATGTGTTGCCTAAGGGAATAGACTAAAACTAAGTCCCCTTTTTTGAAGATTTTTGTAATTAGATGGGAATAAAAAAAATGTTTTTGTTTTCGCTTTTGTGCATAGATGTGACCTATAGCAGATGGCCTTTGCTCATCTAGCTTCTCTAAATCTTCAAGTCTTTCTGACAATTCATGTCCAGTCCACTCAAGGTTCTTTGCTACCCTTAATGTCGGCAATAGAAATTCTATTCGCAGTACGACATCAAGACCATAAATAAGGTTAAAGAGTGTAGCATATAAAGTTGTTTTGAATGAAACTCGATAAGCCCATAGAGCAACATGGAGATTCATTTCCCAGTCTGTCCTTCCTGAACTAACCACTTTAGTCAATGCTGAGCTGAGAATTTTATTCGTATGCTCAGCTTGTCCGTTTGCTTGTGGATGATAGGGAGATGATTTTTTATGGATGACCATAAATTCATTAAGCAAATACTCGATTACCTCATTGAGGAAATGAGTTCCCCTATCACTGACAATTTCTATTGGCAGTCCATATCTTGTGAACACATACTCAGTTTTAGCAAGAACCATGATTAAATTGTCAATCCATGGGACGAAGCTGACTCGACTAGTGCATAGAGGCTACAAGAGGGTGTCAATCTCTTGTAAAACAACAAACATCTCGCATCTAACTCAAGCTACACTCAAGTGACTGAAATCACCAAAAGCCAATCGCTCATCGGCAAACAAATCACATCTGTTATAGCATCAAATGACATCCAAACGTAATGAAACTTCTAGAACATGTTTATAAGACCTAAGCACACATGCTTATGGTCTCAGATTCCACTTTAGGTCAAGTGCCACAATCGCGATTATTAACAGCAGTGGATTTTTGACCTAGTCGTTTTCGACCCAGAATGCACCTAAATGCTTAGCAACGATGCCCCAATATCCCGCCTATGCTTAGAATTTGATTTTGACGTGTAAATTCCTACTTATGATGAAATTAAGCTGCGGGTCGACGACGCCAAAATCTATGAATTACTGTGATGTGTTTACGTCAATGCGTAGAGCTCTTATCTCTGCGGTTGCAATGCACCAAGCACGACTACAATGTGACAACTGGAGAGGGAGTAGGAAGCGCGAGAAGGAGAGAAGTGAGAGCCATTAGCTCACGCTGTGTATTTCATTATCTAAAACTTACAAATAACTTACAAAAATTGGCTTTTATACCTTAGCCAAGGTTTTTGGTGGTCGAAAGTAATAATCTGGGAGCTCTAACTAAAGATAAGTAATGACAGGTTGATACAATCTGGAAGCTTGTAGCCCCAGCTCAACTATTACAAGGTTTACTCAAAAAGTAGGAGTTACAATATTCCCGATTTATCAAAAATAATAAGTGTTTTTAGATGGGAGCTCCGAAAAATGGTATCCGTGTTAGCTTGCTGCTAACTGTTATAAAAAGAGGGGCCTCAAATTTTGCCCACACAATACAAAGCTAAAGCACGTCGTCAATGGGATTTAATTTGACAGGGTCAAAATGAAGATGTACAATGTGGCCGTTCAACCCTACTGGTCCTAGCAAATTTCTTGATGTATACCTAGGAATTGGTGGTACTTGAGGAGGTACTACTTGGGTTGGTGGGGCATACTATCGCTCTCTCACATATCCCTTATTGTAGTAACACTCTTTCGTCCCATGATTAGTCTATTTTTACTTTATGGTACACCACTTGGGTTGCTTAGCCTGGGGCTTAGCAGATGGGCTTATCCTTTTGAGCAATTCCTCAATAATTTGCTCCTGACCTATAACTACCTTGTTCTTTTGTGCTAATTTTGTGGACTTAGATCCACTTTGATGTGATGACGAATCATCATCTAAATCCTTATAGTCACCTTCCTTGTAGATAGCACAATTGTCTACTAGGTATAGAACCTCCTTGGTAAACTTGTTAAGAGTTGAGTTCCTCTTTATATGCAGATATTTTTGAAGGTCCACATCCCTCAGTCCTTGGATAGATATCAACATGAGTCGAGACTGAGTTAGTACTCTTCCACAAGGAAAAATTTTACGTAGCGTTTCAGCCTTTAGGTTGCTTTCCTAACGGATTTTCCCTTTTTCTGCTTGAACTTATGGATTTGCAAGACCCTATTATGAGCTATCTCTCTTTGAAATAATTCCTTGATAAACTCGTCAAATACCTCCTCCATTGACTCGAAATCTCTATGCTCAATAAAATCAAACCAGGTGGCAGCATCCTCCTCTAGAGTTAACCCAAATCCTGCAAACTGCATGGGAAAGTCTAGGACTTCCTCAGATCTAATGACACACACAAATACTGCCACATGATCCCTTAGATCCCTATTTCCGGAATATTTCATGCTAACCCATTTTTGGACTTGAGAAGGTCTGATCCTCCGGTGATCCATCATTCTAAACATAGGATCCCTCATTCCTCCTCTATGAGCCTTTTTTGGCCTACGATATGGTACATGTTCTTCCCCTAGGGGTGCTCCTAATCCATAATTCCTTATTGTTCTAGCAAGTGGTCATTCCTCTCCTTGGACCCTTTCTTTTTTTTCTCGTTCTCAATTTTGTGCTTCAATCCCGGTCGGATTTGGCATTCTCATTCTAATCTCATCCTGGTATTGCTGATGGAGTGGTGGTTTGGTGGTGCTTCTAGCCCTCACATGGCCTGATATCCAGCCCCTTTCATGTTCAAGTCTCGTGTTGTGAGGGTGTTGCCAACTACTATAGCCATGCTTGAAATGATAGTGGAGATGTTTGTGGGTTCTGAGGGTTGGGCAATGGCTATTTATTTGATTGTGTTGTGGTGTCGTAATCATCAGAGAAGGGATTTTTAGACTTGTTGGGGATTTCTATGTGCTTTTGCTTCTCCTTCAAAGCCTGTGCTATCAATTCTAGTGTGTAAAAACTCTCCCTATATCTTCTTGGTGAATGGGCTTGTATTCTCGTCCATACTTATCAACAAAAATATTATGGGTTCCAATCACGAAATCATACAAAAACAAGAATAGGATTTTGTCTATGCTTAGTTCATTCACATGGGATTCCATGCACCGGTAGTAAGATGCTTGTAAATCCTTTTTTTCCTAATTTGTAGTGATTCTCTCTACTCTCTTGCATGAATGTAGAAGGCTCCAAAAAGAGTGACTTTAGGAGGTAATTCTTAGGTCTCCATAACCATCTTCTGTTTTGCTACTTAATCTCCGTACCAATTTTTAATTTTTTGGGCCTTTGACAATGAGATAGTGGTTTCCCTCCTTGTCACGGATCGTATCACCATTTTCGGTTACCATGATTACTGCCAATCCTCTCGCTGGATGTTCCTCAATACAGATGCATTGACATCCTCGAACATCAGCATACATTAGGGCTCCATGGGTATTTGTTCCCTTTAGGAAGATTGCCGTGTATTTTGGTATGTTTAAGGGTTTTTGGGAGGTGCTATCCCCCATAGTCCCTTGCTACTGGAAACCTCCAAGTTGTTGGTTAGACATCCCCTAATATGATCCTTTGAAAGAGGTGTTAGTATCACTACCCTCTTCTATGATTGGTGCTAGTGGATCTATCCTTGCTTGGTTTACAGTCTCTTCTATCGACACTAAGATAACCTGATCTCCTACCACTCTTTGATCTCTTTGAAGACACCTACTAGATCTCAAATTCATCAAATCTTTCACACACACAACTATCAGCCCAAACCTCTTACTTTAGAGGTTTGCTTGTCTGTTCTTTGCTTTGATTGCTTTCCAAGTGCTTCCTCAACTTGTAAACTTTGCACTCCGAAATGATCATCAACTTGCAAGATCTTTAGTTCTAGCTATCCGTACAAAACTTTGACTCTGCAATTCTTTGTTAAACTAGTGATTCCCACTAGAGGGATAATCTCAACCCAAAAACTGTATATAAAGACTTGATTCCTTCTACACCCTAGTCTAAAAGTACAGATGGGATCCTAGGATTCCAAGGAAGACTTTTGGACCACCAAATTCGCTATCTGAGTCCTAAACTGGGCATTTAGACATCATACGTGTGTAGTGTCTAAATGTTCAGCTTCAGCTCAAACTTGACGCTTGTACTCTCCTTGATATGCTTTATTCAAGTCTAGGCTTACTTTGAAGTGCTATCACATGTTGGTAAGTCAATCTCTCCTATATAGGCCTACGGTTGCTGCCAGCTTCTCCGAGGGGCTAACTAAGTCAAAAAAATGATCCAAATTGGATGAAACTTGGTCCTTAAGCTTACTTTGGGGTGTTAAGCACAATGGTAAGCTCTAATGTCAGCCCTAGTCACAAAAAATTCCCTTAAGGCATCATACACGTTGGAGAGGGGGAATGGGGGAACACACCGAGCACAAACACAAGGGCCTCTCTATAGCTCAGGGTATCCACAGCACCCCTATCCTCTTGGAAAACACCTTCAAAAAAGACACTTTACACTAGCAGACCGTCGTCTGTCCAATTTCCACTGCTCACACACTCCGCAAAACCACCACACAACGCACACCTGCTACTACGGTCTGTCTCCACCCTTACACATGCTCAGAGCAGTTAAATCTCACTCTCTCACACAAAACACCGTCGGTCTGGGGGGGCACACACATCTGCACTGCCGACACCGAGGGGAAACATGAAAGCAGGAAAAAGAGAAGGAGGGAAGGGGAAACAACAACGAGACGGGACAACAGAGGCTCGAGTTCACTTCACCAAGCATGTACATTGGCTTGCACTGCCATCACCATGGCTATTTTCACGAGAAAAATACAAAGGGCTTTGACAGGCACACTCCTCTGTCAGAGAGCTCCACTTTGCAGACTTCAAACGGCACCAAAAGCCCCAAAAAAAGCCCCTAATTTGATGAAAATTTGATCTTTATAGTGGGGGGTCTTCAATTTTGGAAACTCCTCTCATTTTTTACCATCTGGCATCCCAATTTGGCACCTTTTGGAAGGGGGGCACCGCCTTGCTTCATCTGCTCAACTTTTCCTCTTTTTTGCACTGGGGGGGGGGCATTAGCGAGGTCGCTATTGCCCCCTAGGCTTCTTTTTATTTTTTTCCTTCTTTATTTTTCCACCCTTGGGAAGGCACACTTTGCACTGCTTCTTTGGCTCATCTTTGACTACCTCTGTCGGCTCACGCCTGTCTTCTCTCTCTATTTCTCTCTCCTCCTTCACCCTTTTTTGGTCCGGCTTCCACTTTGCTCTTGCCTTGGCCTCACCTCTGCTGGCCCTTGCTCGGCCTTGCCTTCACCTTGTACACATGGCGACCTTCGAGCCCTTTCTCTCCCTGTTTATTTCAGATGGGACTGCCCTTGTCATTTGCCCCTGCTTCGGACCCGGTTGCTCACTCTACCTTCATCCCTGTGGGATGCACCCCTTTTATGCTAGGGGGAGGCAATAGTGATATCGCTATTGCCCTCCCTTATTGCACTCACTGTCTCAAAAAGGTTGGAGCCCAACTGGGCCGCGAGACCGGGTGCTTGCCATGTCATCCGAATGCACCGCCAACGAGCCGCCCACGCCAGTCTCCTCACGCAGACCCAAGGGCCGCCTACGCAGTGCCCGATAGGACTACGCCATCACCCACGAGCTCCAAAGCAATGCCTCATCAAGTGATGCTTATAATGGGAATTACCCCCATCCCATATAGAGCTTATTGTTCGGTTCATGTCCCGCATGTGGGGCTTTGTACCGCCACGCGGCAGCTCCTGAGCCCCCAAGACTTCAAGCCTTGAAAATCCTCCAAAAAAACTTTCATCAACTGCTTTTTTTGCCCACCTTCCCCGTGCTCCTTGTAATGGCTCCGGGGTCGGATCTCCAAGCCGCAAGGCTCGACCAAAATTCCACTACGTTGGCTTTGAACCGTCATAGATCCCATCATCTTTAGACCTTGTCGTGGCCTCCAACTAACAGCCCAAATATTGGAAAAAACATCTGCATTGTCCTCTCTAGCACCTGCCACCAACTTCGACTCGCCATATCTTACTGACCAAGAACCCGATTGATGCACCGTTTGTTTGTGCTAGCTCCACATGATGCACACTATCACCAAGAACCTTGGTGAGACCAAAAAGATGCCAGATGGCACATCCTCCGTCGTGGGCAAGTGGGCACAGACCCGGCCCGTGGTCAAACTTCGACACCTCATAACATGCACACCGTGAGTCCGATCATCAATCTGAAAAGACCCATAGGCTCCACAAATTGAGCACTTCAGCCCTATCACTTCACATCCACTTCTTTGGCCTAGCCGCACATGTCCATCCCGCCAGGAGTCACCTTCACCTTCAAACTGGCATATCTTTCACATCCGGGCTCCGTTTGACGAGCCATCTAGAGCAACATGAAAAAAACACTGGGAACCACATTCTAGCACATAAAATACCCATCTCAGGCGCCAACTTGCTTAGATCTTTGCAGCACACCTTTGGCCTAAAAAACCACTCTAGACATACATTTGCACTACCCTTTGGCTGCCCAGGACCTTGGTACCTGCCCTAGCCTTTTGCTCTGCACTTGCCTGCTGCCTCTGCCTGGCATAGACCATTTCCTAGCTTAGAACAACTTTGGCTGCACCAATGTATTTTGTCCAAATGGTCAAACTGACGTGAAACTCACTCCAAAGTTCCCTCACTACACTGATAACCCATACCAGGTTTCAAAACTCAATTTCAACAGTATTTATGCTAGATATGATCACTTCAATCGTTATTCTTGCCCTAATCTGTCTCTTGGCCTTTTTCAAACCCAAATATGCTTCAAATTCAATGTGGTTCTGTCTACTTGCTTCTAGAATAATCTAGATTTCACGGTGCACTCGGATATGTGTTTTGTCCGCAAATGTGGCCCCTAAGAGTGAAGGAGAGGAGTTTTCTCATCCAGATCTCTTGCATATGTGTTCTTTTATGCCCAACATCATTTAACCATGCACAATTATCCACTAAAACTTGTTTATTGCATAATATCCCTGGAAATCAACTTTTCAGAGATCATAAATACAAACAAGCATACAAGCCAAAATTTCTATGATGAATAGCTATAGATCTGGATCAGATCACTTACCTAAAACTACTCCTACACATCATATGGAGTGTTGTACTTATTATTGAAAAAACGCTTCACTGCCTCACACGTACTAGCTATTGTTTTTATCACCTCACAAACCGCTCACACACCATCTACATTAAAACACTAAAACACAACTAACACTACCTATGGCGGAAAATCTCGTGAGTCACACGCTCCCTAGCACTTTTCCTAGATCTCAAGAGTCCAACTCCCGGATCCTACATAAATTCAAATACCAAGACTCTGGAAAACTAGAGGGACTTTTGCCTTGTAGGACTAGTCTAAAGGTCCCCTACCTAGGGCTTTTGTCCCCAGTAGATGCGCCAATATTGGTGGATATGCCATGAGAAAATGCTAGGACATCAAGAACAAGGCCAAAAACACTAAATTTCATCTAAGGATGAAGCTCGACCCATAGGCGCATGGAAACAAGTGGATGGTTGTAAATCACCTACTCGACCTTCTAAGACAATAACTACTAGGAAATCAAACCTCGACATTCTATGTGCTCATGAATGCAACATAACCTGCAACACTCACACTCTCCAAATCAAGACCAAATTTTCTCAAATCGCTACAAAAATCATAGGCCACACTCTACTTACCAAGAGGTCACTACCTTGTGGATTCTAACCCGATACCTTGCATGTAACCACTTCGTGAAACAAACACTTATGAAGACAAATAGTGTACTATAGGTCACCATTTTTCATCACGTATGGTCCTAATGTGTAGCTCTGCTCACCATGAATCCATCGGTATAAAGAACTTGCAAAATAGACACACGGTTTGCAGGATAACTCACTCTAAAGCTCGTGGGTGCTCGCCTCGCGATAGCGCCAAAACTTCTCAGGCTTGGCATTGGAGCTTAGTCCTCACCGTTGCTAATTTGTTGGTGGTGTTGGCTTTGTAAAATGGATGTTCCGTAGCATGTGTAGCAAAGAGATAAGACATCTCTCTCTCTCTCTCTCTCTCTCTCTCTCTCTCTCTCTCTCTCTCTCTCTCTCTCTCTCTCTCTCTCTCTCTCTCTCTCTCTCTCTCTCTCTCTCTCTCTCTCTCTCTCAGTTACACAGACACGGCACAGTAAATGCAATAGTTTGATTAATTCAAAATTTGTTTTAGGGTTACAAAAATTGGCTTATATACAATCCTCCTTAGAGGCTCATTCCCACCAAAAATGATCTCTTAACCCTTACGAAATATCCCTGCTTCTCATCAAAATTAAATAATACAAAAGTGATGTAGCTTTCCTATGGTCAACCATTAATGGAGATATTACCGCTAACAGATCCCTAATCAGGTCTCACAAAATCTTATTGAGAGGCAGACATTGAAGTCCATCAGTAAAGTCAACATAAAAAGCATGCTTCAGAGCATTCAGTGCGCTCCGAAGCTTCGGTGTCGATGAGACGATCTTCACACTTGTCTAGGCACTGACGCTCTAGTGGTGGCGGCGGCAGTTGTTGTGGGGATGCTGTCACCGATGCCTCGAAACCACCTCGTGTTCGATGAAGCTCTTTACCCTCCCCTTCTTTGCCCGCCCCCACACCAGCCACGGCATCGCCATCTACGCTAGGTTTTGCACGGCTGACGGCCGTTCCTAGCAGCTACACACCACTAGCTACTCCTCCAAGAGTCATTCTAGTCGTCGACACTCCTCGCTTCGGGGCCCAGACTCCAGTGGAGACACCTGACGTCCGTACCCCCATTGACACACCTGGTGTCACTGGTGAGAGGGCTTGCCTTACTTCGTCGACTTTAGCAACGGCATCATCTTGGATGATGAAGGCAAGAAGGTGATATTGCGCATGCACGGTCTTTGCTCTCAGGTGTTTAGACACTACATACTAAACACCTGGAGTGAAGTACCAAGTGATTTAAAAGACGGAGTCATTAGCATGCTGCATGACGAGTTTATTGTTTCAACACGGGATGACAGCTTCAATGAAGACCTGATAAAGGTTTGAATGCACGAATACTGCAAGCACAAGCGTTCCGAAGTGCAAAAAGCAATTAAGCATGGGTGGAATAGACCAAATTGGCTGGCCAAAGAAGACTGGAAGAATGCAAAGAAAGCAACGCACGAGAATCCCGACAAGTGGAAGCAACAAAAGGAGGCAGCCAAAGCGCAAGTAGAGGCAGGGAGCTCGCACCACTTGGGGAGCGGCGGGTGGGCATCATTGAGGCCGATTTTGTAAGTGTTTTTGCATTGCTCTTTAGGTTTGATAGTTTAGGGTTTAGGGGTTTTTACATTCTAACATAATGGATTCTTTGTAAGTTTTCACAGTGGTCTGACAGGATGTGACCCCACACCGTACAAGCGCCAATACGCAGGTAGGAAGGGCTTAAACGCCCTAATGGACATTCTAAGTTCTCGCAGCGGCATGGTTAATATTAGGGTTTACTCTTTTCTATTCTTTGTATTGTTTTATAAATTATATGTTTATACTTACAGAAAGCTGTCTTATTGTTTTGTTTTTTGCAGAATTTGACAGATACGCCGCTTGTACGCGATGAGACATCTGATTAGACGACGTCAGTCTAGCTGTAGCTAGATAGAATTAGTTTCCTTTTTCATAGCATATGTATCATGAGATGACGTTTATACGTCTTTTTGTAACTATTGGAAAACCATGTATATTTTTTCAATAATGACAATGGTGTTGTAACTATTATATTTGCAAAGTTTAACAATCAAATGAATTTGCCTATGATGTGTACAATTGTCATTGATATACTTTTCATCAATTTGCTTTTGTCAGTTTGGTATCTTTATTTATTCTGCAAACAATACTGTGGATGATGAAGTTAATGGTTATATTGTCTTGTGGGTGACTACTTTGGGTCTATATCTAAGCTTGCACTTTCTTTCCAGGGTGAATCTGGGCTTATCTTGGATTCATTTAGGTTTATTCTATTATTGAAACATTCAATATGGTTGATGGGTGGCAGGGCATTCAATGTGTTGCCACCAAAACAAAAATCTCTCGAGCGTCGCTATATAAGGACTGCAACGTCGCTATGAACGTCGCTATAGGTGGCCTGTAAACATCGCTATGATCATCGCTATAGGTGTCGCTATATAGCAATGTCTGTAGCGATGCATATAGCGACGTCATAGCGACTCCCCGTATCGACGCTTTTAGCGACGGTCTTAGCTACGTCGGGGAGTATAAAACCCAATGTATTTTTGTCGCTATCAACGTCACAAGTGCACACAACCTCCTGTAGTGATAAACCTCAACTATCATTTCATATACACCAATACAACATTCTGTATCTAATGGATAATACAAAAAATTGATCTTTGATCACTACAATATAATATCTTAGTGTTGTATCTCTATGTGCCCATCCTTTGGGATGAGCTTCCACTACATCTACATGGAGAAGGATCCAGCTGGTACAGTGGACGATCTTCTGTTACTACTGCAGTTTTCATTGTAATCCCAAGAAAAGAATCTCTTACCTGTCACCATCCAAGAAACACAAGCATGTCAGAACTGGCATTACTTGGGAAGACAGGTGTCAACGACTCCCTCCCCTTGTTATTGGTGTCAAAAATTACAACAAAAACTAACACCATAACATAGATCAAATATTAACTTTAAAGAATGAGCCATTAATTTACGATTAAATGTTTTCATCATTTAATTCCAGAAAAAATCGGACGGCATCTCCTTTGTATTATGAATTAAATTTCAAAAGTCCAGTCCACTGCCATCTCATCCGAGACCCTCACGTGAGGATTAAGGCTCTATTAAAAAACATTGCAGTATGTTCAAAGTAAAGCACTAACACTAAATTCAAAAGTTATGCATCTATTCAACAAGAAGAAAAGTGTTGAAAATCAATTCCTATTACTAAATTTACAAGGTGAATAACATTTTGCTCAAGATCTTTCCTTAGCCAAATGACTGACGTAGTTAAAAACCCAGGAACATAACAGTGCCAATGGATCCCCAACACCGGTTAAATGAATTTTAGAGTTCAAGGTCTCGATCCGTGTATACAAAAGTAACCTTATGATGCTTGGTCAAGTTCTTAGTCAGCTTGATGTCATCAAGCCGTACCTCATAGCGGATAGAAGTTCCAATTTCCAATCTAAGCCATCTCATTTGAGACCCTCAATAGGAGGTTAACAGCATCAAAAAAGGAAAACAAGTTCAAAAGTTATGTTATGTATTATTCAATCTTTCTAGTTTACCAATCTCTAAAAAGTACAAATTTGGGCAGCATTTCCTTTGTAAAATGGACAAATTCTCAAATATCCAATCCATGGCATCTCTGTTGAGACCCTCACAAGAATTCTAAGGCTTCTAGTACCCAATCCAAAGCTTCATAATTCAAAAACTAAAACAATGTAAATGTGTTACTTTCGAGTCAAAAAACCTCAATCTAAACCTTAAGTCAAAATGTTGAATCTATCACTTGTGCATAGCAATTTCAATATGTCAATAGACACACATCACAAAAAGATCATCAGCCTTCAAAAATCCAACAAATAAAAATCCTCAATTTCAGAATCGATAATTGAACCCGATTGTGTGTTGAAGTGTGAAATATGTATCCACATGCTGCAAAATTTATGCACCCCACATGTCCTACTACTACCATGTTATCAATATCGTTTAGAAACCATATGATTCCAAGGTATATATGTAATACTATATAGTCGAGTATAAGGAGTCTAAGTAGTCAACTATTTGATCAAAGAATTTTTAGTCCGCTGCTCAAAATAAAAAGATTAGTAACCTTCAAAAAGGTCAGCAATTAACACCCTCAATTTTAGAATCAATGATTGAAAAAGTATGCAAAAAAAACATCAGAACCAGCTAAGTTTCCAGTATCGAATCAGAATATTGACTATGCAAAAATATATCAAAGCCAGCAAAGTTTTTGGTTACACCTCACTCATTCAACATCAGCCTAAGTCATCCATCATAAGATTCACTTACGGTTTTTTAAAAAAAACATATATCATATACAATCATTACTTGTGATTAGTGGAGAAGAAGTCATGTGAGTATGCATGTGGGTATGAAGTTGTAAGGAAGAGTGAGGATAGTCAATATGTTGAAGCAGGTGTGTAGTTGAGTAATTATAAGTGGCTACATATTATCTTTCATAAATGACATCTACGATTAACTTCTGAGTAAATGTGTGTGCAGGTATAAGTCCAAACGGTGAGGCTCTTTGTCCAAAACCTGACCCATTCTTTAAACCTTGAAGGTTATGTGTATAGCAGAGGCCATTCTGAAAGATGTAGGCATGAACCTATGTCCAAGACTGACATCAGCCTAAAGCACCAAAGAAGGAAGCAGTCAGCCAAGGGTTAGCTTAAAAAATTGTCAACTAGATAAGTGTGTGTGTGTGTGTGTGTGTGTGTGTGTGTGTGTGTGTGTGTGTGTGTGTGCGTGTGTGTGCGTGTGTGTGTGTGGTCCTCCCCCATCCCAAAGTAGAGATCCACTCGGTGGAGGATGGTCCACCAAGTGGACCAATCCCCCACCAATTGTAGTAAATGCTTCTTAAAAATTTCCATGTTTATAGCTCAATCACTTGTACGGTGTTAAAAAGGTTTAGATGCGAGGTTACTCATTTGTAATGTGTTGAACAGAACTTAGATGTAAGAACACCCAATTGTTGTATGATAAAGGGGTCTTCCAAGGAGCAGAGTAAGGTATTATGAAAACTACATACCTGATATCTCATGCTTCTAGTTGATGTCACTCCAAATTTGTGGATTATGTCGTCATGCTAGTTACTATATAATACTCCGATCCTGCAAGATAAAGATAACTTGAAATTCCACACCTGCTCGAGGGTGGTCAATGATTACATTATATGGATTATATGTAAACATGTAGATGCTTGACCAATTTAGGAGTTGAGAGCCCTGACCCATCCCTTTGGATTGGGTGGATCAAGCTAGTAATAATGTAACTTGAATTAGAGAGTAGGCAATCCAATTCTTAGGGTATAAATACCCATATCCTGACAAAAATCATTTGATTGAAGTCAGGATAAATTGGAGTAGCTATATTATTATCCAATATATTATCTAATTCCAATTGCTAAGTATGGCACTAGTCCCACCAAAGACTAGTAGGGAAAAGGAGCGAGTGTTTAAGTATGAAAATCCCCTCATAATTGAACCATACTTAGACAATTGTATTAAATAATATATCAGTATTCTAAAATAAGATGTCATACACTACAAGAGGTACTTCACATTAGCGACGTTCGCAGTGCGACACTCAAAAGTGAAAATTCACGACGTCACTATCAGCGTCGCTATGGGCTTCGTTATGAGCGTCGCTAGTTTATTCGTAACATAGCGACAACCATAGCGACGCCTACAGGGGTAAAAAATAAATCGAGAGCACCCAAAAACTCAGATCTCATATCTGAGTTTTCGGCGCTCAAGCAAAGAGGTAACCCACGCTCTCCCTCTCTCTCTCTCTTTCTTCTCCACACACTCACACACACACACACACACACACACACACACACACACACGAGGAGAGGAAAGAGAGCCAGGTATGCTCCTTCCCTCTCCTCTCTCTCATGTTCCCTTCCCCTCTCTCTCTCTCTCTCTCTCCCTCTCTCTCTCTCTCTCTTTCTTTCTCTCAAAAACACAATGTGTGTGTGTGTGTGTGTGTGTGTGTGTGTGTGTGGAGAAGAATACACACACACACACACACATTGTGTTTTTGAGAGAAAGAAAGAGAGAGAGAGAGAGAGAGAGAGAGAGAGAGAGAGAGAAAGAGAGAGCACATGCATAAACAAAACACACACACACACACACACACACACACATACACGTGCATAAACAAAGAATGCATACACACACACACACACATTGAGAGAGAAAGAGAGAGAGAGAGAGAGAGAGAGGAGAAAACAAAGAGAAAGAGAGAGAGGGGGGGAGAAGACGAAAGGGAGAGGTAAGGGGAGAAAACAAAGAGAAAAAGAGATTAGGTTTAAATTATAATTAGATTATGTTAGATTACATTTAGATTTATGTTTATGTTGAGTTTAAGATTACGTTAGATTTAGATTTACGTTAGATTAAATTTAGGTTTATTTATGTTAGATTAGATTATATTTAAGTTTATTTTGAGTTAAATTATATTTACGTTAGATTAAATTTAGGTTTATTTACGTTAGATTTAGATTTACGTTAGATTAGATTAGATTTAGATTTATTTTGAGTTTAAGATTATGTTAGATTTAGATTTACGTTAGATTAGATTTAGGTTTATTAAGGTTAGATTAGATTAAATTTAAGTTTATTTTGAGTTAGATTTACGTTAGATTAGATTTCGGTTTATTTACGTTAGATTTAGATTTATGTTAGATTAGATTAGATTTAGATTTATTTTGAGTTTAAGATTAAATTAGATCTCCATTTATGTTTGATGGACTAGCTTTTTTTAGATTTAGGTTTTTTTAGTGCATGTCAATGAAGGTGCACTTTGCCCAAAGAGCAAACACTAATTACACAACAATATGTATATTCCCATCAGAATCTGACACCTATTAACTCACACACTAAGCATATTTAATTAGCCACGAATCACCGCATGTTCAATTAGGTTAGATTTAAGATTAGATTTTGGATTGAGTTTTTATATTAGAGTCTACCTTCGAGATTATGATAAAAAAATTAGAGTTAGAGGAATTGTGATCCCTCTCTTCCTCTCTACGGATGCGACCTTAAGCTGGAAGCTTTCAACGGCATGATACTCAGATTGGAGGCCAACATGTAATGTGCTAAGTAATCCCTCGGACAAACATCTACTGTGAAAAGATGTTAAGATGTTGTGAAATGCTACAGCTAGAGAAGAGGCAAAGGGGTTTCGTCCACTACACGCACTATCATGTAGACGTAGGTGTATAGATTTCTTGTACCCACAAATATAGGCATGACCAATAAAGACGAGGTTATAACCCGGTGGTTCTGATCTCCGCGCACCTCTAGACCGAGGTTTGTGCGGGGATTGGACATGAATAGAGAATGTGAGGTAGTTTACAGTGTGAACAAAGAGAGAGAGAGATAAAATACGGAGGATGCCAATAGAAGATTAAATTTGTTATCCAGGTTATAAGGTTTTTACCCTCATTATGAGTAGTGACAAGGATGTGGGGCCGTCCAACCGAAACACCTATTTCTCAAGGAGGATCTTATGTCCTTGTAATCAATGCAAGCATGTTGTGCGACGGACCAGATGCGTTTCTTTGCAACACATTCGCGAATTTGGCGAGTTCGATCCATCTATTATAGATCGAGTTGTTGCTAATTATAACTCGTTGGACTCTAACGCTAGCCAATAGGCAGCAATCTTGCAACCCAATAGACGTGTTCGAGGCGCTTTGGTCAAGCAGCATATGTGAGGCCACAAGATGTAGCCTCTGACAGCTCGAGGGATGATCATGCATACCACATTTCCCAATGAGGCAATGTTTGAGCCCGAGATCGATGAAATGATCGAGATGATCATGGATTCATAAAGGCTTATCTATGATGATATGAAAAGTGAAGCCGATACGCCATTGTATGATGGAGCACCTGTGTCTAGATTGAAGGCGCTCTTGGTTCTTCTCAAATCCAGACAAAGTTTGGATGGAGTGACACTAGCATCACAGCACTTTTCAGGTGATCTAGTACGATGTGTTTACTTTAATAAATAACTCTAGATGTATAATGATCTGATAGATTTTTACACAATTGTACAGTAAATTTTTCGCTGTGAAGATTGCTCAAAGAGCACATATTGCCAACTGATAATGTGATGCCAGATTCTAGAGAGGAAGCAAGAAAGATCTTGCGAAACTTGGGGATGGATTACAATTCGATCCACGCTTGTCCTAACGACTGCATTCTTTTCAAAGGGGAATACATAGACATGGAGAAGTGTCCGAAATGTGATTCCGAGAGATATCAAGTAGATCTCCACGGAACAATAATTCCACAAAAGGTTTTGCAACATTTTCCTCTGCTTCCTCGCATCAAGCATTTCTTCGAATGTAAGTCCATGGCCCCCCTAACATGATGGCATGAGGAGAATAAATCTTTGGATGGTGTGCTACGGATTCCTGTAAATTGCGCAGCCTGGAAACATATAGATGAAACATGGTCGGATTTTGCTAGGGAAGCTCAAAATTTGCACCTAGGCTTGGCTATGGATGGCGTAAATCCATTTGGTCAAAGATCAACATGTGATAGTGTATGGCCCGTTGTCATCGTCAACTACAACATTCCCCTGTGGTTGACTACAAAGAAGGGGCACCTATGGCTAAGCTTGATTGTGTCGGGCCGGTATAAAGTGAAGAATATGGATGTGTATCTTCATCCACTATTGGAAGAGCTACAACAATTGTAGATTGGCATAGAAGTGGTGGATATGAGCCGACACACAGGTCGACGAAATGCTTTGATTAGAGGCATTCTAATGTGGACCATGCATGACTATCCCGGACTAACCGAATGCTCAGGTGATTTACACTTAAACTCAAAAACTGTAAATCTTGGTTTTTCTCAAGCTTATCTATTATCATGTGTATACATGCAGGGCCTCAAACAAGCGGATACAGAGCATGTGTCACATGTGGACCTAGACTAAATGCACGTCGGGCGTCCTCATTCAAGAAGCAAATCTACAAAGGTCATCAAGCATATCTTCTAGAGAATCATGTGTTACGCGAAGGCTTTTCGGGAAGAGAGCCACCGAGGATGTCTGCACAAGCATGGTTAGAGCAGAAGGAGATGTGTGATGACGGTTTGCCCCGAGGGATGAAGAGACTCTCTCTATGGTACGAGTTACCATATTGGCCCCGACTCATGATCAATCACTTGCTCGATCCAATGCACATATTCAAGAATGTGGGTAATTTGCTATGGGACCATCTGACCAGCAAGAAAGATACTTTGGGAGCCAAGGTTGACCTTAGAAATGTGGATCGTATGGAGCAATATTGGCCACAGACAGCATCCGATGGATCAATAAAACTCCCTAAAGTTCCATGGATTTTCACAGGAGCCCAAGAATGGAAAGTAAAAGAGACCATTTGATCTCTGCGGACCCCCACTGGCATAATGCAATCGCTCCGAATGTGTTTTACTAAAGAAGGAAAGCTTACCGGTTTGAAGTCACACGACTAGCGTAAAATGTGTCAGCATGTTCATAGTGGAATATATCATAGTGGGAATTGTGTAACAAATTTATGTGTGGACTTTAATATCATTGTTGCACGTGTTTTGCAGTTTATTTTACCGGTGGCCATTGAGGGATGTTTGTCTCTTGACGTCCTAACACAATCTAAAAACTTGCGAAGTTGGTGCAACGGATCTCACAAAAGGAGATCAACGTAGACTCCATACCATTCGCCAAACTAAACGCTGTGGAGGTTGTGTGCATGTTCAAGAAACACTTTCCTACTACCATGCTAACCATTCAGGTGCATCTTATTGTTCACATAGTTGATGAGGTGGAAATAGATGGCACAGTACATTCCAGATGGATGTTCTTTTTAGAACGTTTCATGAAAATGCTCAAGGGATATGTGCGTCAGAAGGCACATCCGGAGGGTAGGATGGCAGAAGGTTGGCTGGTATCAAAGTCCCTAGTGTACATTGGAAAGTGGCTAGACAGATTTGATAAAGCCCGGGACACACTATGGCAAACCATAGATGATGAGCGCATATCTGGGATTGTCATGTGCAATCTCGGTGTTGAGAAGAAGATGATGGAAGATCTAGAGGCTAAAATCAACCGGTTTTTCATGCTTCACAATCCAGTGATGCAAAAGTGGATTTCACAATATGAGGATGCAAAGCAGGAGCGACAAAGGGCACGAATCGAGTGGAGACGGGGAAGACAACCACCGATGCACTATCTGGCGGGTCTGGAGAGCCTACCAACATTCATGAGCTTAAGATGGTTGCACAACCAATTGAAAAGCACACAACAGTGCGGTGAAGAAGTGACTAAGGAGGAGTGGGAGTACACTTGGGGTTGCACGACCAAGGTAAGTTTGCAATGTACGACTAGTGACTTTCTAGATGTTTGAACGGCCACTCATAATCTTTGTTGGTTGTAGTATAAGTCATACACAGCAGCATGGTGTAAAGGTTGACATTTTAGGGTGGAACGGATCGACAAAAAGTGTTTTGTCAAGATTGTGGAATCATGGCAAAATTTGAACAGTCTAGTCGACGATCCGCTGATGCAGATCCTGTGGTGGCGGAACTTTGTTACTTTGGTACGCTACAAGAGATTTTGAGGATCGATTATATAGGATTTTTTGTCGACTTGTTCAACGTGCAATGGTTCAAGATAATCATGGAGGGTCGCAACGCTACTATGCGTTGCGACCCTCCCCTACTATGCGTAGGGGAGAGTCTGGTTTTCTTGAGGTGGATTCAACTAAGAAATGGACTGACCTAACAGACACTTTCGTACTACCCGAGCATTGTGAACAAGTAAGTATGTAAATAGTTAACATCCAATTTTAGAAGTTATGTGCTTGGAAGCTCTCATGTAAGTTATGTGGCTCTGGCAGGTGATATTTCATCCTACAAAGTCTGCATCAAATTGGTGGTACGTCATAGAGGTAGCCCCTCGTAGTGCATGGATGTATGAAGGCTACCATGTGCCAATCACAACGGCATCAATGGAGGAGATCGGAGAAGATGCTCAGTCAGAAGCCGTTGAGGTGGTGCCAGACGAGCATCAAGCTGCTACTCTCTGTGGGGTGCATGCAAAGGATCTACAAAATGAAATGGAGGACATCTGTTTAAACGGAGAGCTCTATATAGATATAGGAATTTATGTTGAACTTTGCGAGGATGAGAGAGAGACCTCTTAAAGCCATAAATATTGTATTTCAATAAATTTTGCTCCGTTTTATAATATATATTGTACTCACGTGGCTTTTTGTCCATTCCTGTCTATATGTGTCATTGCATCATTGTATTTAATGGTCTTTGCGTCCACTCCAGGTACGTATGCTCTAGGTATGTTCTTATAAGCAAGGATGACAAGCACTGCGCTCCGAGTGCGATGGAGACAGAAGCTGCAAAATCGCGATGGAAGTGATTTGTCTCTGCTCATAGATGCTACTCGTCGCACCAAAAGATCTAGTTGATCGGGTGAAAGAGACACTAAGAAGCACTACTACTTCTTCTTAGCGTCTCTTTCACCCGATCAACTAGATTTAGTGGTGGGGCAAGCAGCATCTATGAGCAGAGACGGATCACCTTCGCGATTGCAGTTTCAGTCTCCATCGCACCCGGAGGGCAGTGCTTTTACAAATTCACAGAACTTCAACGAGATTCTCTACACAGGAATCCCTCCCCCTTTATGAGTCCTCTCTCTCTCTCTCTCTCTCTCTCTCTCTCTCTCTCTCTCTCTCTCTCTCTCTCTCTCTCTCTCTACTTGTCCATGTTTTCTTCTCCATTCATTCAATATTAAGATTTGATGTTTGTGTGTTTAATGCAGGTATGGATGATGATGAGTTTCTTTCTTCTTTGTCACCCCAGCAGAGGCAGAGGTACGTGGAGTTTCATCGCTCTGGAGCACCATCACGTGTTCCTACTCCTTTAGCGTCTCCCTCTGTTTCGAAGCATTAAGCGCGCTCCGAACTTCGGTGTCGACGAGATGATCTTCACACTCATCTAGGCACCGACGCTCTAGTGGTGGCGACGGCGGTTGTTGTGGGGATGACGTTGTCAATGCCTCGACACCACTTCATGTTCGACGAGGCTCTTTACCCTCCCCTTCTTTGCACGCCCCCACACCAACCATGGCATCGCCATCTACGCCCGGTTTTGTGTGAATGACGGTCGTTCCTAGTAGCTACACACCACTGCCTACTCCTCTAGGAGTCACTCCAGTCTCAACACTCCTCGCTTCGGGGCCCAGACTCCAGTGCAGACACCTGACATCCGTACCCCCATCAACACACCGCTAGAGACCCCTTCCGGGACACCCAGCTTCACGCGTCACCGGCGAGAGGGCTTGCCTTACTCGGTCGACTTCAGCGGTAGTATCATCTTGGATGATGAAGGCAAGAAGGTGATCTCACGCATGCGCTGTCTTTTCTATCACGTGTTTAGACACTACATACTAAACACCTAGAGTAAAGTACCAAGTGATTTAAAACTCGGAGTCATCAGCATGCTGCATGACGAGTTTCCTGTTTTAACATGGGATGATCGCTTCAATGAAGACCTGATGAACGTTTGAATGCGCGAATACTGCAAGCACAAGCGTTCTGAAGTGCAAAAAGCAATTAAGCATGGGTGGAACATACCAGATTGGCTGGCCAAAGAAGACTGGAAGAATGCGAAGAAAGCAGCAAGCGAGAATCCCGACAAGTGCAAGCAACAAAAGGAGGCAACCAAAGCGCGAGTAGAGGCAGGGAGCTCGCTAGTATAAAAACCCAATGTATTTTCGTCGCTAACAGCGTCACAAGTGCACACAACCTCTTATAGTGATAAACCTCAATTATCATTTCATATACATCAATACAACATTCTGTATCTAATGGATAATACAAAAAATTGATCTTTGATCACTACAATATAATATCTTAGTGTTGTATCTCTATGTGCCCATCCTTTGGGATGAGCTTCCACTACATCTACATGGAGAAGGATCCAGCTGGTACATTGGACGATCTTCTTACTACTGCAGTTTTCGTTGTAATCCCAAGGAAAGAATCTCTTACCTGTCACCATCCAAGAAACACAAGCTTGTCAGAACTAGCATTACTTGGGAAGACAGGTGTCAATGACTCCCTCCCCTTGTTATTGGTGTCAAAACTTACAACAAAAAATAACACTATAACATAGATCAAATATTAACTTTAAAGAATGAGCCATTAATTTACGATAATGTTTTCATCATTTAGTTCCAGAAAAAATCGGACAGCATCTCCTTTGTATTTTGAATTAAATTTCAAAAGTCCAATCCACTGCCATCTCATCCGAGACCCTCACATGAGGATTAAGGCTGTTAAAAAACATTGGAGTATGTTCAAAGTAAAGCACTAACACTAAATTCAAAAGTTATGCATCTATTCAACAACGAGAAAAGTGTTGAAAAGCATTTCCTATTACTAAATTTACATGGTGAATACAACATTTTGCTCAAGATCTTTCCTTAGCCAAATGACTAACGTAGTTAAAAACCCAGGAAGATACCAGTGCCAATGGATTTCCAACACCCGTTAAATGAATTTCAGAGTTCAAGGTCTCAATCCGTGTATATAAAAGTAACTTTATGATGCTGGCCAGGTTCTTAGTCAGCTTGATGTCATCAAGCTGAATCTCATAGCGGATACAAGTTCCAATTTCCAATCTAAGCCATCTCATTTGAGACCCTCAACAGGAGGTTAACGGCGTCAAAAAAGGAAAACAAGTTCAAAAGTTGTGTTATGTATTATTCAATCTTTCTAGTTTACCAATCTCTAAAAAGTACAAATTTGGGCAGCATTTCCTTTGTAAAATGGACAAATTCTCAAATATCCAATCCATGACATCTCTGCTAAGACCCTCACAAGAGGTTTAAGGCTTCTAGTACCCAATCCAAAGCTTCATAATTCAAAAACTAAAACAATGTAAATGTGTTACTTTCGAGTCAAAAAACCTCAATCTAAACCTTAAGTCAAAATGTTGAATCTATCACTTATGCATAGCAATTTCAATCTGTCAACAGACACAAATCATAAAAAGATCATCAGCCTTCAAAAATCCAGCAAATAAAAATCCTCAATTTCAGAATCGATAATTGAACCCGATTGTGTGTTGAAGTGTGAAATATGTATCCACATGCTGCAAAATTTATGCACCCCACATGTCCTACTACTACCATGTTATCGACGTCGTTTAGAAACCATATGATTCCAAGGTATGTATGTAATACTATATAGTCGAGTATAAGGAGTCTAAGTAGTCAACTATTTGATTAAAGAATTTTTAATCCGCTGCTCAAAAAAAAAATATCAGCAACCTTCAAAAAGGTCAGCAATTTTTAATTTTAGAATCGATGATTAAAAAAGTATGCAAAAAAAACATCAGAACCAGCTAAGTTTCCAGTATCAAATCAGAATATTGACTATGCAAAAATATATCAAAGCCAGCGAAGTTTCTAGTATCACCTCACTCATCAACATCAGCCTAAGTCATCCATCATAAGATTCACTTGCGGTTTAAAAAGATAAACATATATCATATACAATCATTACTTGTGATTAGTGGAGGTTTCTCGACAACATACCCAGATTAACCATCTAAGCTCAATCTTGTAAAACCATTTAGACTGTAAATGACGAACTGAGTAGGTGCAATAGCACCTACCTGAATGTTGCGGTTGAACTGTAGATGTTGGTTGTATGTCAATTTGGTCAATCCAATTAGAACGCACATAGGGGAGGTGATCCTCATCATGCACCAATAGTTGGCCAAGTTAGGCCATTTCCTGCAGTAGTAAAGCTCGTCCCCAAAGAGAACTGATCAGTGTGTCTGTGTGTGGGTTTTGTGAGCGAGATAGAGATAGAGAGATCCATCACACTACACCATATTTTCTTGCTAGGAAGTCTACGCCATGTGTGTGTGAGTGTGTAAGACTGTGGAGCGCATGCAAGGGAAGATGAAGAAGGCATTTAAAAATTGAAAATTTTACATGTTTGAAATCCTTACAGGTTGAATGGGAAGTACGCCCAAGATAATGTACATATGAGTGTGTAATTGGAAGTTCCAGCTTGCCCGCATGTGTGTGATCTAGGAGTAATCAGAGTGCGTATATGTGTATGTAGAGCACTCCTATCATGCTGCCAAAACCCTCGCAGAAGGTCCTCTACTAGCCATGTGTGTGTGTGTGTGTGTGTGTGTGTGTGTGTGTGTGTGTGTGTGTGTGTGTGTGTGTGTGTGTGTGTGTGTGTGTGTGTGTGTGTGTGTGTGTGTGTGTGTGTGTGTGTGTGTGTGTGTGTGTGTGTGTGTGTGTGTGTGTGTGTGTGTGTGTGTGTGTGTGTGTTGAACGATCCTCCTACCTCAGTTTTGAGCCAGTTAGCGCGAGCGGAGATGAAAGTATGTGAATTGATGATTGAAAAAGTAAGCAAAAAAAACATCAGAAGCAGCTAAGTTTCTAGTATCAAATCAGAATATTGACTATGCAAAAATATATCAAAGCCAGCAAAGTTTCTAGTATCACCTCACTCATTCAACATCAGCCTAAGTCATCCATCACAAGATTCACTTACGGTTTAAAAAGATAAACATATATCATACAATCATTACTTGTGATTAGTGGAGAAGAAGTCATGTGAGTATGCATGTGGGTATGAAGTTGTAAGGAAGAGTGAGGCTAGTCAATATGTTGAAGCAAGTGTGTAGTTGAATAATTATGAGTGGCTATGTATTATCTTTCATAAATGACATCTACGATTAACTTCTGAGTAAATGTGTGTGCAGGTATAAGTCCGAACGGTTAGGCTCTTTATCCAAAACCAGACCCATTCTCTAAACCTTGAAGGTTACATGTATAGCAAAGGCCATTCTGAAAGATGTAGGCATGAACCTATGTCCAAAACTGACATCAGCCTAAAGCACCAAAGAGGGAAGCAGTCAGCCAAGGGTTAGCTAAAGAATTGTCAGGTAGATAAGTGTGTGTGTGTGTGTGTGTGTGTGTGTGTGTGTGTGTGTGTGTGTGTGTGTGTGTGTGTGTGTGTTTTTAGTTATTTACTTATATTACCCACTTACAAACATATTCATGTTCAAAGACCAAGGTACCCAGATAAATACAAGGTTTATTATACAAAACAAACTTAGATAGCTTGATTTTGTAAGAATAAATAAGATCATATTGGTACAAGACACCATCCAAAAGGTAGAAACTCCTTCACAAACTTTGAACCAGCTGTCAATCTTCCAAATAGTAAAGCACCAAAGAGTTGAACCAAAGAGAGAGTATACATGAGCCTCCTAAGTGAGGAAGACCCTCACCTTTACATAGGATTGATGGATCAGACTGAGAGTAAACTATTGTTGAATGCAGCTACGTCGTTCATCCCCGGTCAGTCATTAGTTGGAAGATGATTTGCCATAAATGGGGCCATGTGTAATGCCAGCAGATGACCTTCAGAATAAGGTAGAATCCGCAACTTGCAGATCCAGCTTATCGCACACACATGTGCAAGCAAGTGAAGTTTCATGTTTTGACCTTAACCCTACAGAGCCATACGATAATGCTAGTAATAGTGAGGCCAAAAAAGACCTACAAGAAAAGGGAACATGGCCGGTCAAGGAAATAGAACCATGTAATTGTGAGCTAAACAATTCTATAAAATAGAAAAAAATTCTTACATCCAGACTTGTGTGTGTGTGTGCGCGCGCGCGCACCCATACCCAAGCACATACCTAAAAGTTCGTAGACCCATTAGGTATGGGCCTACTTCCTTATTAGATTGCAAAGTAAAATAGGATCTACTCTGGCAACTGGCCAGTTATTTAAGAAAATTGCTTTTGTTATACTAGTGACCAGTTCATTTCGCTGAAAGCAATTATTACAAAATTTACATATCAACTTGTTGATTTCTTCATAGACGGAAAAGTTATCCGTAGATTAGTATATAATTGGTGACGGAATACCTAAGCAGGTGTTACGCGCATTTTTTATAGGTCTCTTACTTTTCCTTTTAATGAATTCAGCAGGATTAAGTGACAAATTATCTCGCTTCCGAAAGAAGTGTGTAGTATTGTCCAATGTAGGGAGAGTGCAATTGAATTTCCATGTTCAAAAAGCAGGTTTTTTACTATAGTTTTATCATCTACCACCAATTCTTCTAGAGAGGTAGGCTCTATCAAGAGGCAAGGTGGCTAGATCTCAGTTAGGTAGTCTTTGAAGGTCTGATTGTTTATACTCAATAAATCATCCATGAATCTAAACGTGTTTTTGAATACTAAAAATTGTTCGACCTCCTCATAATGTTTCCATTTTTAACACAACCATTTGTATTCAAAAAATATTAAGTATAGATTGCACATTATTGGTGAGCAGGAGAACCCCATAGGTATTCCCATCTTTTTTCTATAACAGTTTGTCCCTAATTGGATAAAGCAATTCTGCAATATCCATCTAATTACCATAATTAGAGTAACTTTGTCAAAGCACTGCGATGGCTTTTTTATTGAATTTTTAAGCCAACAAGGTGTTCTTACTAGTGAAATCTTTTCAAACCCTTGTGTTTTTTTGTTGGAAAAAGCCATGTTGATAATATCTTCGAGCACTCCAAGAAGGCCATCATTTCGTGAGAGAGGAACATTTTCATAACATTGTGTAATATCAGTGTTGAAGATACAATAGATATCCGTAGGTAGGTTGATAGACACCTCCAATGAATTCTTAGCAAGCCAGAAAGTAAGCACTCTATACCACTGCATATAGATGAACCAGCTAGAGAAGTACCTAGAAGTTAAAGGTGTAATTTGCAGTTAACAATTTACCACCTTCCTTTATTGTTCGAGTTGAGGATAGCTCTTTCTTTTTGTTGGGGAGTTTGTAAGGGCCTTCTCCTAGCCCTTACACAAGGCCAACACATCTAAGACACCGACTTAAAAGATGAAAAAGAAAAGAATAGAAGAAAGAAAATTGTTCGAGTAAAATTCGGGTTCAATTCAAGCACCAAGGTATACTCACGAGCCACTTCCGGCTTATGCCATGGGAATAGGGGCATAACCGATGCATGGAAAATTAGTTTTTCATTTTAAGAAAATTAACATAAAGGAAAAGATAAGGAAAAGGAAAAAGATAAAACAAGGAAAAAAGATAAGAAAAAGATAAGACAGAAAAAAAAAAAGGAAAAAGAAGAGAAGAACATAAGGATAAGGATAAGAATGACGTGAGTAAGTAGCTTGTTGAGAAAGTTTTGATAAGTAAAATAAGTTATCAAGATAAGAAAGCTAAACTATCAAGATAAGTGAAATCACTTATCAAAGATGTGCATAAAAAGAGGGCTTTTTTTTTCATTTTACACTTCCCTTCTCAAAGTAAGCTTGGAAAAGCCATAGCCAAAGCTCTTTCACACATCTTCTACACACTGCACCTTCTCTACACACACACCCCTCCAAGAGAATACATGACCAAAACCCTAATCAAATTTGTCAAAACTTGATCTTCTTCTTCACATTACCCTCCCCCTCTCCTCTCTCCTAATTCGCAAGCTTTCTATAGCTTGAATCCCTTTTGCCTCTTGCCATTCTCTCATTCCAAGTGGTCTAATTGCTGGTCTCCAAGCAAGGTGAAGAGAGAAAGAGTTGCCTACATCGACATACTTCTTCAATACTCTTCTAGATCGAGGAGAAGAATGTACCATATACACAAGGTAATGTTTTTCTTGTTCTCTTTATGCTATTCCACTTTCTTGAAATTGATTTACTTTTATGCTTACTTAAATTCATGTTTAAGCTCTCACATTTTTCATAAGCGAGCCTTTTGCTTAGGAAGAAAAAGTAAGTTCTTGATTTTGTTGTTTCCTTCTAATCATGGTTCATTACTAATCATAACTAACCACCTTGCTAACAACTAACCACGATGTTATTTCAAGTTTCCTAAGTTACCAGACTATTATGGCATAAAAAGAGTAGAAAGCACTCTCTTTAACCACAGGTGGTTGGATATCATATTAACCTAAATAGTATGCATAATTGAATTGGGATTAATATCTTTAATCTCCCACATAAACCTTTTTATTGATTTTTAAGTTACTTCTTATTCTCTTACTTAAATTACTCTTATAAAGATAAATACTACAAATCAAAGGCAACTAGGTAATGGAGTTATTTTTGGAACTAACATTATTTTTCAAGAAGATGAATTATATTTTTTTCAAAAGAGATGCTTTTGATTTTACATAAATTATGTGCGTAAAAGTTTTAGTGGCGTACTAAGTTAATACCTAATTTTCAAAAGGTAGTTGAGTTTTTAAGGATAAGTTTATTATAACCGAAGAAGTTTTCTTGAGAAAGAAGATACCCATTACAAATAAAGTCGTTCTCTCCCTTCCCTCTTGCCAATTGAAAAATCCTAACTCCTTAAGCCTCACCTAGCTATGTGATAAATCCTCTCCATGGAATCAAGAGGTAAGCCTTAACTCTATCTTGAGAAGAATTTATTAATCATTCGTACTTCATTGCATATGCATTTTTTACTACACTAACATGTCCACTCTTAGGAATATCACATTTTCACTTTCACACTACCATTCTTTGAAGGGTTCTACTCTTACACAATCAAGCATCGACTCTTGCATAATCACTTAAAAGAAGGTTACGATTATAAGTTTGTGCACTCTAAAGTTCTATGTTTTCAATTCATGACCTACTCTAAAGCATGGATCATCATAAAAAGCATATGCATTGTTTTTTTCAAGTTCGTATTTCTTTCAAATTTGTCTTGCAATCGCAATATGGGGGGGAGTAAGGGGATAGATTCACAGAAGTGATTTCTGTGTTGCTTGAACATAAAACTCCCACCGCTTTCATGGAGATGTCCGATGGATAGCAAATGATGCAAAGGGACCAAAACGAGATTTGTCGAAGTTGGGATTAACTTGAAACTTACATCGAGACAAAACCTTAACTTCCAAGAGACTCGTTGTTTTCTTAAGGTCTTGTTTGAGTAGAAATTAAAAAGAAATAGGAATTAAGGGATTATAATTAAAATAAATCTAATTTAAATTTCAACTAAGATTAAAACTTTACAGAGAAGATTTGACATGGATAGCCCTATCATAACATAGAAGATTTAAGTGTGAACTTTGACTTAAATGCTTGGAAAAGGCCGGCGTAGGTGTTTACATGTGGGATACAATGGGGGATGGCCCTTTTTGGCTAGGATTGATAGCCATTGGTCCATGTTTTGAGCTCGGATTCATTCATTGTCCTAAAAATAGGATTGAATGAGAGTGTATCCCGGTCGGGTGATACAGACTCGCGAATGCGTCTGGAAATCGACCTAGTTCGGATAGGCCTGATACCGATGGGAAAATGGAGGAAGGAAAAATGGATCCATGAAGGAATCAAGATAAGGGAGGAGGATGTGATTTAATTAAGGAACTCTTCTAATTGTTTGGTAAAAAGGAACCTTGAAGAGACTAAGAACCTAAATGGACTATTCCACAATTGTCCACATTAGCTGGACCTTTACTCTGCTTCTCGGATTATTGATTTAAAAAGAATCAAGAGTAGATTATTTTTATGAGTCTTTCTCACTCAAGATAAAGAAAAATAAGAATTGGAAATTGTGTCAAGGCGTCGCCTCCACACGTGGCAAAGGAGACACGATACCCAAGTCCTGGGATGAGGATAGGGATATGCCTGGAGGAGTATATGTGATTGCTTGAAAGATAACTATATAATTTTACTAATACTAAAGGAAAAAGGAAGTAAAATATTCTAAAAAGAAAAAAGGTAGAAACGACATGATAAATGCACACTTCCAAGGGTATGCAACAATTTGCATGCTGCTTTCAAATGCTTGAAATGTATTTTTGGTTTGACATGAATGGAATATTGTTTTCTAGTATCATAGTACTAGCTTGGGAAGGTGCATTTACCAAACAGTTCGGTGGGTGGGTGGATTCCGGAGGGTTAATTTGTTGGCCAAAAAGTTGAACCCAATTTTATGTTGTCCATTAAGTTAAGTCAAGAACGGGATAAGGGATTTCGATCTACGGAGCGGAAATCAAACTTGGGAATGAGTAATTTTTGTAGTTAATAAATACATTCATCTTGAGGGAACGCACTAACGGCTGTGCTCGACTATAGTCGAGAAAAAAAAAGTGTCATTAACCTTGAACCAAGGGTTTAGAGAACTCTCACCAGTTCACCCTGGAAGGTTGAGTTTGACTTTAGTCTGATGACTTTGATTGGAAAGTTTGAAGCGATAAGGAAAGATGTTTTGGGATTAAGGATTCCCTATAAGGAAAAGTGAGCGTTATCACCCCCTTGAGTTGGCATCGAAGAGCAGGAGGAGTCTTGTCTTGGTGTCGTTCTCAAGCAGGAAGGATGTGAGGAATTGTGGTGTATCCATTCAGAGATGGTGCAGCCGACAGCCCTTGGCATGACCCTCACATCAACTTCATTCATATAATCCTCAACTTACTAAGGTTGAGCTATATTGCAACCTTTGCAAGCCCAAAGTCTCCAAAACCTTGCTAAAATTGATCTCCCTAAAATCTTCAAGAAAACATTTGCTCTAGATTTAAGAAAAACAAAAAATATCCTTTGCTTGCTTCTCCAAACCTTTGACTTGTTGAGAAGCTTTCATGCATGCCAATGTCGTCGTAAGGATCATCAAACCTGCTCTAAATACAAGTTATGAGGGAGGTGGTGTTCCCATGCACGTGCGTGCAGGAAGGGGAACAAGAAGGGAAGAGTAATTAGGGGAAATAGCACACTAGAAGGAGAGAGTTCATGTTGCCTTTATTATATATATGGAGGGATAAAATAGTGTTAGTGAGTTAGTAGGTGGAGGGCCTTAGTCATGGGTAGGTGGTCATAGGCCTTCAGCCCAAGTAGTTTCATGATTTACTTTTCCTTACATGTGTCTCTACTGGAGACCTCTTGTCGTGCATGATAGTGCAATGAGTCAATATAAAATCGCTCATTTATCCCTTTTCTTTAAGAGAAATGAATGTAATTATCTTTAACTTGCCTTTGACTCGAGTCGCTAACTTTGTGGAGCTTTTAAGAAAGAAACCCATGTCTTAAGCATTTGATATGCTTTGTAGATCACTGAAAGGTTGGAAATTATCTCACTATATAAGTATTGGATATCCAAAAAGAAGAAATTAAGAGAAACTTGCCCTTCTATTAGTACATATGGGCTCTCTACATGCCACTTGCACGTACTAACAACTTAGCAAAAATCATGTAACCAAATGTTGTATTTGATTCAGATGCAAACTTGCAAATGAGCTTTATGAATGATACCCTTCATTGTGTGGATTCAAAACACGTTAATATTGTTTTCAAAACCATTTGCAAGTACTATCAAAGAACCTTTATTGTGCCATGGCACAGGCATCATGGGAACAGATGTTATGATTCCATTTTTAGAGGCATGATAGCATTTGCAATAATATACATAAGTGAGTGAGTGTGTGTGTGTGTGTGTGTGTGTGTGTGTGTGTGTGTGAGAGAGAGAGAGAGAGAGAGAGAGAGTGATATAAGGCTAAGTTATATACCTCATTTACTATAGAACCTGCAGGGTAACCTTGAAAAATTTATTGTTGAGACTTACAAGGATAAAAAGCCTTCACAACTATGAGTTTTATTTTGTACTTATCCACTTTCATCTAATATCTAGATCCTATAGCTATCATGATTTTACTATATTTTTCATGTTTTCTAATTTATCATATATTTGCTCTATTTTAAATTGATATTGATATTTTGGGATGCATACAAAGTGTTGGGGTATAAAGCCCAATGTGGTCGCCCAAGTAAGTGGGCGGGCCGCCAGGTATGTACACATATTCTTTTGTAAAAACCTAATAAGAACTTACTATGCTCTACACATTACAGTAGAGCGAGTTCACCATATCGTCGTGCTCTTCTTCTCGCACTCTCTCTCGCGTCGCACTTCCGCTCGTACTCCTTCAACTGGTATCAGAGCTCAGATCGAGGCTCGGGGCAGCACTGCAGGAGGCTAGAGTCACCAGCTCAGATTGGAGTGAAATTCGATAGGCAAAGACACGGCCCCAAATCTTGCAAATCCGACTCTGCAAATTTGGGGTTTTCGGCCTACGACTGCAGGCGCTGAGGATATCGACACTCCCAGAGTGTTGATTTGTGGTTGTCTACACATCGAAGGACGGCTCACAGTTCTTGGAGGCGTGTCACATACGACACGGGCGCATCTACACACAGACTATAGGCGACATCCACTAGTTCATCAGGTAGCTTGTGTTTGCTGCTTGATATTCCAGATTTCATCCTGACATTGCAGGTACTTCCACATGGGATGTATTGTCAAAGATGATGTATGTCTGTTGAGGGTTTGTTGGCTGTGAGTCACGCAGCAAACAACCGCCGCAGTGGTTACAGCATACAGTGGGAAATTTGTGGATGTATGACTTTGTGGGAAGTCTATGTACTATCAGATTTACTGTAGCCTTTGTTGAGGGTCGAGTGAGGTTTTATTGAGCTGGGGGATTCTCGAATGTTGAGATCCTTTCGGTGATACAGGTCTTGGAGCGATCCCTCGAGCACCCTTAGATAGGTAGCTAGGATGTATTGACTGTGAGTTAGACAGTTGGGATTGCATCTTTGCTTTACTGCCGTTGAGGCATTGTCGCAGTCTATGCTTACAGGACAGTCAGAGACAGTACAGGTGCAGGACAGGTTTACCCGCAACTTACAGTGTCAAAGAGACAGTGTTTTTTGAGCTGTTTTTTGGTCTGTTTTTTAGTACACCAGAGCCATTTTACAAAGGAGACTCTGCCGAAATTTATGCAAAATCTGAAGCTTTCTTGGTTCATTTGACAGGTTGATATTGGTTCAGAGGTCAGTTTACAGGGGAAACTCTGCCGAATTTTTCCCAGGAAAGTAAACTACTGTGAAGCGTAGCTATGGCTGGATCACAGGACACTGCTCTTTACAATATCAAGAAGCTGGATGGAACCAATTTCCCATTGTGGAAGAAGCAGATTTGGCATGTGTTGGTACAAAAGAATCAAATAAAACCTATAAAGCTCAAGGGGATAAAACCAGAAGATATGGACGAAGATGAATGGAGCGAAATGGATGAATTGGCACTTTCTACCATTATGCTGACTTTGGCAGAAAGCGTTTACTTCAATATAGCAGACGAGATGTCGGCTTATCAAGCATGGTTAAAGCTGAGTGATCTTTATGAGAAGCAGATTGCAGCTTCACAGGTCTACTGGCTTAAGAAGCTTGTTGACTTGAAGATGAAAGAAGGGACACCTATGTCCAATCATGTGAATGAATTCAACACAATCTATAGTCAGTTGTCAGCTCAAGGTGTCAAGTTTGATGAACCTGTTAGAGCTATGTTCCTGTTGATCACATTGTCGGAAATTTGGGACACTTTTCGCACAGCTTTGAGTAATTCTGCACCTCCAGATGGTTTGAACATAGCAAGTGTAGAAGGAAGTCTGCTTACTGAAGAAACCAATAGAAAGACAATGGACAAAGGCAAAGGAACAGCCTTAGTTGTCAAGGGAAGGACCAAAGAAAAGTACAAAGGTGGAAAGAGGAATCAGTCTCGTAGCAAGTCCCGCAGTGCTAAAGACAAGAGTGACATAGAATGCTACCATTGTGGCAAGAAGGGTCACATGAAAAGAGACTGCAGAGAATGGAAAGCAGAAAAAGGTAAAGAGAAAGCTGAAGACCATGGTGAGAAGAACAAGTCCTCAGTGAAGATTCAAGAAATAAATGTGACAAACACTGTTGCAGAGAATGACAGTCTAGTGTCAGGAGACATCTACTTCTTGAAGAATACAATGGACTCAGCTCTTCTTACAGCATCTGATGGAAATGCACTGAGTGACTGGATTATAGACTCAAGGGCATCACTTCATGTGTCTCCAAACAAGGAGTGGTTTACCTCTTATGTGACCACTAAAGATCATGTTCGGCCAGGCAATGGGCAGACATGTGAGATCTTAGGTGTTGGAGATGTTCAATTGAAGTTTCAGAATGGCTCTTCTTTCACGTTGAAGAATGTGAGACATGTTCCCGCAATTACAAAGAGCTTGATCATCACAGGTTTACTTGATGATGCTGGCTACGTCACCACTTTTGGACAGAACATGTGGAAGATATCCAAGGGTTCTATGACAGTAGCACATGGAGTAAAGTCTGGAGGACTTTACATGATTTATGTATCAAATGTCTCTAAAAATGTAATCAATGTAACCGAGCAGCCGAACGTTTCTTTGTGGCATAGCCGGTTAGGACATATGTCCAAGAAGGGAATGGAAATCTTGTCTCGTTCTGGTTATTTTCCTGGCTTTTCATTTAATGATTTTGAATTATGTGAACATTGTCTGTATGGTAAGCAAACACAGCAGCCACATAAGCATAGAAGCAGTAGAAGAGATACACAGTTGGCACTTGTTCATAGTGATTTGTGTGGACCTATGCCTAACCTATCTCTAGGGGGAGCTTCTAACTTTATGACATTTATAGATGATTACTCGAGGAAAATATGGGTTTACTTTCTCAAGCACAAGGATGAAGCGTTTAGTGTTTTCAAAACGTTTGTGACACTTGTGGAAAATCAGAGTGGCAAGAAGCTTAAATGCTTATGCACTGACAATGGTGGAGAGTATGTTTCAAAGGCCTTTCAGGACTTTTGTGAGTCAAAAGGTATAAAACGTGAACTTACTGCTCCTTACAATCCTCCTCAAAATGGTGTTGCTGAGAGGATGAATAGGACCATACAAGAGAAGGTCAGAAGTATGTTGTCTAATGCACAGCTACCAAATGGGTTTTGGGCTGAAGCTGTATCAACAGTTGTTCATCTTGTAGATAGATCTCCTAGCAAGGTTTTGCAGAAGGATTCAGTGGCAGAGATGGTATGGTCAGGCAAAATGCCCTCATACAAGCATCTCAGAGTCTTTGGCTGTGAGGCATATACTCACGTTCCAAAGGAATTTAGGAACAAACTTGAGCCAAAGAGTAGAAAGTGCATCTTTCTAGGCTATGGTAATTCTGGTGAGATGGGGTACAGACTTTGGGATTCCGAATCCAGAAAGGTTGTCCGCAGCAATGATGTTCACTTTAATGAATCCAAATATCATTCTAAACCAGAGAGGGTTGAGGAGATTAGAAGAGTTTTCTTCCAAGAAGATGGACCTGCACGTGCAAGACAAAATGTCAGGGCTCAAGAGGAGCAAGGACAGGATAGAGTGGAACCACAGGTTGTGGCTGAGCCTGAGCCACCTATTGTGCGTAGATCTGGACGTGTCACGCGACCTCCTGATAGGTTTGTTCCATCTATGAACTATGTCATGTTGACTGATTGCAATGAGCCTTCATGTTACAAGGAAGCAGTGCAAACGAAGGACTCCGGGAATCGGCAATTGGCCATGCAGTCAGAGATGACAGCTCTGCATAAAAACAAGACATGGAAGCTAGTTAAATTACCACAGGGCAAAAAGGCTCTACCTTGTAAATGGGTTTACAGGTATAAGATCACCGCTCATGATAGTCAGTCAAAGTACAAAGCAAGGCTTGTTGCCAAGGGCTTTTAAGCAAGAACAAGGCATTGACTTTGATGAAGTCTTCTCTCCGGTGGTCAAGATGACTACATTGAGATGCTTTCTTGCATTGGTTGCCATATCAGATTTGGTGTTGCACCAAATGGATGTCAAGACAGCGTTCTTGCATGGTGATTTAGATGTGGAAATTTACATGCAGCAGCCAGAAGGGTTTGTTGAGAAAGGCAAGGAAGATTGGGTATGCCAGTTGTTAAAGAGTCTTTATGGCTTAAAACAATCACCAAGGGCATGGTACCATAAATTCCACAAGTTTATGCTTTCTCAAGGCTACAAACGTAGTGAGTTCGATCACTGTCTATATACAAAGAAGGCTAAGGATGGTAGTTGGCTGATCCTTATTTTGTATGTGGATGACATGTTGATTACTGGCAAGCACTTGGAAGAAATTTCAGCTTTGAAGTCAAAGATGGCAAAATCGTTTGACATGAAAGACATGGGTGAGGCAAGTCATATACTTGGTATGCGCATTGAGAGAGACAGATCAAAGAAGTTGATTTGGTTATCTCAAACAGAGTATATTGACAAGGTTTTGCAACGTTTCAATATGGAAAAGGGAAAGGCACTGAGTGTTCCATTGCCACCATATGTGAAACTTAGCAAACAAAATTGTCCTGTGTCTGAGGAAGAACAGGCTGAAATGGATAAGATTCCATATGCGTCTACAGTGGGTAGTTTGATGTATGCAATGATTGCTACTCGCCCACACATTGCATTTGCAGTGGGAGTAGTAAGTCAATACATGTCAAACCCAGGCAAGAAACATTGGGAGGCAGTGAAAGGAATATTGAGATACTTGAAAGCTACAAAGAGTATGCGCATATGCTATGGGAGTCAGGAGCTAAGTGTAAAGGGTTTTACAGACTCAAATTATGCAGGTGACTTAGACAACCGAAGGTCTACGTCAGGGTATGTCTTTACATTGGCTGGTGGAGCAGTATCATGGCGTTCTAGATTACAAGATTGTGTTACTCAGTCTACTACAGAGGCTGAATATGTTGCAGCATCAGAGGCATGCAAAGAATCAATTTGGCTTAATCGACTAGTAACAGACTTGGGAATCAAAGAAGAGATGCCTGTGTTATATTGTGATAGTCAAAGTCCTATACAATTGGCTCGCAATCCAGTTTATCACTCAAAGACAAAGCATGTGGATGTGAAGTATCATTTCATCAGGGAAATGCTCGAGGATAAGCAACTTCAGCTTGTCAAAGTTCACACCACAGAAAATCCTGTTGATCTACTTACAAAAGGACTTCCCTCAGAGAGCTTTGCGCATTTTCGCAAGCACTTAGGTGTAGGGTAGTACATCACTTCTCTACATCTCTTGTATATTAGCTTGTATAGTAGCTTCTCTCACACTTAAAGTACCACATTGGACTTTAAGTGGGAGGTTGTTGGGGTATAAAGCCCAATGTGGTCGCCCAGGTAAGTGGGCGGGCCGCCAGGTATGTACACATATTCTTTTGTAAAAACCTAATAAGAACTTACTATGCTCTACACATTACAGTAGAGCGAGTTCACCATATCGTCGTGCTCTTCTTCTCGCACTCTCTCTCGCGTCGCACTTCCGCTCGTACTCCTTCACAAAGTCTTGGATACTCTTTTCAAAGATCAAGGTCATGCTTACATACACCATGATGTGTGTATTCTTGGAGCCAAAAGGAAGTTCAAGGTTTAAGGTCATGCGTATATGCACCATGATGTGTGCATTCTTGGAGCCATAAGGAATTTCAATCCAAAGGGGTTCACCTAAAGACTTTTGCAAAGAGAAAAACACATGCTTTGTGGAATTTTTGGCATCCACTTCCTACCAAATTTAAAAAGGTGTTCCGTATGAAAGTTATAGCTCGTGAGCTGAAAAATGTGTTCAAATTTTTTCATAATTTTAGAGCTACGAACAAGGAAATATGATTAAAATGGTGGACCCCACTATGCCTCCTTTCCACATCTCTTGTTCACACTAGATCATCTCTTTCAAGTGGAACTCTTGATGGTTCTCTCCATCTATATAAAGGGCCCTCTTCTTCCTTGTAAATAAATCAAGAGTTAGTGAATGGAGTGATGCTAGTGGGAGTGAGTGAGACAAAGAGAGGACCTTGACTTCTATGTATGCCTTGGGAAAGTTTTAGCTAAATTTGTAAGCACCCACACATTTTCATAAGCTTTTGATTATCTAATGTACACATCTTTCACTCATCAATAAAGGACTTTGGTTTGCCTAAGAAGGTGTCAAAGACTACTAATCGCTTGCTTCTTTGACAAATCAATAACATGCTTGTGGATGTATTGTGTAAGTTATTACTCCCTTACATTCTTTGCTAGTCTCTCTCTTCATCTATCTCACTCTTTAACTAAATCTCTCTAACTAAATTTCTATCTTTATCTTCCTCACATCCCAGTTACCAATCGCAACAAATCGATCCTTTTCTTTATGCTTGTATCATCTTAGATGAATAACTTACATAACGTTGTTAGCATGCAAACGACAAGAAAAACGAGTGTCTCTATAGCCTTGCACGAATAACATCGTCGGAAGCAAGAACTATCACACTAACAAAAAACCCTGTGATTAACACCTATAGAGATTTATGAAATAACCTTTCAAGCATGAAGCACACTCAAAATTAGGAGAAACCGAGGACATCATGACAAAGCTCATCTTGTGGAGATGTCCATAGAGTATCCATAGGCAAAAAACAAATGAAAGATGAAAGAATTATGGCCACTCGAAATCGGTGGTGTACTCTTTCTTGCTCAAAAATGAGCTCTCTAGAAGTTATGTATGTGTTATAGCTATTAAAATGGGATTATTTCTTATCTCTTATTCCCAAAAAATTTCTCTCTCTTCTTAGCCGACAAGGCTCTCTTTGTAGGCCTCATTTAATTGGTTCATTTTTGCCTTTTTTCGGTAGAAAATGAGGTGTCAATGACCTTTTGACCAAGGGAATGGGGTGGGGGCAAGTGTCCAGGGACCAACAATTGAAGCTAGGCGCCTGTTCAGTTGAGTGGGAACCCAAAAAATGCACCCCTTCTCCCCACATGAAGCCCACGAGACCCTCCATAGCCAAGCCTTGAGAGCTCCTCTCACCTTGATACACCCATAATGGGCTCCCAATGTGCCCTATATACCCTCCACTCTCTCCTTTTCCCTTCCCATGTGGGATAATTCCCATGCCACATAGCAGCTTCCTCCCCAATCCTCCCAACTCCCTCATGCCCAATTAATTTCCAACTTCTCCCCTAAGTAGGAGAACTTTTCGGACAACCTTCCCAAAAGCATAACTTGATGCTCTAGTCACCGAATGACACACCCGTAACACACGACTTGGAGCCCATCATCTCGGCTACTTCTAGAAATCTTAAATCTCAGCATTTCCAATTCCAATCATCAAGTTGGTCTAGCTGCCTTTGTCGCATGCAGCTGGAATCACTTTCTAAGTTGAGACCGCCCACTTCGGATGCACATAGCTCATGATGTACAAGTCTAATTCACGAGTTGTAAAGCACGGCTGAAAATACTTATTGAAAACTATGCCTTGGGGATTTGAACAACCCAAAACCTTAGCATCCAAACCTGGAAAAATCAAACCTTTGTACATGAATTTTTACATGGTCACTTCCAAGACTCGAAGCACTATGTACACATATGTACATGAGGCTAATTAGCAAGCATTTTAGCATGATTTAATGACTTTATGCTCATCCAAAAAATGCATGACATAGCTTGCCAATCCCCCCAGCCTGCTTGATCATTCATGACAAGCAGAGGTTTCTAGGGTGAAAAATGTTGTAGCTCATTCCCAAAAACCTCATTTACATTCTCAGATGTCTTCACATTGTCTTCCTTCATTGAGAGCATCATCTGTCACAATTGTCATCAAACGTGCCAGATATTTCTACAATCTGTAAGCATTAACATAGTATTTATAATGTGCACCACCCATATCTGCCAACTGATATGTGCCATTGTTAAACTTGTTCACAACAATAAAAGGACCTTCCCACTTAATTTGAAACTTTTTCTGAAAGGTATTGTCCAACTTACTATGGTACCACAACACAAGATCACCCTTCTCAATTCCCTTATCCTTTACGCATTCATTAGCCTTTAGCTGCGCTTTCTTTGACACTTCTTCATAGTAGGTTAAAGCCAAAATTCTCTCCAATTGCAAACATTGTAAATCAAACAAACTTTTCTGCCAAGTGTCTCTTTGCTCTTCATCTCCCAATGATAAAAATTTGAGTGCAGGAATCTCCACTTCAATTGGCAATAATGCTTCCTTGCCATAGATCAAGTGGTAAGGAGAAAACCCTATGCTCGTTTTGATAGCAGTTTTGTAGGCCCATAATGTACAAGGCAACTCTGAATCCCAAGTTTTCCCATGTGTCTAAGTCATCTTTGTCAAGATTTTCACCAACTCTTCGTTGAACCTCTCATTGAGACCATTGTATTCTGGATAATAAGGAGAACTGTACATGTGATGTACATTGAGCTTCTCGCATAGGAAATCAAACAACTCTCCTCTAAATCCCGGTCCTCTATCAAAAAGTAGCTCTAGTGGCACACCAAATTTGCAGCATATATGCTCATATACAAACTTTCACATTTCCTTACTGGTAATCTGTTTGATAGCTTTAACTTCTGCCCATCATGACAAATAATCCACTGCTATCAAAATGTAAGCAATCCTTTTGCTAGTCATGGGTAAGGGTCCAATAGCATCAAGACCCCCATTTTTCAAACACATCAAAAGCTAGAATTGTCTTTTGTAATTCGGGCTTCAAAATTCTCTCCCCATTTTTTGACAAGGCAAACAAGATTTGCACCAATGGTTAACATCCCGTTGAATGCTTGGCCACACATAGCCTTCTTGCAAAATTTTATGCAACATGATCTTCAGGAAAAATGGCCTCCATAAGATCCCTCATGATTTTCTTCCAAATCTTGTAGATTTCCTCTTTCCAGGATACACGACTCAAAACCAAATCACTTCCTTTCATGTAAAGCACATCATCAATCATTTTGTACTTCCTATTGTTAAGGCGGTTACGCCGCTAGCGGAAGCTAAATAGCGAGAACTCAACCAACAACAGAATTTGTCAGACGAGGACGGAGCTTGATCCGCAGGCGCATGGAAACAACTAGGTGGGTGTCAAATCACCTACTCGACCTTTTAATGACAATCACTACTAAGGAAATCAAATCTAAGTTCTAAAATACGCAAGTGACTGAAATCCGTACTATGAACGAATGCTATACGAAACAGGATCTAGAATCATTGAATCGATCTCAAACTCAAGGGGAAGTCTATACACTAGGTAAGAACAACACCCTAAAGACTTGAACTGCAAAATCAACCTATAATCACTCCGTGTGGTAAACGCGTATGAAGACAGGCCAAAAAATACAGGTGACCGAAACTTGACCCCGATGGTACTAATGCGTAGCTCTACTCATTGTGGTTCTATAGATATGCTGCACGCTCCATTCCGACACACGAGTTGGAAGAAAACTCACACTAAAGCTCGTAGGAACTTACCACACATAGAAGCCGATAGCGCGCACTCTTGGTATCTCTGCGTAGCTCTCGCCGTTGCTAACACAATGGCGGTGTCGCTTCTCCAATGGCAGCTCCGTAGCTCGCGTAGCAAGTAGATAAGACTCTCTCTCTCTCTCTCTCTCTCTCTCTCTCTCTCTCTCTCTCTCTCTCTCTCTCTCTCTCTCTCTCTCTCTCTCTCTCTCTCTCTCTCAGACACTCTCTCTCTCTCTCTCAGACACAGTCACGGCGCTCCAAAAAACTCACTTTGATTAATAATCTGAATCCCCCTTAGGTTACAAAAACTTTGGCTTATATACCTCAGCCTTGGAGGTGAGAACATCTCTAACTAATTACATCAGCAAGTGAAATTACTTCGGGATTACAAGCTGGAAACTCAATTGAGTCCCGTTACTTAATGAATGGCTCAAATCAAAATTAATGTCGGAGAGACATTTATTACAATCAATGGTTACAAAATGATGAGTGTGAGCAAAAATGTGGGTGTGATCCTCTGCTGGCTCAACACTCCCCCCCTCCGCGTTCATGTCGTCCCTGACATGACTTTTATGCTTGGTCAATAAAGTCCTGTCGTCTTGAGCATCTGCAAATGTGATTCGTATCGTAGGTTGCCGATGGTCAAGGTTGGGCCGAATATTTTGCTTTCGTGGGTGAAAAAGCCGGTGTAGAAAGCTTCTTCGAATGTTTGCATGTGGAAGCTAGGCAAAAACATAATCCTTTGGTATAGGAGGTGTAACACTTTTGGAGAAGGCTGCAATGAAAGATCATATATCATATCAGTCACTGTGTCGGCCGTCGATAGTAGACTCGAGGTCGTGGCTTTATCTAGTGCGAACACTTCAATGCAAGCTAAGAGAGTCCTGCAGATTTTCTTGAGCATCTGACACGAAAGGTCAAGAGAGCCAGTAAAGAGCTTGATGGTGCCCGTTAGGGTTTTCACCATGTAGGCTTTACCTATTCTCTCTCCTGTCTTTGGTCCTGGCATCCTGGGATAATTAAGCCAATTTGGCTTCTTTTCTGCAATCTTGCCATGCTCTTTCCAGTTTTTGACTCTTGGCACCGGGCAGAAGGTTGCATTCTCCCGAATCTCCTTTGGTGCCTCCACCAAGTAGATTAGGTAGGCTGGGTATTTGTTCAGCCAACCTTTCCTCCATCTAGGTTGTGAATCTACTATCTTCTTTGACTGTTCCTCCTTTGTGATGTCGCCTTCGTAAAGAGCGACATACTGCTCCTCCTCTATTCTCTTTTTCGTCTTTAGCACTTCAAATTTCATCAAAGGGAAAGGCAGGCTGGGTTGCATCCACTCTTCATGGAGCACTTTTGTGTCTAATCCCTGAAGTCTAATGGAGATGAGGAGTCTCCTCTCCCATTCCATTTCCGCCTTAGCACTCTCCTCTGCTGACTTTTCTATTTGGTCATGGAGCCTTTGTTCTTCTTCTTCAGAGATTCCTGATGTCGAGGCCACCTCGTGAGCTGGGGCTGGATCTTCGATTGTGGTTGCCTCTCCAGTTTCTGGTAGCTCTATGGCTGCTCCACCTGATTCTTCATGTGGTGTCTCTGTCTCTCTTCTTTGTTGCTCTTGTAGATCTTGGAGCTGTTTGCGGAGGGCCTCATTCTCTGTCCTTAGTGTTTGATTTTCTAATGTGAGCCTCTCCTCTGCGGCCAATGATCCCTCCGCAATGTGCAACCTTTGCACTTGCTCTAATCTTAGCTCTCTTTGTAAGCTTCTGATCTGGTCTTCTAAAGCTGGTACGAGAGTTCCTTCTTGTTCGGTTCCTGCTCTGCTAGCTCTAGGGGTATTCCTAAGTCGAGTGATTGTTCTTTCTTGGAGCTGTCTCAATCTCTACTTCCTTTGCCCTGGATCTTTCTTTTATCTTGCTGAGCAGTTCATGCACCATGTGCATGTCTTTTTCATCATCATCTGTCAACTCTAAAGCTCTTTTTGCCACCACCTCCACTGGCTTTGGCTCTTCTAGTGCTTCCGGTTCATCCAGTTTCTCTTCACTTTCTTTTGTACTCTTTGTTTTTTCCTCCGTTCCTCTCCGATCATCTTGTTTTTGTAGGGTGATCCCATAAACTGCCTCAAGGGCCTCTGCTTCAGTGTATCCTATCGCTACCAGATCCTCATAATCACTTCTGTTTTGCTGAACTGGATCTATCTCCTTTTCTTTGGTCTCGGCCTTCGGCCTCTCCAAATCATCTGTGTCCATCTCTATTGTGGTCTCTTCCACGATATTTTTCGTCTTCTTCGGGCTTGGTACATCAGTCATAGAGGGGTATCTGTCCTCAGCTTCCTTGGCTTTCCCCTTGTTGGCTTGCCCGTCTTTCTCTTGAGATTTAGTAGACTCATCTACTTTCCCTTTCCCCTTGTCGTCCTTTTTCAGCTCAGCTTTTAAAAGTTGTACCTCCTCTTCAGTGTATGGCTCGACAGGTTGTTGCTCCAGTATAGCCTCTGACTCCTCATAAGCTTTAATATATTGATCGTATTGATCAATATATATAATTGATCGTATTGATCAATTAAGTTGTACCTCCTCTTCAGTGTATGGCTCGACAGGTTGTTGCTCCAGTATAGCCTCTGACTCCTCATAAGCCTTAATATATTGATCAACATGTGGCCTGGCTAAGCTAGTTCCGACTTTGGTGGGGTCTGGCACCCACTTTTCTTCAAAGTCACCCTTTAGAGCTCTTTCTGCTCTAAACTGCTCCACTAGTTTTTCCATTCTTGCCACTTTCTGACTTTTGGTTTGCTTGGGAGAAACCTTCTTCTTTACTTTCTTCATAAGCGGCTCGTCCACCTCCTCTTCAAGTTCTGAAACTATTTCTAGTTTCCGGCGTGCTCTTGTGGACGCCCTCTTGGATACTTCGGGCTGTTCTTCCTCCTCGTCGGCTTCTCTAAGCCACTCATTCTGGGAGGGAACCTTTGGCCACTGATCTCTAGCTCCAATAGCTTCATAAGCTATTCTTGTCAGAATTTCCGCTCCTCCTATGTACTTTGGCTTCTCGTTGTGCATGGCAATTACTTGCTCGTGGATGTGTTGAGCGTAATTCACCTCTTTTGGCATATTGCTCTTTAATGCCCATGTGATGGTGGTCGCAATGGCATGGGGCGGTGTCGTATACTTTTGCGGTCTTTTACTGCAAACATGGAGAAACTGGTTGTACAGTCGGCAAAGGGTTGCCGCTCTTTGGTCCGCCATATCTCCATAGGTTGCATTCTGCTTCTTGGATCCATAGACCTCTATGGCCTCCCTTCTTTCCCTGACAAAGCTCCCTTTGTTGTGCAACTTCAATGCGTCTGCAATGAGCTGTGGAGTGATCTGTACTTCTACTTTCTCTCCATCCATGGCTGTCAATGTGGCTTTCCCATCCTTCTGAATGGATGTTGCCAACTCGTACACTCTTCTTGTATCCACACCTGATGGTCTCGAGGTGAAGAAACTGTGCAAGTTTGCCCTTTTCAGGTACCTGCTGATGTCTTCTGACCTGCTATAATCTACCAATTTTTGTGGGATCATCGGTACATCCACCGCTTGCCCTTGAAGGTCTCTGAAAGTCCCCTGGTAGATCTTTATTCCCTCTTTCTCCAATATTGATTCCTCCACCCAAGTTTTGGTTGGCTTGAGGGTTTCTGCTGGAATGTCAAAGGGTTCCGCTTCTGCAAGAGCATCTTTGATTGTCGGTCTTTTTCTCTTTGTTGCCGATAACTTGGCAGAATCCATGGATCTTGTAACTCCAATTTCAGAAGTTAGCGTCTTTTTAGTACTGAAAGCAAGAATGAAGCTTTTAACTATCCAAATGACTTGAAAATTGAAACATGAGCTATTCAGGGCCTAAGGATGCAAGGTAGGTGAAAAAATATGCAAAATGGGCTCAAAATCATGCTGGAGACATCATACGTGTATGATGTCTTTTGTGTCAAAATGACTTCATATTGGTTGTGCTTGTAGCTGATAGTGTATACATGAGTATCATATGCTTGGATTTGAGTTTGGATCCCATTTGGTCAAGTTTTGGCCAGTTTAGTCCAGTTCCGGCTCTTGGCAAAATTTTGAAAGGGATTTGGATTTTATGATCCAAATTGGATAAAACTTGGTGGTTCACTTTCAAATGGCATGTACATCACTTCTGTTTGGTGGTTGAAGCCCTGAGGTGCCAAAATCACATAGTGAGACATCATACGCGTATGATGTCTTTAGTGTATTTTTGGACCAAACTTCTCTATAAGCTTGGATTTGGCTTTAGATAGGCTTATTCAGTGGATTTATGAAGTTTGGATAGATTTTGGGCTAAAAATGGCTCTGGAGACATCATACGCGTATGATGTCTTTTGTGTCAATTTTGCATGGGATTGGTTCTATGGACTCCCCATGTACTAGTGAAGGACTATATCTACTCAAATCTTGGTTTGGACTTGAGTATGTTGGATTTGGGCCAAAAATAGGCTTTAGGTGAAGGATTTTCCCTCAATTGGGCTAATGGGGTGATCCTCTTGACCAAATGGTTCCAAATTTCATATGTAGCATGTATTAGATATATATAATGGATGTATGATGACAAATGAGCAGTTTTGGCTCTGTAAGTGCAAATAGACATCATACGCGTATGATGTCTTTTGTGTCAAAATGGTGCTTTTTGGTTCCAGATAGCTTGTAGATGTGTTAATCAACAATCCTACAAAGTTTCAATGAGTTTGGAGTTATTTTGACAAAATTAGGACCAAAAATCAATTTTATGGCCTACTTTGCGTCTTTTTGGTTTTCCTTGGGTTTTCTAACTCCAATTCTCATGATACTTGGTTCATAGGATGTGATTAACATGTGGAATGAGGCTATGCACTCAAATGTTGAAATGGATGTGAAATTCATGCTGTGAGACATCATACGCGTATGATGTCTTTTCTTGAAATGTTGGTCTTTTTGTGCAAAGAATGCTTTGTGCTAGTGCCCTAAGCCCTGCTAACTAGTTTTCAACTTAAAAAGTCATTAGTTTAGCTAAAAAGCCCCCTTATAGGCATTTCAGTCTCCGAAGTCGTCTTTTTGCCTTGGAGTTGAATTTCTTCAACTTTTCTTCTCGAGAGTTGCATTTCCAGCTCATTGGATATGTTGTGAAGCCATCTATTTGGTTGAACTTGACTTTGGCTTCCCGTTCTCCATCTTTCTCCTTTTGGTTGTCCGAAAGCGTCTTTTTCACCATCGGTAAGTGAATCAGCTTTCTTTTGGGTTTTGCTTGCAAACATAAGTCATCCATGTATATTTGAAGCTGCTTGTGAAGTTTCATTTCATTTGGTCGTCAATTTCAGCCGTTATGACAAAATGACGCTTTGTGTGTCCGCAGCCGAATCGGTTGTTCCGACCTACTTTTGGTGGTCCAAACCTGGAGATACTCCATGGTTGCATTGCCCTCGATGTTGTTAAGCTTCCTGAGAAGTTTTGTGTCGTTTCGACAACTTTTTCCTGTTTGCCTCTTGCAGGCTTTGTTGACCTAGGGTTTTTCCAGTCGTTCTTTCTGGAGCTTTGAGTGTTAGAAAACCATCTTCTATACTAGGGTAACCCACCTATAAGTTCTTGCAAGGTTTGATTAGGCGGTTGTGCCACTACCTAGCATTCTACCGCATTCCCCGTCTGCTCTTGTTTCTTGGTTTTGGTCAGTTTTCGCGACAAAAGTTAATGATAAGCATCAAAAGCTTATGGCAACGAGTCTACCTCTCATGTCTGGTGTCCTCTGAGCTCTCGTAGCAGTCGTAGAAGGCTGTAGAAGGTTAGATGCTCCTGTGTGCTCTTTGCTCTCTCCAAGAAGGTAATAGTGGAAATGAGCTTGAAAGTGAAGTGAAAAATACTTAACTTCGGACTTCCCGGATCACTTGTTACCAAATTTGACATGTGCTCCTATCTCATCGTGAAATGCACTTTAGGATTTGAAATTTCTCAATTTGGACTCCGTTTGACCTGTTTCTGAGAAATCTATCCACTTTGCCAAAATTCTGTCATTTCGGGCTTTCCGCAACTTTTTCCGAATTGTACTCAATTTTTACCATGGGTTGCCCTTGTCATTAGGATCATCACCATCTATTCTTTTCTTTTTTCTGATCTCGTTTCACCTGCTTTTTTATTTTTCTTTTACTTTTATCAAGAAAATCATAAAAAATAAAGGAAAATAGCAAATTGAAGCCAAAAAATTCCAAACATACACAATAAATAGCTGGTAACTCTGTGTATATGAATATACAATTATTTGTGATTTCTGGACTTGGATTACCACTTTTTTCCACTTTTTAGCTCCAAAAACACTCTTATTTAGTGATATTTACACGTCTAGAGACCCAAATTCATCATTTGATCTCTTCTTGTTGCAAAACAAGGTATATAAGGGCATAAATATTATCAATATCCGCAATCAAACATAAAAATTACAAAATCATGTAAGACACTGCCCTTGTAATATAATTTTTGTTTTTCTTTGTTTTTGGCGCTTGTAGCTGCTTTGTAACTCCTGTATACCTGTATACCTCCCCCCCTCCTAGTCTGAGTCCTCCCGGACGACTATGAAGTGTCTGTGGGCGAAGCATTGTAGTTGTTTTGGTCATAAGTTCCCAATGCAATTGTAGAGCGATGATACAACAGTCTTTCCAATAAAGCTGCTCTTTGTTTGATTGAAGGATTGGTGGTCGGGTTTTGGGTTGGTTTTGGCACTTCGGTAGTAGAATCAGTAGATGGATTCTTCTTTACTTTGTTATTCTTTTTTACAATCCAAATCTGCTTCCGCTTCACTTGTGCTTGCCACAAACTCTTTGCGACCCAAACCTGCTTTGTTCTTTGTGTTGATTTCCTCGACTTGAAATACCTAGGAGTTTCCGTTGATTGTACTGAAGGGAGTTCCTGTTTACAAATCTTTGGGATCCAAATTTGCTTGCTATAGCTTTGTGCCGTCATGAACTTCTTTGGAATCCAGATCTGTTTCACTGTCCTTGATTGTCTGGAATCACTCTGTTGTCTGGTATTGAAGACTCTGTTTTCCACCTTTGTGTTCTCTGGCACAACCTTTTTTGGTCTCCATACCAACTTTGACTCCATTTTTTCCCAAGGTTGAGCTGTTATATTATTGCTTGTCTTCCTTATCCACTGTTGAGAATTCCTCGTCGAAGAGTAATCCGGTTGTATAGAAACTTTTGGTTGCCATTGCTTCTTCTTTTTCTCTGGTTGTTGTTTACCTTTGTCTTTGGATTCGTCCTTTGGAGTTGGCTCTTCTCCTTTGGTGAACTTAACTGATTGACTTTCACCTTCGTATTTGATAAGCACTGATTTAGAACTCCAGTCAATCATTGCATTGTATTGCTTCTGCCATGGTTGTCCTAGCAATAATGGATGTTGTGTAGCTTGGTCTTCAACCACGTAAAACATATGAGGATACACATACTGGTTAATCTGTATATGTAAAACTGTGCATCCGACAGTTTTGATTGAATTCTCAGAGTAACTCTTTAACTCTTGCTTGGCAGTTTGTAGTTTAGTGTCATTTGTCAATTGTCTATACAAACTGAGTGAAAGTAGGTTAGTTTGAGCTCCTGAATCCAATAGTGCTCTGGCTTTGATTTGGTTGGTTCCTACTTTGCATTCAATGATGGGTTCTTCTTTGTCATTATCCATTTCTGTTATACTGACTGCGTTTATTCGTATTGCTCCTTCATTGCGCTGTTTCTGACGTAGTAGTCTTCTTTTCTCCATTCTTTCCTTCGCCTCGGCTTGCGCTTCCTCCAAAATCATTTTCTTTTTCTGGACACGCAGCTTTTCTTGATGTATTTTGAGAAGCATGTCTTGGGTTAGCGGCAAAAGATACTTTTTCACTCTGCATCCACTAATCCAATTGGGCATTTCTTCTCCGTCTAATGTAGCAAGCTTGACGGCTCCACTTGGTGATAGATCTTTAATCACCAGAGGTCCCATCCCTCGCTTTTTAAGCTTCTTAGCATGCTGTTTCAGAGTGTAAACTAGGACATAGTCCCCAACCTTAAACTCTTTAGTCCGCACATGCTTATCAAAAAATTCTTTTTGTCGCCTTTTTTGAGCGTAGATAGAAGCTACTGCTTTTAGGCGAAGCTCGTCTAGCTTTTCCAGGTCATCTATTCTATCAGAAAGCTCGTGCCCTGTCCACTCTAGATCCTTAGCCACCCTTAAGGTTGAAATCAAGAATTCTATTGGTAAGATAGCATTTAGCCCAAAAACCATGTTATATGGGGTCGTTCCTATTGATGTTTTATATGCTACCCTATATGCCCATAATGTTGAATGCAACTTCTGGTCCCAGTCAGTTCTCGACTCAGATACAATCTTCGTGAGGACCGTGCATATGGTTTTGTTTGTTGCTTCAGCTTGTCCGTTTGCTTGTGGATGATACGGGGCTGATTTCCTATGGATTACCATGAATTCATCTAGAAGGATCTTTATCACTTCATTTATAAAATGTGTGCCTCGATCACTCACAATTTCTATTGGCAATCCATATCGTACAAAGACGTATTCATATAGAAATTGTGCCGTGGTCCTGGCATCCGCTTTTTGAGTTGCCTTTGCTTCGACCCACTTTGTTAGATAGTCTGTAGCCACAACGATGTATTGTGCATGAGTCTTATATGCAGGAGGTGAAATGGGTCCGACATAATCAATCCCCCATTTTGCAAAAGCTCTTGCCACCATCATTGGTCTAAGCGGCATATCATCTCTTTTAATTGGTACTTTGGTCCGCTGACAGTCATCGCACCGTTTAACGTATTCCTCAGCGTCCATATGTAATGTTGGCCACCATATTCCTGCGGCTAAGACAAGTTTTGTTGTCTTATCACCTGAGAAATGGCCTCCACCTACTCCTCCATGAGCTTACTCTAGTATTATCACATACTCAGTCTCTGATGCGCAAATCCTAAGCTGGTTGTCTTTATCTCTCTTATAGAGTTGATCTCCTATTAAAGCGTAATCTCTAGCTTCTGTCTCTACAGATTTCTGACGAGCTTTTGACGTTCCTTTTGGGAAAGTTCTATTTGTGAGATATTCAACAATATACTGACTCCATTCTGGAGCGATCATTATCTGATATAATGTCGAATACTCTGCTGGCGGTTTTGATGAACATACAATACATACAATGACATATTCATGTACGCTTTCTTTCATTCTTGGCCAATAGACTCCCAATTGTAACAAATTCCTATATGTGTTCCTTCTTGAACAATGAAATGCACATTCCTGAACATGTGCTTCGCACATATATATATTATATTCCTCAGGATTGATGCATAGTCGTAAAACATGATCATTTCCCAATTGATACAACCTTCCTGCAACCAATTGAAGATTCTTGGATTGCTGAATAGCAATATGTTTCTGGTTGTATTCTCTTCTATCAAACTCTCCTCCATAGGTTAATAGGCTAACGACATTTTGAGACCACTTCGGTATCATTTCTATGTTGAACAAGTACGCGTCTGGCATGTCGTCATCTACTCCTATAGGGTCTTCTCCATTCGTCAATCGCGAAAGATGATCAGCTCTAAGATGTGTTTTTCCTTTCTTTACTACTACCGTGAAGTCGAATTCCAGTAAGATAATGAACCATCTCACTATTCTCCCGGTATTGCATGGTTTATTCACTAGGTAGAGCAAGGCTTGGTGATCCGTAAAAAACACAAACTTGTTGGCTAGAAGATAATGCCGAAATTTCTTCACAGCATATATCATTCCTAATCCTTCTCGCTCTGTTGTGGTGTAATTCTTCTCTGCATTGTTGAGCTGTCGACTGGCGTAACAGATAGGAAAATCCATGTTTCCTTCTTCTGGCTGAGCCAGAATGCATCCTATTGCATATGCCGAAGCATCTATATGCACATGGAATATCTTCTCCCAATCTGGTGATTTCAAGACTGGAGCAGTAATGAGTGCCTCTTTCAATTTCTTGAACGATTCCTCACACTCCTCTGTCCATTCAAAGTTCACTATTAGCCTGTAAAGTGGTTGGCCTATTATAGCGTACATGTAAATGAATCGTCTATAATATCCGCAATGTCCCATAAAGCTCTGTACTTGTTTCGCATTGGTTGGTCTAGGCATATCCACTATAACTTTTATCTTCTCTAAATCCGTGGATATTCCGTTTTGTGAGACAATATGTCCCAGAATTCTGCCCTGTCGGACCATAAACACACATTTCTCAGGATTGAGACAAATGCGATATGTCCTACATTTCTCAAATACTTTTCTTAGGTGTTCTAGATGCTCATCTCGCAGAAGAGAATGTACACATAAGTCATCCATGTATATTTCTAGAAACAACCTTAAGTATTCTTTGAAAGCATGCGTCATCAGCCTCTGGAAGGTTGCGGGAGCATTGGTTAGACCAAAAGGCATAACCCGATAAGCATAAATTCCCCACTCTGTTGCAAAAGCTGTTTTATGTTGATCTTCCAGTGCTATGGCTAGCTGGTTATATCCTGAAAAACCATCAAAAAAGGAGTATGTTGTTTTCCCTGATACACGCTCTAGAACATAATCAGTTATCGGCAGGGGATAATTGTCCCTGATTGTTACAGCATTCACTTTCTTTAAGTTGACACACACTCGGAGTTTTCCGTTCTTCTTGGGTACCACCACAATCGGAGATACCCAATCGGTGTGTTCAATCTCGTATATGAATTCAGCTTCCATTAGATTATCTATCTCTTCTTTGATTCGCTTAGAAAACGTATCATTATATGTGTATGGTCTCTGTCTGCTAGGCTTTGTGTTTTGTTTTAGTGGGATTGTGTGTTGGCATATCGATGGGTCAACTCCCTTTAAGTCCTTATAAGACCATGCAAACACATCCCTATACTCTCTGAGAAGACTCAAAAGTCTCTCTTCCTCGCTTGGAGACAAATCTGTGGCTATGTACACCGGTCTAGGTGTCTCACCTGGAGCTGCTAAATCAACTTTTTTTGCATCCTCCGGTCCGTCATAAGATTCGTTCTCCCTTCTCTCTCGAATAGGTTGGGTTAATACCACCTTCCTATCCTCTATTGTGAATTTCCTGTAGTGAGAGGGAACATCCATGTTTTCCTTGATTTTGGCGTTTTCGTCCTCTCCACTCTCAATTTTTGTCGTCCAAACTTCTTTCAGAGTTTTCTTGAGCTCTCTGTACTTGTTTCTACGTTCTAACTTGGACTCCGTGTGTTCTCTGTTGCGCTTGTTCTTTTCTGATTTTTCTGTTTCAGTTTTCGTTTCATTCCTTTGAACTTGATTTCTTGAGCTTCTTTTGTCTTTTCGTAAGCTCTTTTGATCATTGCCTCTCATTCTTCCAGAAATCTTGTCCTTAACACAATCTTCCGCCTTTACTAGCATTAGGAATTGATTTTTTCCTCTTATTCTAGGCATCGGATTGGTTCTAACCCCCTTTGTTTTTCTCTTTGCTCTATAGCGTTTCTGGCGTTGTTTAGTTTGGTTCGGAAAATCATAAAATCTGACATCCGTTATAGTTTCTTCGTTTCCGCTTGAATTGTCCGTTGACTCGTTGTCTGCTTCATTTCCCCACTCTGGATGATAGGGAATGTCGTGAAACACCTCTTCTTCATCTTCCTTTTCCAGTGTATCGTTCTTTTCAGTTTCTTTTTCGAGTACAGTTCTCAACATGAAGTACGGAACCACGTCGTACCCGTCCTTGTCGCAAAATTTCGTTGTGGGACCATCCGGAATTGCACAAACATCTAGGGTTGCTAGAATGTGTGTCCATTCTAATGGTTCAAGCGTGTCCTCTGGAAAGGGTTCTCCTATATAAGTTCGTCTTCGATAGCCCTTTCTAAAACACATTCTTCTCGCCTCAGACTTCCACATTTCGAGGCTCCACACATCCATAACTCCTTGGGCTTACCTAACCAAGCTGGAAATTCGGATCCCGCCAAAGTAGCTGAATCAAACTCCTCTACCGGTGTTCGGTTCACATCTTTGTAGCTATGGTCTTTCAGGTTCACACGTGTAGTGGTTTCCATATTTCTCAGGTATATGTGATCGTAGCCCCAATCCTGGACCATTTTCAACTGTCTCATGAATGGTCTTCCCAATATGATATCATAGTTATTCTCCTTGCCAAAATCGACAATAGCAAAAGTATGTTCGTATTCAATGCCGCAAGAAGTCACTACGACTTTCTCTAATAACCCCATAGGTTTCTCCATGTGTCCATCTGCTAATTGGAGTTTCAACCTAGTCTTCCTTATTGCTTGTTTCTCCCATTTTTTCTAGATTTCTTTTGTAGCAATGGCTACCCCAGCTCCGCTGTCTAGTATTGCCATCGTGTTCACTCCTTGGAATTCAACTGGTAAGGTTGTATTCCCCTCTTCACCTTCGCAATACTCTCCGACCTTGTTTAAGGGTACAGGCTTAGCGTTCTTTTGTGGTTTACTGAGCTCTTGTATACCCTCTTGCAGTCTCGATGTTGGGTCTTTTATCCCAAATTTCTCCAAGCATTTTCCTACAGTGGTCCACATATGTGGTCTTAGCCTCAAAAGCTCAGCTAGAGTGATAGTGCATGTCACTGGTGTTGACAAGATCTCTATCAATCCTTGCGAGTCCATGACTTTTTCTGATGAGATTCTTCGTGAGGGAAGTGCTCTAATCTCGGATTTATTTTCATACTCTCCTAAGTATGAAGGTAAGGTATTCAGTGAGTGAGGTTTGCTCTCCATTGTTCTAACAGAGCCCCCATCTCCCCAGTAAGATTGCAGATCCAAGTCCACTTGAGATCCTGCCTCAAATTCCACTATGGGAGGATTCCTGATGTCCTTTTCCCAATTTGTCTGATTAGCTTGGTAACTTAGCTCGTTTGCAAAGTTTGCCTCTCTCACTTGTTTCCAAAATTCATTGTAATCCTCATCTCTTCCGTAAGACCTCTGTATGACTGGATGAAAACTTTCTATCTCCTAATCGGTTGTGTTCAATACTATGCGGTCATCCTTGTGTGTATTTTCAGGCTTTTGTGCACTTGTAGTCTTTTCAGCTACCCGTGAAATGATAGTCTCTTGCTGAATTGGGTTTTCCGTTCCACAATTCATTGTTTCTCTTGGTGGTTCTAATAAGGCTTGTGCAGTCTCGATCATTCTCTGGCACATTTCAAGTCTCTGCTTTTCCAATTCCGCGTTTGGGTATGTCATCCACCTCTGTTCTTGTGTTTGGTTGTTCTTTAACCTAGCTTCGTAACCTCTCATCAGTGCATCCAATGGTTCGTGTACTTTGTCGACTAGCACTGATCCCCCTAAGCTTAAGCTCGTTGTTTCTTTGATACTCTTTTGTTTCGTTCTTTCCGGGCTCATCTCTCGTTTCCCGTTTTGACTCTCAAGTTTTTCTTATCTATCTTTAGTTCGCTTTAGTTCCTCAGCTAGAATAGCGTCTTCACGTTCTTTTCTCAACTTCATGCGTGCTTTTCTAGCTTTCCATGTGTTTCTCTGACTCCGCGGTCCGTGACTAACCACTTCAGTCGCTAACTTTCCATTCTCAGGTTCTCTAGTGGTTTTCTTAGCTTGAGCTCTAGTAACAACTTGCATTGGTATCAGAGTTTCATTTTCAGACCCACTGCTAGTAGGAATAGTTTCTAGCATATTCAATGTCGTCTTTTGCACTTTGTTTGGATTCTTTGAACAATCCTCAATGAAGTGAGTAACCCCACACTCAGTGCAATAAGCGTTAATTCTAATGATTTCCGTATGTGGACAAACATTCATCAGATGGTCACCTCCACACTTGTAACAGGGTCCTAGTGCTGGTCTTGGTCACACTTGATTCGTCCTTTGTGGATAGGATGGTCTTTGTCCTGTTAACCCTCCATGAGCTATGAACATCAATGTTCTTGCGTCCAAATTGTATCTCTCTTCATCAGAAGCACTTATAACTGTTGGTATTCCAACATTCCCAATCATGCCCCATGGTTCTGGTTGTTTGGGTTCTTCTGGTGGGTAATACACAGTTGGAGACATGTGTGCACCAGATTCTTCATAATAGGCTTGAACAGGCACTAAGGCTTGTTCTTCCTGATTCTCTAAGGTTGGTGCATATCTAATGCCTACTAGTCTTGCTCCTGGTAAAGGTGGTTGTTGTCCCAATACCGGTTGCGGTCTTTCTATCCCCATAGGTCCTGGTACATTTCCCGTTGGGTATCGAGGTACTGGATGTACTTGAGGTGGTGCTAATTGAGCAGGAGGTGCATACTGACGCTCCCTTACATACCCTTTGTTGTAATAGCACTCCTATGTTGGATGGTTTGTCCATTTTTGTTCAATAGCACACCATTTCAGTGTTTTTGGCAATGGTTTTTGGTATGGTGCCATCCTTTTTAGAGCATCTTCTATCATTTGCTCTACATTTGGCATGGTTGTTGTTTGAACATTCTTTTTAGTGGTAGTCTCGCTCGCTACGGAGGAGGAGCTACTGGATGCAAAATCTGTATCCGCTGACACCTCTCCATAAACCGTACAGTTATCCACTAAGTACAATGCCTCTCTCGTTACTTGCTCGAAACTTGTACAAGCTTTCAAGTGCAAGTCCTTCTTGAGAGTGTCGTTTCTCAGTCCCTCAATAAAGAGAACAGATAGTCTGTCATCTTGTGGTCGTTCACGTACTGGACATCTCTCAATGTATTGTTTGAAGCGAAGTGAAGCTTCCTTCACTTTTTCGTGTTCTCTCTGTTTAAAAGCATATATTTGTGAGACCGTATTGTGCTTAATCCCTCGTTTTGAGAATTCCTCAGCAAACTCTCTTAGCAAATGGTCAATGTCATGGAATCCCCCTATGTTCAGTGGTTGAAACCATGTCAATTCCGTACCTTCTAGAGTAAGACCAAATCCCTCGTATTGTGTATGGAAATCTGTTATCTGCTCAGCTCTTAAGACTTGCTTAAAGAGTGACACATGTGCATACGGATCTCCTGAACCACCATACTTCTTTGGCATACACTTCGCTACTTGAGATGGTCTCATACGTCTATGGTCTGCTACCAATCTCATTGCTCCTGTGTCCCGGCTAAAGCTTTCTCTAGCATCATGGACTTCATGGGTTACCCTTGTCGGTTCCCCTGCCCTGAATCTACTACTAGGAGGTAATTGTGATGGTTCCGCTTAGAACCTTGGACCTGGAGTGGTATATGTGGGGATTGGAACTACACTACCTCGATTCGTATCCATTGACTCTCTGGAATGTAATGATCCCATTGGTCCGGGCTTCGAGTACTGAGGTTGACTGAAAGAGTCAGCAGCCTGAGTTCTTTGTCCTCCTGTCGTCATTGGGTTTTGCCCTCCATTTGTTGGTGCTGGTCTTTGTGAGCTAGAAGTAACATAATATTGATGTAGTGGTCCCCCAAAGTATGTATTTTCTCTGTTGCCATATTTTCTCTGTTGTTCATGTTCAAGTGTTCCATGTGTTCGGTGAAAATCTCGTAAGATCTCTCCGAAGAAGTATCAGAAACACTTCCTTCAAAGATCGGCTCTAATGGTTGCACCCAACTTTGGTTTGCACTTCCCTCGGTTGATATGACACTTGCTTGTTCCCCTTGTTTTGGTTGGTTATTCTGGAGATTGATCAATTCCCCTAAAGGACTTTTTAACTTTTCCGTCTCGGCAATTTTGTTTTCCCAAGTTTTTGTGGTCAGAATTGATCCAAACTGATTGATACTTGGTCAATTGTTTAATCTTGTCAGTTGGACAACTTCTGTTTCATCAAGTGAGAATTTTATTGCAGTTATGCTGAAAAAGACATTATACGCGTATGATGTCTTTTTTCACAGATTTGGACTATTTTGGTTATGCTCACTCTCAGTAGCCCCCTTATGCTCTGTCCACTCACAAAATTCAGTTTGAACTCTGTTTGAGCAAGTTATGGCTAATTTAGGCTTTTCTTGGCAATTTTCCGCTTTTGACTTGTTTTGGGTCAATTGTGATCCAAATGGGATGAAACTTGAAATATAACCTCTAGACAGCTATTACAATGGATCTGTGTTGGCAAAGTATCAAAATATGTCCAAAATTAGGTCAAAGATATCATACGCGTATGATGTCTTTTTCATCAATTTGGGTCAAGACTTGATATTTATGCTTTCTACAGTGTTTGCAACAATCTTATCAAGTCAGATATCAAAAATAAGCAGTGGATGTGCTAAAAGACATTATACGCGTATGATGTCTTTTGTCCCAGATTTTGACTATTCTTGGTTTTAAGCCTTCTCCAATGTTTATAATTGAGTTTCAAGTGTTTTTGTCAGGTTTGAATGTAAAAACAAGATCTGAATCCAAAATTTCCTATTCTTTGCGTTTCTTGGACTCTGACTTGTCTTTTTGGGTTTCTTTGAGTGTTAATGCTCTTGTTTTAAGTTGAAATTAGGGTATAACCCCCCTTTTGAACACTCTGGTAAAGTCAAAATTTCTGTTTTGGTCTCTGTTTGGTCATTTAGACATCATACGCGTATGATGTCTAAAGTTGCAGATTTCTAATTTTTTGGCACAGAATCCTTTCTAAAGCTTTCTCTAGTGCTCAGCAACTCCCAGATACACAGAAAATTTCTCTGGCTTTTGTTTATTGCAAGTTTCACTACTAACTCGACGGTTTAGTGATCTAACATGCAATCAACCATATCAAGAAAATACTCCAATGATTACTAGCTCCAGATCAGGATCAAATGAAGTCCTACCTAAGCTATTCCTAATCATAAAATGGGTTTGGTAATTGTGATTTTAAAGAGATCCACTGCCACTCACGGACTAGCAAATTCTTCTTCTATCAACAACTACTCAACACCAACAAAACAACAAACAAATCTAAGCTAAACTAAAAATACTGTCAACACGGAAGACCCAGGAATACCCCACTTCCTAGTATCTCTCGAGATCTTCGGAGTCCACCACTCCTAGATCTTTTCTAACTAAAGTATACAAAGTAGTTTATACGACTCACCTCGTAGGATTAGTCTAAGGTCACCTACTTAGGGCTCTCGTCCCCGGCAGCGGCGCCAAATGTTAAGGCGGTTACGCCGCTAGCGGAAGCTAAATAGCGAGAACTCAACCAACAACAGAATTTGTCAGACGAGGACGGAGCTTGACCCGCAGGCGCATGGAAACAACTAGGTGGGTGTCAAATCACCTACTCGACCTTCTAATGACAATCACTACTAAGGAAATCAAATCTAAGTTCTAAAATACGCAAGTGACTGAAATCCGTACTACGAACGAATGCTATACGAAACAGGATCTAGAATCATTGAATCGATCTCAAACTCAAGGGGAAGTCTATACACTAGGTAAGAACAACACCTTAAAGACTTGAACTGCAAAATCAACCAATAATCACTCCGTGCGGTAAACGCGTATGAAGACAGGCCGAAAAATACAGGTGACCGAAACTTGACCCCGATGGTACTAATGCGTAGCTCTACTCGTTGTGGTTCTATAGATATGCTGCACACTCCATTCCGACACACGAGTTGGAAGAAAACTCACACCGAAGCTCGTAGGAACTTACCACACATAGAAGCCGATAGCGCGCACTCTTGGTATCTGTGCGTAGCTCTCGACGTTGCTAACACAATGGCGGTGTCGCTTCTCCAATGGCGGCTCCGTAGCTCGCGTAGCAAGTAGATAAGACTCTCTCTCTCTCTCTCTCTCTCTCTCTCTCTCTCTCTCTCTCTCTCTCTCTCTCAGACACAGTCACGGCGCTCCAAAAAACTCACTTTGATTAATAATCTGAATCCCCCTTAGGTTACAAAAACTTTGGCTTATATACCTCAGCCACTACAAGAGGTTGTGTGCTCTTGTGACGCTATTAGCGACGGAAATACACTGGGTTTTTATAACCCCCGGCGTCGCTAAAACCGTCGCTACGAGCGTCGCTACGAGAGCGTCGCTATATGCGTCGCTATAAGTGTCGCTATATAGAGACGCTCATAGCGACGCTGATAGCGACGATTATAGCGACGTTTACACTGAAGACTAAAGCGACGCTCATAGCGACGCTACAGAGCCATAAATAGCGACGGTTATAGTGACGCCGGAGAGAAATTTTTTTTTGTGGCAGGGCATTGAATGCCCTGCCACCCATCAACCATATTGTACTTGATTCACTTTTTTTAAAAAGTGCAAGGGTAGATAATAGACCCAAAATAGTCACCCACAAGACGCATTGTTTGCAAAATTGACAATTGTACACATCATAGGCAAAATGAATTGATTGGCAAATGTAATAATGACAATTGTACAACATCATAGGCATAAAGAATTGATTGGCAAAAGGAACTGCGGTGACAAATGTAATAATATACATGGTTCAAAAAGACGTATAAAATCCGTCTCATGATACATAAGCTATGAGAAACCCTAAACTAATGCTATCTAGCTACGGCTAAACTGACGTCGTCTAATCAGGCGTCTCATCGCGTCCAAGCGGCGTATCTGTCGGATTCTGCAAAAAAAGACAATAAGACAGCTTTTAGTAAGTATAAACATATAACGACATTTATAAAACAATACAAAAAATAAAAAAGAGTAAACCCTAATACTAACCATGCCGCCGCGAGAACTGAGAATGTCCATCAGGGCGTTTAAGCCCTTCCTGTCTGCGTACTCGCGCTCGTACGGTGTGGGATCACGTCCTGTCATCGACCACTGTCAAAACATACAAAGATTTCATTATGTTAGAATTAAAAAACTCATAAACCCTAAACTATCGAACATAAAGAGCAATGTGAAAACACTTACAAAATCGGCCTCAAATGATGCCCATCCACCGCTCCCCAAGTGGTGCGAGCTCCCTGCCTCTACTCGCGCTCTGGCTGCATCCTTTTGTTGCTTCCACTTGTCAGGATTCTCGCGCGCTGCTTTCTTCACATTCTTCCAATCTTCTTTGGCCAGCCAATCTGGCCTGTTCCACCCATTCTTGATTGCTTTTTGCACTTCGGAACGCTTGTGTTTGCAGTATTCGCGCATTCGAATCTTCATCAGGTCTTCATTGAAGCGCTGATCCCGTGTTGGAACGGGAAACTCATCATGAAGTATGCTGATGACTCTGTTTTTTAAATCACTTGGTACGTCACTCCATTTGTTTAGTATGTAGTGTCTAAACAGCTGAGAGCAAAGACCACGCATGCGCGAGATCACCTTCTTGCCGTCATCATCCATGATGATGCCGCCGCTGAAGTCGATGGAGTAAGACAAGCCCTCTGGCCGGTGACGCGTGAACCTAGGTGTCCCGGCAGGGGTCTCTAGCGGCGTGTCGATGGGGGTACGGACGTCAGGTGTCTCCACCGGCGTCTGGGCCCCGAAGCGAGGAGTGTCGAGTGGGGTGGATCCTGGCGGAGTAGGTAGAGGTGTGTAGCTTCTAGGAACAGTCAGCCGTGCAAAACCTGGCGTAGATGGCGATGCTGTGGCTGGTGTGGGGGCGGGCAAAGAAGGGGAGGGTAAAGAGCCTCGTCGAACACGAGGCGGTGTGGAGGCATCGGTGGCGGAATCCCCACAACAACTGCCACCGCCACCACTAGAGCGCCGGTGTCTAGACGAGTGTGAAGCTCGTCTCGTCGACGCCGAAGCTTCGGAGCGCGCCGAATGCTCCGAAAGAGAGGGAGATGCAGATGGAGTAGGAACGCGCGATGATGCGCCAGAGCGATGACGCTCCACGTACCACTGTCTCTGCTGCGGTGACAAAGAAGAAAGAAACTCCTCATCATCCATACCTGCATTAAACACACGAATATTTAAACTTAATATTGAATGAATAGAGTAGACAATGACGCAAAGACCATTAAATACAATGACGTAATGGCGCATATAAATACAATGACGCAATGAATTGAGTGATAGAAGAGGCAAGTCGAAAACTCAGAATTTTCAATCAAAAGATGTGAGCGCGAGTAGAAAAGAGCGTTATACACCATGAAAGGTACTTAGAGAGCCAGAGCTTTTACAACACGGAGCAAAATTGTTCAAATACAATATTTGTGGCTTTAAGAGATCTCTCTCTCATCCTCGCATAACTCAGCATAACTTCCTATATCTATATAGAGCTCTCCGTTTAAACACATATCCTCTGTTTCATTTTGTAGCTCCTCTGCATGCACCCCATATAGAGTAGTAGCATCTTGATGCTCGTCTGGCACCACCGCAGCGGCTTCTGATTGAGCATCTTCTCTGATCTCCTCCATTGATGCCGTTGTGATTGGCACATGGTAGCCTTCATACGTCCTTGCACTACGAGGGGCTACCTCTATGACGTACCACCAGTTTGATGTAGACTTTGTAGGATGAAATATTACCTGCCAGAGCCACATAACTTACATGAGAGCTTTCAAGCACATAACTTGTAAAAGGGGGATGTTAACTATTTACATACTTACTTGTTCACAATGCTCGGGTAGTACGAAAGTGTCTCTTAGGTCAGTCCATTTCTTAGTAGAATCCACCTCAAGAAAACCAGACTCTCCTCTACGCACAGTAGCGTTGCGACCCTCCATGATTATCTTGAACCATTGCACGTCGAACAAGTCGACAAAAAATCCTCTGTAATCGATCCTCAAAATCTCTTGCAACGTGCCGAAGTAAGTGAGTTCCGCCACCACAGGATGTGCAGCAATGATATTAAAGTCCACATTTTATGCAATGATATTAAAGTCCACTATGAACGTACCTGACACATTTTATGCCAATCGTGTGACTTCAAACCGGTAAGCTTTCCTTCTTTAGTAAAACACGTTCGGAGCGAGTGCATTACACCAGTGGGGGTCCGCAAAGATCGAATGGTCTCTTTTACTTTGCGTTCTTGGGCTCCTGTGAAAATCCATGGTGCTTTAGGGAGTTTTATCGATCCATCAGACGCTGTTTGCGGCCAATATTTCTCCATACGATCCACATTTCTAAGGTCAACTCTGGCTCCCAAAGTATCTTTCTTGCCGGTCAGATGGTCCCATAGTAGATTACCCACATTCTTGAATATGTGCATTGGATCGAGCAAGTGATTGATCATGGGCCAGTATGGTAACTCGTACCATAGAGATAGTCTCTTCATCCCTGGAGGCAATCCGTCATCGCACATCTCCTTCTGCTCTAACCATGCTTGTGCAGACATCCTTGGTGGCTCTCTTCCCAAAAAGCCGTCGCGTAACACATGATTCTTTGGAAGATACGCTTGATGACCTTCGTAGATTTGCTTCTTCAGTGAGGGTGCCCTACGTGCATTCAGTCTAGGTCCACATGTGACACATGCTCTGTATCCACTTGTTTGAAGCCCTGCATGTATACACATGATAATAGATCAACTATGGGAAAAAACAAGATTTATAGTGTCTGAGTGAGGAGTGTCAATAGATCACCTGAGCATTCTGTTAGCCCGGGATAGTCATGCATGGTCCACATTAGAATGCCTCTGATCAAAGCATTCTATCGTCCTGTGTGTCGGCTCATATCCACCACCTCTATGCCAATCCACAATTGTTGTAGCTCTTCCAATAGTGGACGAAGATACACATCCATATTCCCCACTTTATATCGCCCTGGCATAATCAAGCTTAGCCATAGGTGCCCCTTCTTCGTAGTCAACCACGGGGGAATGTTGTAGTTGACGATGACCACGGGCCATACACTGTAAGATGTTGATCTTTGACCAAATGGATTTACTCCATCCATAGCCAGGCCTAAGCGCAAATTTCGAGCTTCCCTGGCAAAATCCGACCATGTTCCATCTAAATGTTTCCAGGCTACGCAATCTGCAGGAATTCGTAGCACACCATCCGAAGATTTATTCTCCTCATGCCATGATGCTAGGGCGGCCATGGACTTATATTCGAAGAAATGCTTGATGCGAGGAAGCAGAGGGAAATGTCGCAAAACCTTTTGTGGAATTTTTGTCCCGTGGAGATCTACTCGATATCTTTCGGAATCACATTTCGGACACTTCTCCATGTCTATGTATTCCCCTCTGAAAAGAATGCAGTCATTAGGACAAGCGTGGATAGAATTGTAATCCATCCCCAAGTTTTGCAAAATCTTTCTTGCTTCATCTCGGGAATCTGGCATCACATTGTCAGCTGGTAGTATGTGCTCTTTCAGCAATCTACACAACATAAAAATATGATACAGTCGTGTAAAAATCTATCAGATCATTATACATTTAGAGTTTTATTAAAGTAAACTAATTGTAATAGATCACCTGAAAAGCGTTGTGACGCTAGTGTCACTCCATCCAAACTTTGCCTGCATGTTGAGAAGAACCAGGAGTGCTTTCAATCTAGACATACGTGCTCCATTATACAATGGCGTATCGGCTTCACTTTTCATATCATCATAGATAAGCCTTTCTGAATCCATGATCGTCTCGATCATTTCATCAATCTCGGGCTCAAACATTGCCTCGTTGGGAATGTGCTCTGCATGATCATCCCCCGAGCTGTCAGAGGCTACATCTTGTGGCCTCACATATGCTGCTTGACCAAAGCGCCTGCGAGCACGTCTATTGGGTTGCAAGATTGCTGCTTGTTGGCCAGCGTCAGAGTCCGACGAGTTATAATTGGCAACAACTCGATCTATAATAGATGGATTGAACTCGCCAAATTCGCGAACGTGCTGCAAAGAAACACGTCTTGTCCGTCGCACAGCATGCTTGCATTGATTACAAGGACATAAGACCCTCGTTGAGAGATAGGTGTTTCGGTTGGACGGTCCCACATCCTCGTCACTACTCATAATGAGGATAAAAAACTTATAACCTGGACAAAAAATTTAATATTCTATTGGCATTCTTCGTCTTATCTTTCTCTCTCTCTCTCTCTCTCTCTCTCTCTCTCTCTCTCTCTCTCTCTCTCTCTCTCTCTCACTCTCTTTACCTCACATTCTCTAGTCATGTCCAATCCCCGCACACCTCGGTCTAGAGGTGCACGGAGATCAGAACCACCGGGTTATAATCTCGTCTTTATTGGTCAATATCTATATTTGTGGGTACAAGAAATCTACACACCCACGTCTACATGATACTGCATGTAGTGGACAAAACCCCTTTGCCTCTTCTTTAGCTGTAGCACTTCACAGCATCTTAACATCTTTTCACAGTAGATCTTTTCACTGTTCGTCTAACTCTAAACCCTAAACCGTAAGTAATTCTTGCGTGGACTCGATCTAACGTAAATAAGCGTAAATATAAATAAACGTAAATCTAACTAAAAATAAACCTAAATCTAATTTTACGTAAGTCTATATCTAACCTAATCTTTAACGTCTTTTGGGATAGTTTCCTACGACGTTAAAACTCTCTTCTTCTTGTGTGTGTGTGTGTGTGTGGGTAAACCTAAATAAACCTAAGTCTAATCTAATATAACATAAATCTAAATCTAACGTAAATTATGTTATATTAAAAACAAAGAACTAAACTAACAGGGATTATAAGAACCTTAAAACTGATTTAACACATAATTTTTCACATAACTCGGCAAGAGTTGGCATTCTCATCACTAAAGATGTGAGAGTTAACTTCCGGCGGTGACGCTGCCTCATCTCCATCCACATTTGACGACAGCAATTGGCCCTTTAGACCGTTCTTGCTCTTGTTACTAACTTTGAAGTTGCTGTTGAATGACTAGAGGTTGTCTAGATGGTCATTGTGTCGGGGATGTAGTGACTCTTGCCGCCCTGAAGATCCACCTTCTTCCCTATCTTCTGAAGACATTTCACCAGTACTTTTGGATCGACGGAGCCCACCATGAGTGAAGGCAGCAATACCCTATATTCCATTGAGGGCTTTCTTCACCCGCTTCATGTAGGCATCGCAGTCTATGGAGACCTAAATCTAATCTAATATAACGTAAATCTAAATCTAGCGTAAATAAACGTAAATCTAGTTAAAAATAAACCTAAATCTAATTTAATGTAAGTCTACATATAACCTAATCTTTAACGTCTTTTAAGATAGTTTCCTACGACGTTATAACTCTCTTCTTCTTGTGTGTGTGCGCGTGTGTGGATGTGTGTGCCAATAAAAAGAGATAAATGGTATAACCTTTCTATCACCCATGCCAAGTATGATAGATTGAATGCCATTTCCCTCTTGAATAATAGGTCTTGAGTTCAACTCCTCGTCGACTAGATCTTTAGGTCTTTTAATTTTAATTAGTTTCCTACGACGTTAAATTAGTTTCTCTCTCTTTCTCTCTCAATGTGTGTGCGTTTTTTTGGATCGTATGCATGTTTTCTCTCTCTTTTCCTCTCTCAATGTGTGCGTTTTTTGTTTATGCATGTTCTCTCTCTCTTTTCCTCTCTCAATGCGTGCGTTTTTTGTTTATGCATGCTCTCTCTCTCTTTTCCTCTCTCAATGTGTGTGTGCATTCTTTGTTTATGTATGTGTGTGTGCGTTTTTGTTTTTGTTTGTACTCTCTCTCTCTCTCTCTCTCTCTCTCTCTCTCTCTCTCTCTCTCTCTCTCTCAAAAACACTATGTGTGTGTGTGTATGTGTGTGTATGAGAGAGAGAGAGAGGGAGAGAGAAAGAGGGGAAGGGAACATGAGAATGAGGAGAGGGAAGGAGCATACCTGGCTCTCCTTCCTCTCCTCGTGTGTGTGTGTGTGTGTGTGTGTGTGTGTGTGTGTGTGTGTGTGTGTGTGTATGTGTGTGTGTGTGGAGAAGAAAAAGAGAGAGAGAGAGAGAGAGAGAGAGGGAGAGCGTTACCTGCTCCTTGCTTGAGGGCGCCGAAAAACTCAGATCTGAGATCTGAGTTTTTGGGCGCGCTCGGTTATTTTTTTAGCCCAGCCGGCGTCGCTATGAGCGTCGCAAATTTACAAAGAAAGTTGCGACGCTCATAGCGACGCCGGGATTTATTTTTTTGAGCGTCGCTGTGTGAGCGTCGCTAATATGAATAGCCTCTTGTAGTGAGCCTTGGAGGTGAGAACATCTCTAACTAATTACATCAGCAAGTGAAATTACTTCGGGATTACAAGCTGGAAACTCAATTGAGTCCCGTTACTTAATGAATGGCTCAAATCAAAATTAATGTCGGAGAGACATTTATTACAATCAATGGTTACAAAATGATGAGTGTGAGCAAAAATGTGGGTGTGATCCTCTGCTGGCTCAACACTTATCTTTTCTTATAAAAGCATACTTTTTGGAGGATGTGAAAACCACCTTCAAGAGCCATGTACTCTGCTTCATTGTTACTTTTTGCATCAAGTTTTAGCCCTTGTTTCCTTACAAGTTTTCCTTGTGCATCATAAATGACAATGCCTCCCAAAGCAGCATCACGACTTCTTCGATAAGAGCCATCAAAGTATAACAGTGAAGCATCAGATATGGCAAGAGTCTCGACTTCTTTCTTCCGCACACCTCTTCCTTAGCCAAATAGGAGTATCTTTATAAGTGAGTAAATCTACTAGGGTAGCCCAAGTACTCTCTTCTACCAAAAAGGTGAACTGAAACTCCTGTTGTTCAATAACCCATTTCATCATTGTTTTTGAGATATTCTAATTATTGAATAGCTGAGGAAGTAATGAATAACTCTTGAGAAAAGTGAACGACTTTTGCAACAAGTAATGCTTGAATTGTCTACAAGCATAAACCATGGTGGTCATCACCAATTCAATTTCAAAGTAATCTCTTTCATGAGGAGTCTTCACTCTGCTAGCATAAAGAACGGGCTTCATATATTGAGATTCCTTCCCACTTTGCAGCAACATGGCCCCAATGGCCTCATCTCCCACTGATGGGTTAACGTAAAACTCCTTTTCCTAGTCAGGAGCTTGCATAGTGGGTAGTGTACTCAAAACTTCTTTGACTCTGTCAAAAACATCTTCACAATCAAGTGTCCACTCCAAGGGATCATTCTTAACCACTTGCTTCAATGGATACAATAGTTATGATGCCAAAGGTATGAAACAAGACAGATATTTAACCTTTTGTATGAAAGTGGCCAATTGTCTGGTATCCTTTGGAGATGACAACAATAACAAAGCTTCCACTTTCTCTAGATCTGCTTCTATCCCATTTTTGGAAATCACATATCAAAGAATCTTCACCCTTGGCTGCGCCAAATGACACTTCTTAGGGTTCAACTGACCCCCGCATTCATCATACCTTGAAAAAGTCATTTCAAGCTTTTGAACACGCTCTTTCCTTAAACTATATACATAGAAATCATCTATGAATCCTTTGACAAAATTCCCAAGAAATGGGGTAAGGGCCCAATCTACTTTTCTTTCAAAAGCTCCAGGCCCATTTGTCAACCCAAAAGGAAAGCAGAAACAACCCCATGGAGTGATAAAAGTAGTCTTTTTCTGGTCTTCAAGAGCAAGGTGTTGGAATTAGGGTTGCAGAGAAACACACACAGCTTGGAGAAGACGAAGGAAGCTCAAGGCACACAATAGAGAGTGTATAACTAGGTGTGCAATGGAAAGATAGATAGCCCTATAGTGATGGACGTATATACAATGCACGGGGGAAAAAACCTCCTAAAGAGGGAAAAAATGCCCCGGTGGTCCTAGTGTGTTCACACACATCACTACCACATGTATATGGTAACAAATCCCCCCTGGAGTGATGTGGTGAATGAGAGCTGGCACATGAGTAAAGGGAAGTGCCATGCCGTGAGGACAGGATCATTCCACAAAGGGGAGTAAGCCCAAAGCTTTGCGGAAAGCTTCAAGCTTCTCATGAGACAATGCCTTTGTGAAAAGATCTGCAAGGTTGTCATGTGTTGGCACATAAGCCAAGTTGATCTCTCCTGCTAAGAGCCTCTCCTTGACAAAGTGGTAATGCACCTCAATATGCTTTGTGCGAGCATGAAAAACTGGGTTCCTCGCAACTACCAATGCACTCTGACTGTCAGTGTAGATAGTGTTGCCAGTGTCCTGTCCAACACCCAAATCAGTCACATAAGGCGTCTGAGCCATACACACTCAACCGTAGCTGTGAAGACTGCCCTGTACTCAGCCTCACAACTCGAAGTGGCCACAGTAGGTTGCTTCTTGCTCAACCATGATATACATAAACTGCCAAGCATGAAACAAAAACCACTTGTGGACACTCGCGTGTCAAAACAACCAGCCCAATCTGAGTCCGAAAAAGCATGTAAGTCTGGCGGCAATGATCCCCCCTTGGGATAAAACAAGCCAAGATGTAAAGTGCCACTAAGGTAGCGGAAAATCCTCTTGACAGCCTGCCAATGCTTAGACCTTGGGCTATGCATAAATCTGCTGACCTGTGAGACTGCAAATTGAATATCTGGCCTCGTGTTGCATACATAAATGAGGCAGCCAACAGCAGTTTGGTAAAGAATGACATCAGCAGGATCGCCAGCATCATGTAGACTCAACTTCAAACCTGTTTCCATGGGAGTGGCAATAGGTTTGCAATCCTCAAGTCCAAACTTACATAGCAATGTCTCTATGTAACTTTTCAGACACAAGGCAATACCACCATCACACTGCTTAAACTATATACCCAAATAATGATGCAACAGCCCCAAATCTTTCAACTTGAAAGTAGCATTCAAATCAGCCTTAAATTCAGCAATATGTCTCTCATTTGGTCCAGTGATCAACAAATCATCAACATAAAGAACCACGATGAGAAATACATCACCCTCACGCTTTACATACAATGTGCTTTCTATTGGACTGTTACGAAAGCCTTGTTTGACCAAATGAGTGTCAGCTTTCTCATACCAAGCACGAGGAGATTGCTTCAACCCATACAAAGCCTTGTTACATTTGCACACTTTGTCCTCTTGTCCTTTTATGACAAAACCGCGAGGCTGCGTTACATAAACTTCCTCAAATATGTCACCATTCAAGAAAGTAGTAACAATGTCTGATTGATGTACATCCCAACCAAAATGAGCTGCCAATGCACATAGAAAACGCACAGTAGTCATACGACAAGTGGGAGCAAAAGTCTCTTCATAATCTATGCCTTTTTGTTGTGCATAACCCTTTGCAACAAGTCGAGCCTTATGGCAATCAATCTCACCATCTGGCTTGCGTTTCAACTTGTAAACCCACTTTGTACCAATGGCCTTTTTGCCAGGAGGCAAATCACATAAAGTCCATGTGTCATTTTCTATAAGTGCATCATATTCCGATTGCATGGCAGCCATCCAATTTTCTGAATTCTATGCTTCATCAAAAGTCAGAGGCTCCTCAACATCATATAAGCTAGACACAACCAAAGCATAACAATCTGATGCATAAGATGCATGGCGAGAGCCTGAACGAGTACGACTAGACAAAGGTGCATCCAATTTACTGTCACGCAAAGTGTGCACCAGCCATTTTGACATACCTCTAGCCTGCTCATTTTCAGCCCTTTCCTCATCAAGTACATCATGTACATCTGCATCAGTAATAGGCTGATCTAAAACATTTTCAGAAACCCCCATAGGCTATACATTTACCTCATTGGAACTTACATTCGTATTTCCACCACTGAAAAGAGGCAACAAAGTGTCATAAATGTCCTGTGAGCTTACATTACTGTCTCTAGTACATGACAGCAAGGGCTGAACAGAATCTTCCACAAACACTACATCCCGTGAAACCAGAATACGTTTTGTTTGCGGATGATACAACCTGTAACCTTTGCTTTCAGCACTATAACCAACAAAAATACATTTGACGGCCTTATCATCCAATTTTCTGCGCTGCACTTGTGGCACCAAAGCATATGCCAAACAGCCAAAAACACGCATGTGCTCAATAGAAGGCTTTCTATCATGCCATGCTTCATATGGAGTAATAGACTGCAAAGCTTTCGTAGGACACTTGTTAAGTACATAAGTGGCACACATGATAGCCTCAAGCCAGAAAGAATGCGGCAAAGCTTGACTTTTGACCATACATCGTGCCATTTCCATCAGTGACCTGTTTTTCCTCTCAGCAACACCATTTTGTTGAGGTGTATAATGCACTGTACATTGGTGTTTTATCCCACGACTAGCCAGAAATGCATTAAATTCATGAGACATATACTCCCCCCCTCGATCGGAACGGAGGGTGCCCATAGTACATTTCGAGACATTTTCAGCCATAGCCAGAAATTGTTTGAAGCACATAAAAACTTCGGACTTCGCTTTAAGCGGAAATACCCATGCATGCCTGGAGTAATCATCAATGAAAGTCACGAAGTACAGGTAATTGCCTAAGGACGGAGTTTGCATGGACCCACAAACATCACTATGCACAAGCTGCAACCTGCATGTGGCCCGAACTGAACCATCCTTTGGAAATTTAGAATGCTGCATCTTACCCAAAATACAACCTTCACAAACATGTTTGACAAGTGCTTCAAGAGGCGGCAAAGAAGCAACCATATCAGATTTCTGCAAACGCAGCAAACTGGCAAAATTTAGATGACCAAAACGTGCATGCCAAAGTTTTGCATCTAAAATAGCCCTTGAATCTGCAACAGCATTTGCAAAATTTTGTCCACACTTGTCATACAAAGTGAGCTTATACAGCCCATGGCACAAAAGCCCAGATGCAACAATTTCATCACCAAAACTGAGATCATGAACTGTACATCTGTCATCCACAAATTTGACTACAAGTCCAAGTCTAGCAAGTGCGGATACAGACAAGAGATTCTTCTTGATCCCAGGTACATAAAGTGCATCAACAAGTGTGAAGGAACTGCCATTAGCAACAGTGAGCACAATCTTTCCAACTCCCTGAACTGGATAAGAAGCGTTGTTGGCACAAGTGACTGAATTCCCATGAGGGACAAACTTGAGAGAGGTAAACAATTCACGATGTGAGGTAATGTGCTTTGTAGCACCACTGTCGAAATACCACACATGTGAATCTGCGGCAACTGACAAGCATGCATCATGGACAGCAGGATTGTAAGTGCACTCTGCGCTAAAAGCCCATTTTGCATCAACATCAGCAACACAGTCTTCTTTCACAGAAGACTCATCAATGGCTGCATTTGTAGTGGAACCAGCATTTGCAGTGGAACCACCCTCTTTCTTCTTAGCCTCTTTGGCCTTCAACTTAGGACACGACTTGATCAAGTGATCATTGGCTTTACAATAATGGCAACGCATCTTCTTTTTGCCCTTATCACCAGAATTTCCAGACAAATTTCTACCAGCAGAAGCATTAGGAACATAATTTTTGCCACTCGTAGCAGAACCATAAGAAGTGGCTGCATTGCTGTTACCACCCTTTCTTTGAGAAGCAATAAAAGCTTGTTCAACTGCACGCTGTCTAGTCCTGTTTTTTCTGGAAAGTGACTCTTGCAACAGCAATGTGCATAATGCATCAAAATTGACAACTTCTGGATTTTCTTGGGTCATAAGTCTCCAAGTACTAGCAAAAGTCTGGTAAGAATCTGGTAAGGCATCAAGAACAGTCTGCACAAGGGAACTGTCTGAAATGACTTCACCTACAGAAATAAGCTGCTCATTGATATCCTTGACACCAGCAAGGAAAGTTTCCATATCATATTCCTCATGCATAATCTTCGACTCCATCTCTTTACGCAGCAAAGCAATTTTAGCCTCATTGCGGCTTGCATAAAGACCTGATAGAATATCCCGAGCCTTTTTTGCAGATTTTGATGAACGGATGTGAGGAACAATGGTGCGCTTCACAGACAACGCAATCAATGCATGAGCTTGCGCATCCTTAACATCCCAACGAGCTTGTTCTGCCGTAGGCAAAACAACTCTAACAGCTGCAATCCTTGCAACATCCTCAACATCGCCTACATCCTCAGAACCAGGATGTACATCAATGCCCTGCACAATGTTCCAGACACCCTTTGACACAAGAACATGTTGCATCATATAAGCCCACATAGGGTAGTTGTCCCCATCCAACCTGTCCTCAGCGACAAACATCTTGAACACATCTATGTTGTTGTTGTCAGCCATGGTAATGTTGCACCTGATGTGAAAACTGCCCAAAAATAAGAGAAACGGAGCGGGAACAACCTGTGCTATATAGCACAAACCGTAGAAGACTATAAGGCACCTGTTATACAAAAAATGGCACTGACAAAAATTATGCACAAAATGACGAAATAGCTTGTGCAGTACTGCCTATAGTGGAAACGAAGGCCGAAATGAGCCCAAATCAAAATTCTGAGCAGTCCAAACTCTTCGAGCTCTCCCAAAATATTTGTCGACCTGCGAACGCTCGCCAAAGCTCACTGAAATCGGAGAAAGTGAGCAGGCGTGTGCTAGAGCAGCTGGCGACTAAGCCCGGGAGGACGTGACCTGCTCTGATACCAATTGTTGGAATTAGGGTTGCAGAGAAACACACACAGCTTGGAGAAGACGAAGGAAGCTCAAGGCACACAATAGAGAGTGTATAACTAGGTGTGCAATGGAAAGATAGATAGCCCTAGAGTGATGGGCGTATATACAATGCACGGGGGAAAAAACCTCCTAAAGAGGGAAAAAATGCCCCGGCGGTCCTGGTGTGTTCACACACATCACTACCACATGTATATGGTAACACAAGGATAAGCTGAAAATATCCTGAATAACCATCACAAACACTGTATCTTTTAAGGCCAGCCACTGCATCTAAAAGTTGATCAATGAAAGGTAAAGGGTAAGGATCTTTCTTGGTCACTGCATTTAATGGCTTATAATCAACGCAAACTCTCCAATGCCCATCTTTCTTTGGAGTGACCACTACAGGGCTCACCCATTCAGCATTATCAACAGGCACAATGGACCTTGCATCCAGAAGTTTATCCACTTCTTCTTTTAAAGCATTCATTTACTCCTTACCCATCCTTCTTAATTTCTGTCTTATTGGCTTTGCCCCTTCAACTAGTTCGATCTTCACAAGATCTCCAACAAAACCGGGGAGATATGAAGTGATGAAAATTTTTGGAAACCTGCCCAACATTGTTAAGTACTCCCTTCTTTCTCCTTGTGTCAAATCAGTACTCAACATATTTTGAATCAAATCTTTCTTCACTGGCAATTCCTGTTTAGGCTGCATCAACTCCTCAAGTTGCTCTAAATGGCTTGAAGCATTTATATTCTCTGACACTTGCAACATTTCACCCACTTCCCTCTCTCCTCCTCCAACAACAAGATTGACACTTCACCCTCATCCACTGGAACTGGAAGCATGCTACTTTCTGAATCTTCAGAACTGTCTTGACTGGTAACTTTGGATTCATCATTTTCACTCACATCTTCTAGTGCCAAAGGCTGCTTGGTAGTCATATCAAACACCCTCTTTTCACCTTTTCTGCCATACACACATATTGTGCCCTTGCCCCAATCTTGCATAGCACCAACAGCTCTCAACCAAGGTCGTCCCAAAATGAGAGGAAAAGCTCCCAGGCTAGTTGGCATAACATGACATTTTACTATAACTTCACGTTAAAGACTTCAACTTCCAAATTCTTAATCCGTCCCAAACACTTCACTTTGGCATGGTTTGCTAGTCAAATCCTAAACCCAGATCTCCCGCATGTAATGAGACCCAGTCTCTCGACACATGACTGTGTGATCACACAAACTTGAGCACCTCCATCAATGTAGGCATCTTCCATGCCCACACCTTTGTGCCAAGCGTTCACCACAGAACACATGTTGGGTAACTCTCCCACAGCCAACACTCTGACTTGTCCATGCTTCAGCTCTTTCTCTAGATTCACTAATGACTTCCACTGCCTCTTAAGTTTGGGCACCATATTCATCAATTGTCCAAAAGTGCAATCTACTTTCCTCCCAATCAGGTCTTCCTTAAACTATAAGCTATTTTGGCCTTCTCCCAAAGGTAAATCTTCTACTTCAAACCATCTATGAGGTCTTCTCTTCCTTTAAACTATAAGCTATTTTGGCCTTCTCCCAAAGGTAAATCTTCTACTTCAAACCATCTATGAGGTCTTCTCTTCCTCTTGGCTTTTGCATCTTCACCCTCTTTCTCTTTCCCTTTCTTTTTGCTGGGACCTGGAGCGACATAGCCATCCCTCTCTCTTTTGCGTACGGGCAGCATGTCCCATTACCTTGCACAGGGACCGCTTTCCCATACGCATTGAGTCTTTGAGCCTTCCATTCTTTCTCCCTGGCGATAGTGAATGCTTCCTCGAAGGTAGCGGGCCCTTTCAGCTCCACTTTGAACTTCAGACTTTCCTTTAAGTTGGCCACAAAACGGTCCTTCTTTAACATGGCTGGAGGGATTTCATTTCCCAAAGCTCGCCCCCATTTATCCCATAAATGGGTGAACTGCATGACAAAGTCATCAACACTTTGATTAACCTTCTGAGTGTACCCCAAAATTTCATGCCAAACTTTATCAGGTACTTCAATGGATCTCTATTGTGCCAGAAAAGCTTGCGTCACACAATTGTAGTCCAAAACCACCCCTGGAGTTTATGTCTGTAGTGCCTGCACCAGCTCCTCATGATTTTGTAACCAAACTTTTGTCTCATCCTATAAACTGTATTGCAATAGCCGCAACACCTTTGATTAACACCTGTAGAGATTTATGAAAAACCCCTCAAGCGTGAAACACACTCGAAATTAGGAAAAACCAAGGACATCATGAAGAAGCTTGTCTCATGGATGTCCATAGAGTATGCATAGGCAAAAAACAGATGAAAGATGAAAGAGTTATGGCCACTCGAAACCGGGGGTGTACTCTTTCTTGCTAAAAAATGAGCTCTCTCAAAGTTGTGCAGGTGTTACAACTATTAAATGGGGTTCTTTTTTATCTTTTATTCCCAAAAAATATTTATCTCTCTTCTCAACCGACAAGGCTCTCTTTGTAGGCCTCTTTTAATTGGTTCATTTTTTGCCTTTTTTGGGTAGAAAATGACGTGTCGATGACCTTTTGACCAAGGGAAAGGGGGGGGGGGGGGGGGGGGGGGGGGGCAAGTGTCCAGGGACCAAAAATTGAAGCCAGGTGCATGTCCAGTCGGAACCCAAAAAATGCACCCCTTCTCCCCCATGAAGCCCACGAGCCTCCGCAGCCAAGCCTTGAGAGATCCTCTCACCTTGATACACCCATAATGGGCTCCCAATGTGCCCTAAATACCCTCCACTCTCCCCTTTTCCCTTCCCATGCCACATAGCAACTCCCTCCGCAATCCTCCCAACTCCCTCATGCCCAATTAATTTTCAGCTTCTCCCCTAAGCAGAAGAGCTTCTCGGACAACCTTCCCCAAAGCATAACTTGTTGCTCCAGTCACCGAATGACACACTACGACACAAGGCTTGAAGCCCATCATCTCGGCTACTTCTAGAAATCTTAAATCTCGGCATTTCCAATTCCAATCATCAAGTTGGCCCATTTGCCTTTGTCGCATGCAAATGCAATAACTTTCTAAGTTAAGACCGCCCACTTCGGATGCACATAACTCATGATGTACAAGTCCGATTCACGAGTTGTAAAGCACGGCTGAAAATACTTATTGAAAACTGTGTCTTGGAGATTCGAACAACCCAAAACCTCAGCATCCAAGCTTAGCAAAATCAAACCTTTGTACATGAATTTTTACATGGCCACTTCCAAGACTCAAAGCACTATGTACACATATGTACATGAGGATAGTTAGCAAGCACTTTAGCATGATTTAACAACTTTATGCTCATCCAAAAAATGCTTGAGTACAATGCCAAATTTCACCCTTTCCATTTTGTGCAATCTCTTAAGACTAATGTGTATATAAGTCATAAAATTCACTTCCAACAAAGAAATGTTCTTCTTTTTGGACCCCAAAGACTACGGAAAAACTCTTCTCTCTCCACATCTCATTATTCTACCACTCCTAGATTATTCTAATTTATTTGATGTGCACATATTTAATTTACTCTAGGGTGCGTATCTTGCTTGATTTGTCCTGAGCTAAGAAGACTTATATACACAACTCAATCCAATCACTAGGCAAAATATATACATCATTGTGAGCACAAAATTATAGTTTCAAAGAACAATTTGAAGTTTGTTTGGACGACAAAGGTTAGCCACAATAAATGCATGAATAAACATCTTACCCTAATTAGATATGATCTAAACTTGGATGTTTTCAACTTCATCTTATTTTCAGAGTTCCATGTATACATGAGTGAGTGGGAGATCTATGGTTGCACTTTAAGTATTCATCACCAAATACTAAAGTTCATTAAGTGGATCCTTTGCTACCTCCTCACACACTCTCATAGCCAGAGGTATGGTACTTTCCTGGAAACCATGCCAACTTCTCGACATCATCTACTCCTCATAGTCTAACACTCACTTAGTTTTACTATCCTTGCCATAAAGTTGTGGCACTCTTCACTGCTTGTCACTCAGTAATGCACTAGTTTACCTAGTGTTTAACACCCTTGTCTCTCAATCGATATAAAAATTTTAGAAAAAATAAGAGAAAGAGGTGCCCACTGGGCAAGAGCGGGAAAATCTTGGAATATTAAAAAAAGAATAGAGAGGTGTCGAGTGGGCAAGGAAACCATGGAATATTTATACAAAAAGGATAAAGGATAACATTACGTTCTTTTTTATTCATAAGTGTATTTTAAGACTAACAAGTGGGAGAAGCTTGAGTTTTTCATTGCCCATATGAACGACATGGTATCTCAAAACTATTGGGTTTTCCATATCAACGACATGGTAGCTCAAAATTGTTGGGTTGGAGATACTCTCATGTGGATATTTGTTAAATAGTTAGATCCAAGTAGGCTAAGTAATGGAGAGTGCTAAGATACTTATATGTAGCATGAGTTTTTAACTTGTACAAGCAAAATTGGCTTCTTAGTATGACCAGTTGGGTTCATTATTCAAAGAACGGTTTTTTTTTTTCTATATCATGGAAAGTTTCATACAACAAAATCATAGACATTAAACCAAGTGGGCTAATGCAAGGCCAATGTCAAGGCCTTTTGGCAAGGATAGTAAATCTATGAAATTGTGAAATATGAGGAGATATAATTTCCTTAGTAGTACTTGCAAATAGATTCAACAAAAAAAATTAAAAAATAAAAAGTAAAAAAGGATAGTAAATCTATGAAACTGTGAAATGTGAGGAGATATAATTTCCTTAGTAGTGCTTGCAAATAGATTCAACAAAAAATTTAAAAAAAAGAAAAAGAAAATCTTGATGTTATTGGAGTAATAAGGCAAAGGCTAGCATAGTCTTTGTAAAGATCCTTTGCAAGTATGCATCTCAGTTTTTCTTTTCTTGGATGATGAACACTATGGCTTGAGTACCCATTGAGGAACTTAAATTTTGTAGTTCCTACATCATTACCTAGTCTTTTTGAAGCAATAAAGGAAAGAAAGTAAGTAGCAAGGTTGTCTTGTGCATGGGCCACTTAGTGTTAGTCTCTTGGTAGATACTCATGCAAGAGGCTCCTATTTTTTCCACCCACCTAATTGTTAGTCCCTCGGTTTGGTTCTTAGAATTGGGGTGTTCAAGCTGGCAATGTAGCTACCCACCCATGAGAGTTGGTCCCACGTAATGCCACTTGACTAGACAAGGTTATAGAATGTTGCTAGGATGTTTGTAGAAACCATACATGCAAGCAATGTGTAAGGATGTATCGTACTAAATAGGCAAGCTGCTTTTAATTTCTCTTTGGATGTCCAAAACTTGATTTTAAGTCAAGTTGACTCATGATGTAAACTGAGATAGTTTGTACAATTTTGGTAACTTCAAAAGCACATCAGCTAATTGAATTTTTTTTGTTTTTTAATAAAAGTCCCACAAAGCGCTAGACTCAAGTAAGAGTCAAGTCCAAATATTTACAATCACATATCTTAGAAATAAAAGTGTGCATGAGCAATTTTATATTGGCTCATTGCACAATAAACTAGGACAAGAGGTTTTGAGTCAAGGCACATGCATAGAAAATAAATATTGTTGATAGAGTTCTCTTATGAAATTTTCCAAGGAAGTATCAAGGCAATGATAGATCCACGCCTCAAGACCTCAAAAGCTCTTGACAAAACTCTACACAAGAAGGACCAAAAGGAGAAAAAGGGAGAGACTCTCCACACAACCATAGTTTATATGGGATCTAGACATGCTGTCTTGGTACCAATGTGGGTGTCATGCCATCGAGATCCTAATGGAGCATTTGTCCCAATTCTTATGGCTTCTCAACTTGCACAATTCCTAGTCATGCACTTAATTCCACTTATAAGCTCCCCCAAACATACGCCACGGACATGAGCATCTTGCTAAACGAGCCCATGGCTATCCTTGGCATCTTACACACCATATATGCAAGTAGGACACATCAATATGCATCAAACGGGCATATAGATAGGTACACATAACTTGAAACTTTTAGAATATACATATTTTTATAGTTTAAAGTTGTAACTAATTACTTATCTATAGCCAGAGAGAGATTGTGTGATTGCAAGCTAGAGAGAGTGTGTGACTACATGCTAGAGAGAGAGAGAGAGAGAGAGAGTGGCTACAAACCAAAGAGGGTGTGTACATAGAGAGAGTGTTTGTCTATGTGTAAGTAGCTAGAGAGAGAGAGAGAGATACATTAATCGAACGACAATGTTTTTATGATTTATACTTACATGTTATTGATCAATTAAAAAATAGTTTAATCATTTATTCATGTATCATTCCAAAAAATGATTTTACTTTTTTAATAAATCAATCTTTTCCATCATTCAATCACAAAAATGCAACCCAGAGTATAGGTTTACCAAAGAGACATTGCAAGAATTGAAGATTGAGGAAGAGGGTTTTCTCACACAAGAGAAGATGAAGTGTTTCGATGAAATGCTATAGAGACATGGGAAATCTTTTGCTGGCCAACTAGGTGAGATTGGTTATGTTGATTCAAATATTGTGGCTCCGGTGGTTATTTTCACTTTTTCACATATGCCTTGGAATTTAGGTCCTATTCCAATTCCAAAGTCTCATCATCCTAAATTGATTGATTTTCTTAGTAAAAAGATTAAGATGGTGATTTTGAAACCATCTTGTGCACCATATTATAACATGTGGTTTACAATTTTTAAAAAGAATGGAGCATTGAGATTCATCAAGCATGAAACCTATGAAGAAGGCTAGAACAAGGTAGCTATCAATGCGGGCACATCTTTAATTTTTTTTGAGTTTTTGAAGGCTTTTTTTCAAGAGATCCATCTATTATATGGAGGATATATATTTAGGTTATGATCACTTCCAATTGGTCATGAAGAGCAGAGATTTGACTACTATACATACTCCTTTGGGTTTGTTGAGAATGTGTACTTTATCATAGGGTGCAACCAACGTGGTTGCTCACATGTGTATGGCATGAGGTAAGGTGCTATGATTGCACATCCTCTTCTACTATAGACGCTGAATATGTTGCAATGCCATATGCAAGCAAGGAACGCGTTATGGTTGGCACGTTTAGTGGGAGACTTGGACTAGGGTCAGCAAAATCCAATGCTACATTGTGATTATGAGAGTGCCACTGAGAATACAAGCAATGAAAATATTTGTGTCTTTCCTTTGCTGCACCTAAACTTCTAACAGTTGACACAAAATAGCAAAAAAACTAAGACTTGAACTTGTAGAAGCCAAGGGCTGCTTTACTTACTCTGTGTTTGTTTTTGAAATGTCATATTCATAACCAGCCTTTGCACACTTCACATAGATCTCTCTCATAAAGTCCTACATTACAAATTTTTAATCGCAAATGACGATGATATGATAGCATTGCTACCTTAACACAATACTTCAACAAAATGCATCTACCATTAGTCGAGAGTTGAACTCTTCAATTGTGAACTGCAACTAGATCTCAGAGATTTTGTGATTTGCTTCAAGGGCTGTTACAGCTACCTACATACATGCGGACACTGAGCATCATGGCTTAATGATACCACCATAATATGATCCATGAAGCCCTTGCACTTGCTGATTTGTGAAATAACGGAACTTGAAATAACATCGTGGTTAGTTGTTAGCAACATGGTTAGCTATGATTAGTAATGAACCATGATTACAAGGAAACAACAAAATTAAGAAGTTATTTCTTCTTCCCAAGCAATTAAAGGGAAAGGCTTGCTTATAAAAACATGAAAGCTTAAGCATGAATTTTAGTAAGCATGAAAGTAAATCACTAAGAAAGTGCAATAGCATAAAGAGAACAAGAAAACATTACCTTACTGTGTATAGGGTAGAGTCTTCTACTTGATTTGGGAGAGTATCGAAGAAGTGTGTTGATGTAGTCGGCTCTTTCCCTCTTCCCTTAAATTGAAGACTACTTAAAAAAAGAAAAAGAAAAAGATTGAAATTTTTTTTGAACAAATTCGGGCTAAACCCTAGCTCCAAAGTTTACCCACGAGTCACTTCCGGCTTCCACCATGGGAATAGGGACCTAACCAATGCATGGGGAATAGCTCTTCATTTTGATGAAATTAGCATAAAGAAAAAGACAAGGAAAAAAAGAAAGAGAAGATAAGGAAAGAAAAAAGAAAGGGAAGATAAGGATAAGGATGAGGTGAGTAAGTAGCTTGTTGAAGAAGTTTTGAAAAGCAAAATAAATTATCAAGATAGGTAGAATTAACTTATCAATAAAAAAGATAAGCTATCAAAATAGGGCTTCTCTTTTCATTTTACACTTCTCTCCTTCATTTTCCCAAGGTGCAAACTTAAGAGCAAGCTTGAAAAAGCCATAGCTAAGCCTCTTTCACACACACACCCTTCTCCAAGAGAAACCATGGCCAAAACCCTAATCAAGTTTGTCAAAAACTTGATCTTCTTCTTCACATTACCCTCTCCCTCTCCTCTCTCCTAATTCTCAAGCTTTCCATAGCTCAAATTCCTTTTGCCTCTTCCCATTCTCTCATTCCAAGTAGCCAAATTGGTATGTGGCTTAGATGTGTTGGCCTTGCGTAAGGGCTACGAGAAGACCCTTACAAACTCGCAAAAAAAAAATGAAAGAGCTGTTCTCAGCTCAAAACAAATAAGGAAGGTGGTAAATCTTCATCCGCGAGTTACACCTTTAACTTCTACGTTATGCTGATTTATTCTTCGCTATCTAACTCATCTATATAAGATGCAATCTCTCCTTCTTTCTTACAGTATTCTTACCTCCATCTTTCTCTCTTCTTTCCATATTCTTATCAAGAGCGTATTAGGATTATCTCTTTTAACCCTTTTCACTATCTCTTTGCTCATTACCTTACTTTATGGATTGGTGGCAAGAGCTGGTGGCCATTCCGCATCTTCAACAAGCAAGTGAATGTGTAAGGAGAGGTTTTGTGGAGCAATATGAGCGCCTGCTCTTCCCTCACTTGGGAACTTCAGTCGCACAAACCAAATGGCAGACATTTCATGGCATAACAAAGGTGACACTTTGGGATTTGGAGCACTTTCGCAACAATGTTCGCTTGGATATGGTTATTGAAGCTATGGGTCCGGGTCTTCGATATTACTGTGTGATGAGGTCAATGCATCGGGGGTTTTCTTGGCGAGTCTCTTTGCTTGCACAATTCCTTCCTCTCATCAAAAGATATATCTTTGCCCTCACTTTGGTTTACCTCTTAGAGGGCCCTTTAACTTCTCACCTCATACTAGAGAGATTAGTGCAACAATTTCACAGCAAATTCTTCCAATGGATGAAAGGCATAATATGTGCCCTGCTTGTGATAGTTGCTTTTGTGATCGTGCAATGGATGGGCTTATTGACTTGTAAAAATATATATCTTTATTGTATCTTTTGACAAGTTCATCATATATTAAGATCTTGGTTCTTCTTCCTCTGATTTCACTTGACAGGTATACTATAAACTTGTTCTTAGCTTCCTATGTCTGGTATTTTGGGAATATATCTTGATATCTTTTAGATTCTAGGCTTGATGGTTCCTTCTTGGGTTTATTTAAGTTTATGAAATACTTGAATAGACCTTTCTTAAGTCTCTTGACTGATTGATTAACCTTAACTACTCTTAGAGGAGCTTTGTACATTTTGCCTTGTACTTGTATCTTATTCTCTTTAATTGTATGCAAATGTTATATTCTCTTGATTGCAATAACTTGATCTTTGCTCAACCACTTCATCCCTAAAATTCCTTGTAAAAATTATCCATCTTGCGTACACAAAATTGAATGAGAACTAGAATGACCATTTAAGCTATAATGAAGGTCTATGCCTTACTCGTCTGTGAAATGTGCACCTACTAAACAATGATACTCTCAACTCCTTACCCATAGGCTGAGCCTCGAGTTGCAACCTCTTAATGATGTAATTAGATTGGAACTTATCTTGAACATTCTTCTTTTCTTTTTGTGTTTCTTTGTTTCTTAAAAAATCTTAATTCCCAAAATGGTCTTATTAACATTTGATTTTGTTACAAAAGCTCATGGGTTTGAGTACTTCCAAGGAAGCTTCTTTTGCTCTACCTTGCACTAAAGCTTGTTCACCCAATTGCATTTTGAAAAGAAACAGTCTCTTTTGCAAGAAAGATGAGGTGGACAAAATAGTCTAGCATGGTTTTTTTTTTCTTTTTTCAGAGAAGCTACTTCCATTTCCTCTTTGTAAAGTTTCAAGAAGTTCTCAACAATTCCGTACCATTCTCTACTTTACATTTTTCCTTGCACAATTTTAAGAACTTATTCTTCTTGCGTCTTCCATGCCATTTTCTTTGTCACTCCCTCACTCTCTTCCTACAAAAGCTCTAGTAAAATCTTTGTCTGGCCAAGGATAGAAACTGCACTCTGATACCATTTGTGAGGGCCATGCCAAGGACCGTCAGTTGTACCATCTCTAAATGGATACATCATGATTCTTGACATCCCTCCTGCTTGAGATTGATGCCAAGAGAGGACTCCTCCTGCTCTTCGATGCCAACTCAAGGGGGTGATAGCATTCACTTTTCTCACAGGGAACTCTTAGTCCGAAAACACCTTTCCTTATTGGTTCAACTTTCCAATCGAAGTCATCAGAATAAATTTGAACAACCTTACAAGGTCAACTTGTGGGAGTTCTCTAATTCACCCTTGGCTCAAGGTCACTGATGCTTTTTTCTAGTTATAATCAAGCAGTCATTAGTGTGTTTCCCTAAGATTAGTGAATTTACTAACTACATAGATCCCTCGTTTCCAAGTTTGATCTCCACTCCATAAATCAGAATCCCTTTCCCAGTTCTTGACTTAATTTAATAGACAACATAAAATTGGATTCAATTTTCGGACCAACAAATTAACCCTCTGAAATCCACCCTCCCACCGAACTATTTGGTAAATACACCTTCCTAAGGTAGTACTATGGTACTAGAAAACAATATTCCAATCATGTCAAACCAAGAATACATTTCAAGCATTTGAAAGCAACATGCAAACTGTTGCATACCCTTGCAGCAAGTGTGCATTTATCAGGTCGTTCCCACCTTTTTCCTTTATAGAATATTCTACTTCCTTTTTTCTTTAGTATTATTAAAGTTATCTAGTTATCTTTCAAGCAATCACATATACTTCTCCAGGGATATCCCTATCCTCGTCCCAGGACTTGGGTATTCTGTCTCCTATGCCACGTATGTAGATGATGCCTTTACACAATTTCCAATTCTTATTTTTATTTATCTTGTGTGGGAAAGACTTCAAAGATGATCTACTCTAGGTTCTTTTTAAATCAATTATGCGAGAAGCAGAGCAAAGGTCCGAATGATGAGGACAATTGTGGGATAGCCCATTTAGGTTCTTAACCTTTCTAAGGTTCCTTTTTACCAAACAATTAGAAGAGTTACTTAATTAAATCATCTTCCTCCCTTATCTGATCTTACTTTGGATCCATTTTCCTTCCTCTATTCCCGTCGGTATCAAGCCTACTTGGACTAGGCCGATTTTCAGACGTATCCACGGGCTCACCACCCACTTGGGACTCACTCCTATACAATCCCGTTTCTAGGGCATTGAATGAACCTGAGCTCAAAACATAGACCAATGGTTATCAATCCTAGCCGAAAAGGACTTGTTGCATCCCATAGGTAAACACATGTGCCAGCCTTTTCCAAACATGTAATACAAAGTTCACACTTAAATCTTTTATGTTATGCTAGGGCTATCCACATCAAATCTTCTCAGTAAAGTTTTAATCTTAGTTGAAATTTAGAGTGAGTTCCTTGAGTTATAATCCCTTATAAGACCTCAAGAAATACGAGTCTCTTGGGAGTTTAAAGTTTGTCTCGATGTAAGTTTTAAGTTAACCCCGTCTTGGGCGATTCCCATTTGTTTTCTTTGCACCATTTTCCATCCATGGGGCATCTCCTTGGAAGTGATGGTAGTTTTATGTTTAAGCAACACAATCATCACTTCTGCAAAGCTATCCCCTTACTCCCCCCTTCTTCATAGTTACAAAACAAACTTGAAAATAGACAAACTTGAAATGAACAATGCATATGCTCTATACAATGACCTTTGCTTAAATGTGTGCCATGAGTAGTAAATACTAACATTTAGAATGCATCAACTTGTGATTTTTAAGACAAATAATCTAAAACTTCCTTTTGTGAGTGCGTGAATGCGGTGCGTGTGCAGAGAGTGCAAAGGGGAGTGAGAGAGAGTACACAGGATGTGGGTGGAGCTCCCAAATCTCACTGTATGAGCAATGTGTGAGAATCTGAGTGAGAGCTCATAATTCTTTGTATGGATAAAGAATAAGGAGATAAATGTGGGTGGTCGGACACTGGCCGGTGGACACGGGTAAAGCACGGTGAGGCACACTGCCTTACCTAACATTCTCCCACTAAAGGTTGTGTGCCGATAAGTGGCGAGAAGACTAGCCTACAACTAGTATATACAAGAGGTGAGAGAAGACGGCTCTCAACCTATGCCCACTGGCTCACTCTGTAACCACTCTAGTGTAGATGCAACATGCATACCACTAGGACTAGAGCCACGATGACACTCCTCATGCAGGTATCGAGTGATGACCTGCATGGCTCCAAAATGCACAATGCCAGTGTCAGTCATCGCACGACTGACAACTCCCACTGCAAATGCACCAACCGCATAAGCAAGATCAGGTCTCAAGACCAAAAGGTCAGACATAAAAGACCCAAAAGCTGAAGAAACATGCACTATCTGTGCCAACCTATCCCTCTCAGCAACCTTAGTGCCATATATCCTCATCAAGAACCACCTGACTATGCATCACCATGTCAGCATCGTCTGGCAAAGGCATATCTGTTGAGAATGACTACAAAACCAAAAAATCACTGCAATCACACACAGTTGTCTAAGGGACACTGTTGCCCTCAAACGTATCAGACGCATCATAGAACAATGCATCGGTCTCTGACTCAACTGTTGTCACCTCAACTGATGACTGACCAAGTTGTGCATCCCCAGAGATACCACTGTCTGCGTGAATGTCACCACAAGACAAATGCACAACCTGCTCTCCATGCAGCACATCCGCAAAAGAGACACGCCTCGTCTCTCGCTCCAATCATGGCTGTAAATACACAGAGACTACACCGCCTCGTGTGTCAAAAATATGCAAAGGGTATACCAAACCACTCCTAGCACCTCTGGCTATCACCAGTGATCCGCTATGCATCTGAAATGACCGCTCTCCAAGCAGTACACAATATCCACTACTCTGCAAACTGACGCACTGAAATGAGACTCTGACTGAATCCTGGTACATAACGTACATCTTGTAGCGTAAGCCATGCACCGCTAGGTAATGACATGCATACATCTCCAGCACCCTCTATGTCATATGTTGAACCATCGGCAAACTGCACACAACCAAGTCTCCCACTAGAGAAAGAGAAAAATAAATCACGACGTGGCGTCACGTGAAAAACTGCATACTCATCTAGTAGAAAACATGTAGACAATGTGCTATCCCAAGACACAAAGTAGTATGAAGGCAAGCTAGACTCAAAAGTGACATGCCCGTCACATGCATACTCTCTAGCATATGTCCTCATAGTAGCACCATGCATCTGCCTCTTCCGCTGCCTCGTACACCTGAAGCAACGATGCCTAATGTGCCATGTGTGACCAGAATGCCAACAACGCAAGTATCGACAAGAATGAGACCGTCGTCTCTCACTGTCACACATATCTGCAACCATAAGTGAATGGCTAAGAACCAAAGTATGGCAAGAACTATGGAAAAAATTTGACAGAATCTCCCTTGTAAACTGAGAAAAATCTCAAGTATAATCTCAACCATAAACCATGCCAAAATGGCAACAAAGTGGGAGGTAACTCGACCACTACACAATGCTCAAAAGCATGATCAATCATATCAAAATCGATGCTCACATATGCATAAAACAACTCCACAATCTGCAAACTCTGCAAGCATAAACTGGGACAAACTGCTCAACCGTGAGTAAAGCGCATAACCATATACGCAAGTAGAGAGCAAACTATCTCAAAACGCGTCCCACAAGAGAAACTACCTACAAAATTTGCAAAAAACTGTGAAACATGTGACTAGCCTGTATTGTAGCCACACAAGCATATGCAAATCCTCACTCCTATGAGAGTGGGTACAAGAACACCAAACTATGTTCAAGCTGACAAAACCTGTCAATGTGAGAGCTAAGCTCATTCACAAACTATGGCAAGTAAAATTCAGCCACTATCTCACAAAAGCATACACAAAGAAAAAGCTCAAGACATCTGTTGTGTCGAAACCGGTATGCAAGCCAAAACATTGTAGAAGATGTCCTCAACTGCAGATGGCAACACATATGAGAGTACTAGACTCAACCTGTAGGGAGTCAAAATTGGAAGCTCCAAATGGTCGAGCACTCATAGCTCAAGACCAAAAATGCAGAGCAAAACACGCTCGCGATGCACCACCCAAAAGGGAAAACACTCATAGCTCAAGACAAAAAATGAAGAGCAAAACACGCTCGCGATGTACCACCCAAAAGGGAAAACACTGTACACAAATCCTGAGTGCTACAAGCAATCGCAATCTCGATCGCACCAACGATGCGCATAAAACTAATGGAAAAATTTTACCAGAGTTTCATCAATAAAACGGCTACAAAACCAATAACCAAAGTGACTGCATGCTCAAAACAATGAGCAACCAAAGCGCATCAAACCGCACTCCGAATGCATGCACCAATCTCCACGCTTTGCATATATCATTGCAAACATCTACAAATCTAGTACACAAATACCTGCTCTATCTGTGACTGCCAAGAAACATGCTCGAGGCATACATTGCCGAGCTCAAACCGCAATCACATGAGTCTCCCTGAGCATCAAACCACATGAGGCATACATCGTATCCTCCCGCTTGTGAACAAACTTGCAGCCATTACCCCTCTCACATCCGAGAGCAAACCATGTGTCGAATCCTCGACACACAATAAATAGCTGCTGCTACAAAAATTTCAGAGGTCAAAATCAGTCCAAATGGACATCGCCATTGCGTCTGGAGCATGCCAAAACTCAAGGTTACACCTTAACCTTGCATAAATCACATTCCGTATGCAAAAAACACTGTTTTGGAGTAACCTGCGAAAATAAAAATCTGCATTCTTCCTCCAAGTATGGCTGCAAAAAGCATACACACTTGCAATACACCCTTCTTTCAAGCTTAGGAATGTCCCTCAAGCTGCCATGAGCACAGATCCGGTGGTTGCTCACCGATCTCAAGCTTCCACCAAAAGCGAGCTCACCATAGCCGAAATCTCACTTCTTTGTAGCACTCCATCTGTCGTGAAGCCAAAGCTCTAATAACAATTGTGAGTGCGCGAATGCGATGCGTGTGCAGAAAATGAGAAGGAGAGAGAGAGAGAGAGAGAGTACACAGGATATGTGTGGAGCTCCCAAATCTCACTGTATGAGCACTATGTGAGAATCTAAGTGAGAGCTCTTTCTTCTCTGTATGTATAAAGAACAAGGAGATAAATGTGGGCGGTCGGACATTGGCTGGCGGACACGGGTAAAGCACGGTGAGGCACACCGCTTTACCTAACACCTTTCATTGATTGCGCAAGCTTAAATGATGGTTTATGCAAGAGTAAAACCCTTCGATGAATGATAGTCTAAGACTAATTTGTGAAGTTTCTAAGAGTGGACATACTACTATCGTGCAAAATGCTCATGCAATAAAGTACGAATGATTAACAAATTCTTCTCAAGATAGGGTTTAAGATTATCACTTGCTTCCATGGAGAGGATCAATCACACAACTATGAGAGGCTTAAAGATTTGGGGGTTTCCAATTGGCAAGAGGGAAGGGAGGGAATGATCGTATTTGGAATGGGAATCCTCTTTCCCAAAGAAAACTTCTTTGGTTATGATAAACTTACCCTTCAAAACTCAACTTCCTTTTGAAAATTATATATTAACTTAGGATGCCACTAAAACTTTTACCGTGTAATTTATGAAAGATCAAGAGAATTTCTTTTTAAAAAAATTATAATTTCTCTTTTGAAAAATAAGGTTAGTTCCAAAAATAATTCAATTACTTAGTTGCTCGGGGGATGCACTATGTAATCATGTTAATGCATAACGTGAGTTTGAAAGGAGGGGTTTTAAATTACAAAAAAATTAGGCAATTTAACAGAGATACATTAAAATAAGGGGTTATTATATTCAAATTTGAAATTTTTCCTAAAATAAAGGGTTATTTTATTCATTTAGACATATTAAAAGAGGGGTTTTTTTAATACCCCGCGAACGCACGTTATAGGGGGTATCGAACGGTGAACCCCTCGAGCTTAGTTACCTTCTACTTATGGTATTACTTTTATAAGACTAATTTATGCAAGAGTATAAAATAACTTAAAAATCGATAAAAAGGTTTATGTGAGAGATTAAGGGATAATTAAGGATATTAGTCACCATTCCATCATGCATACAATTTAGATAAATATGATTTCCAATCAACTATGGTTAAAGAAAGTGCTTTCTACTCTCTCTATGCCATATGAGTCTAGTGATTTAAGAAACTTGAAATAACAGAATTTGAAATATTTAGATAATTATGACCTTCAGCCACCTATGATTAAAGAGAGTACTTTCTACTCTTTCTATGTCATATTGGTCTGGTAGTCTAAGAAACTTGAAATAACATCATGGGTGGTTAGTTGTTAGCAACATGATTCTTATGATTAGTAATGAACCATAATTAGAAAGAAACAACAAAATTAAGAAGTTATTTCTTATTTACAAGCAATTGAAGGGAAATGTTTGCTTATGAAAACATGAGAGCTTAAGCATGAATTTAAGTAAGCACAAAAGTAAATCACTAAGAAAGTGCAATAGCATAAAGAGAACAATAAAAAATTACCTTAGTGTGTATAGGGTAAAGTCTTCTCCTTGATTTGGAAGAGTATTGAGGAAGTGTGTTGATGTAGTCGGCTCTTTCCCTCTTCACTTAGATTGAAGACTACCAATTTGGCTACTTGGAAATGAGAGAATGTGAAGATGCAAAAGGAATTCAAGCTATGGAAAGCTTGAGAATTAGGTGAGAGGAGAGAGAGAGGATAATGTGAAGAAGAAGATCAATTTTTTTACAAACTTGAGTAGAGTTTTGGCCATGGCTTCTCTTGGAGAGGGGTGTGTGTATGTGTGTGTGTGTGTGTGTGTGTGTGTGTGTGTGTGAAAGAGGCTTAGCTATGGCTTTCTCAAGCTTGCTCTCAAGTTTACACCTTGAGAAAATGAAGGAGAGAAGTGTAAAATGAAAAGAGAAGCCCTCTTTTTATGCACATTTTAAATAAATTCCTTCACTTATCTTGATAGCTTATTTTCTTTATTGATAAGTTCATTATACCTATCTTGATAACGTATCTTGCTTTTCAAAACTTCTTCAACAAGCTACTTACTCTTCTCATCCTTATCCTTGTCTTCTCTTACTTTTTTCTTCTCTTTTTCTTTCCTTATCTTCTCTTTTTTTTTTCCTTTTTTTTTTCTTTATGCTAATTTTATCAAAATGAAGATCTAATTTCCCATGCATCGATTAGGTCCACGTTCCCATGGTGGAAGTCAAAAGTGACTTGTGGGTAAACTTTGGAGCTAGGATTTAACCCAAATTTGTTTCATTTTTTTTAATCTTTTTCTTTTTCTTCTTTTAACTCGGTGGCTTAGATGTGTTGGCCTTGCGTAAGGGTTAAGAGAAGGCCCTTACACTGGTGCACAATGTCTCAACGTTAACTTTGCGTGTTGGGAAAAGACCTACTATGAACCTAGTCATCTAGGTCTTTCTATTTGTGAGACAATATGTCTTGCCATAACTTTTATGTGTTTTAGGTTTTAAAAAGTACTCCTTAAAGTGTCTTTGTACTTCTTGGTAGTTTCCCCTAACATCTTTAGGTAAGTACAAGAACCCAGTGCTAGCATGCTTCCTCAAGACTACCTCAAACATCCCTTAACATTCTTGGTCTCCTACCACCCTTTTGATATGTAATGCCATGTGGAATTTTGCAAAGAAGAGATAGCATCCTCACTAGTCTCTCCAAAGAAAGAGAATATCCTGACATTTGGCATTGGACTTCATTGAAACAACTCAAATTGAAAAATCATGTTTTGTTTTTAATTATTTTTAAGCTACACGCAAACTATTTTGCTAGATCCTGGTTTGTTCTAGAACAAGATAATAACATGTACATCAAATGATGGGTGATAGTCAACAAGAGGCAAGATGGCAAGTTATGGTATGGAAGAATTTCTCCTACCCTTTGGGCACCAAACATGAACAGCATAAGATGTTGTTGAAAATAGATCTTTCAACTAATCATGCAATCTTTATCCTAATGCATGGTGCAAAGTGGAAGGGATAAATCTCTATTCTTGTTCCATTATCCATCACATATGACCTAATGCCTAAAATAGAACAACCTTATACACATCCAAACTAAGGTTGTTAAGGTTGTATCTAATGAGGGATAGGATGAAAGAATTGATCAATACGTTTACTTTTGCTAGCCTATAAGAACAAAAAATTCTACAAGTTACAAATTTGTACCTAATGAGGGGTAGGATGAAAAAATTGATCAATGCGTTTACTTTTGCTAGTTTACAAGGACAAAAAATTCTACAAATTACATGTTGAAATTTTGCAACTTGATGTTCACAATGACATGGATTCTTTGCCTTGCAATGGGGATGAAGGGGTCAACAAATTTTCAAGATTCATGCATCCTAATTGATGATGCTGAGATTAAGTATTGATGCAATATGGAATAGAGATATACACAAAACCATTTCCTATGGGGCACAAAGTTGAAGTGGTTTGGTGTGGGCAACAAGGAGAATGGCCTCCAAATACACTTCTAGAGTCCCTTGTTGTTCAATTGGACCTATGGCACAATGCAACCAATAAACCCATAGCGAAAGTGTAACTAAATTGTGGCACCACTTAGTTATGGATGCAAACTAAGATGCAAAGACACATGCATGCATGCACATTGTGTGTGTGTGTGTGTGTGTGTGAGAGAGAGAGAGAGAGAGAGAGAGAGAGAGATGTTTCCCACTTTGTTTTACACTTGTAACCACATTAATCACAACACAAAATCATGGAGCTTTACACAAAACTTATTAATGCAATCTTTATCCAATGTTTGAATTTTTGTATGCCAAGCACTATCTTAGGCTTATAGAAGCCCTCTCAACGCCACAATAAGCTCAAGCATTAGATATGAATGTGAAACAAGACATTTTACACCATCAAACCTCCACAAATGTCTTGCCAAATGGATAAAAGAGCAAGCAAGTGATAGCCTTCAACACTTCCCTTGTGCACCAATCTCAACTCTTTATTGATATAAGCAATACATCATATGGGTGATTTCAAACATAGCAAGGTAGATGATACACTCTAGAAGTTTCCAAGGGAAGAATAGTGCATAATCTCTATGCCTTAATGATACAAGTCAAATTATCTCTCTTACAAGGAAGGAGAGGATCCTATTTCTAGATGGCGGGAGCCCTCTTTAGGATTATTTCTTTAGATGGAGGGAGCCCTCATTAGGATTATTTTAAACCAAGAATATAAGAGAAAAACATGGTTTAGGATTTTTGGATTTTTAGATTGGGTTAAGTATTTCTTATCCCCTTGACAATCATGGATATGGGCTCAAGAGTCATACAGTTATTTTAGAGTAAATGGAGATGGAAAAAGAGAGAGGTGAATACATTCTACTGTATCTTTTCTACCTACTTGAAATTATTTTGAGGAAGTGCATTTTGAGGATATGATAAATGGAGATTAAAGTTTCATGCATAACATGTGAAAGCATGGATAACTATGATGGGAAGAGGGTACAAATGAAGAAGCTATGGATTCACCTTAAATATGTAGATTGATGCTTGACTCTTGCCTTCTTCTAGCCTTTTTTTGCATTTATATATTGAGTTTTTGCTAGAGTGAGATAATTGCAGTGGTTATGGATGAGAAAACCTCTCTTGAAGAGGTTTATCATAATTATGGGTGCTAATCTTTTTGGGATCTTTGTGAAAGTTGAAGAGGACTCGGTAATTTGGGTATAACACAGAGATAGGGAGAGGTATATGTGTAGCGGTAGTATGAACACTATGGAGGTGAAGGGGGGAAGGTGATGAGCAAGAGGGTGAGAGAAGATGAGAAAATTTTAGTTTTGTGTGAGGGAGAGAGATGAATGATAGTGGTTGTGAGTGTGAGGAAGGAGGCGTGCTCCTTTGTCAAGCCTTGCTAGATCTTAATATTGGCTTGCTTTTGATATGTGTGATTGATCTTACCTTGAGAAAAATCTTTGGCATTGAGCACTAGCTTTTGCTCCTTCATCAAGCCTTGTTGGATCTTAACTCTTGCTTAATTTTGATATGTTCAAATAATCTTTGAAAGTGATGTTGCTAAGGATCTTTGGCTATGCTAAAGGGCTTCTTGACATAGATTTGTGTGGACAAACACACAAGCACGAAAGAAGTAAGGGCACCGGATTTTTCCATCTTCAGCACTTTCTTCATCACCCCTCCATCTTCACATAAATCTATCTCTTCCATGGTAGCGACCTGACAGCATATGCATACAATGATCCTTTCCCCTTTCCCATATTGTGCAAAAACCTCCCAAGAATCAATTTGAGGGTTCACACAATTCAACCAACATGAAAACATTGCCAAAAGCAAGAAGATATGTAATGGAAATGGCCTACAAACATTAACGATAGCGGAATTAAGAGAACTGTAGTGAACATTTTTATGAGACTACTTTGAGAAAATAGAGGGTGAACTTGATTAGAGGTAGCAACATAACCATTATACTTAATTAACTTGGCATGAACAATACTTTGCATGAGAGAGAATTAGAAAACTTGAGGACCAGATTTATGTGAAGCCGGTCCCCCCTCCAAAAGGCTTTTGTATTATAGTTTCTCCCATAATGAGAGACTTGGTACAATACAAGCTTTGTGTTCCTTGAAACCTTGATGGTGCAATGAAGATAGAGAGCCTCTTGTACCACAATTATGCCCACAACTTAGCTAAATGAAAGCTTTAACTTGTCCACGACCTCAGTCCCAAGACCTCAAACACCTTCGAAGGTGAAGAGAGCTAGCAGGGAATGAGCGTAGGATAGAGGAAGAAGAAGCATTCTTACAAGAAAAGAAATAGTTCCTCACTTATCATCACTCTTGTTGCTTAGCATAACATAATAGCATAGTAATGATGGTGCTGAAGATGACAAGCTTAAGCATTGAAGCATGGCTCTTGGTTAAATTTGCATTCCATAGCCAAGAGTGTTAATGTAGGCTCTCCACTTCTCAACAAGCTTGGAGAAGGAGATGTGTTGGGAGGCGTTGTAGCACGACCTAATCGCAACCCACACAAAATTATCAAATCCGTGGATCGGCAACCCGACTAGGGTATGGAAGCACGAGCATCGGATGAATAGAAATAGAGGATTCAAGAGAATACCTCACCAATGCAAGTAGAGATTAGCCATGGCAATACTAACTCTAAACATACTCTAATCACTAATCAATCAACTCCTACACACATCAAGTCCACCGAAGTCCGACTTGCCAATCTTATGGAGTCACAAGAACACAATCAACACAAGCATCCATGATCAAAGCGCACACTAATTGCATTGAAGTTGGCTTTCCCAATCATCACATGCCAACCAAGGTACTCTAATCACATCACACACAAGTGGCATTGAGCTCAAGGCGCTTAAACATTCACACCCTTAAGCACACAATTAGGCACAGACTCTAATGACATAACCAAGAGTGCACACACACTACACTAATCAAGAGAATTAGAGAAGTAATCAACTAATTGAAATACTTATGGACGAAGAGAGTTAAGATCAAAGCAAGAAGTACACACCTCTCTCAAATCTAGAATAATGAGAGTGTAATACTACTTCATAACATAATGAAATGTAGAGAAGATAAGACTAATGAGTAAAATAGGGATTAGATTAATCAAGCTTCTCTAATTACAATGGATTAGTACTAGCCTCTTAAGCATGGGCATTAAGCTCAAGGCTAATCCATCCATAGAGTAAGCACTCAAGAGAGAGAGACAGAGCTCTCAAAAGTGGATCCTCAAGAGTGGATGTTCAAGAATGAAGCCTCTTTGCATAAAGGCTTTCACCACAATCCCTTCTACTATGGGTTTAAGCTTGAGCCCTATAACTAACATATACAACTTTGGAATTCCCAATGAACCCAAGACTTATACAAAGTGAGTGGGAATATTGTGACATCCATAGCATATCTCCCGCTTGATGCATAACCGATGTAGCATGTATTAGCCGCTGCTAACATTCCCCCCTTCCTAATTTGGCGCACGTCCTTGTGTGTCGGTGAAGCAAAACACGGTGACATGGTAGAAAGCAAGTCTATGGAAGAAATGTTGAGCTGCAAATTATAAGAACAAGTAATGAGCATCAAAGGCCAACAAGGATAAAAACATGAAGTACAATGAACAATCATGCAAAGTAAATTTTTTGCTTCTAAAAGATGGGTGAATCATAGTAAAAAACTAGACAACATAAAGCAAAAAAGACACTTAAACGATCATGAAGATTAAACCACTTGAAATTTCAGTTTTATGCATGAAATACAAGCAACCAATTATGACCCTAGGCTAATGCAAGTTCATAAACCTCCTAGCCTAAAGACTATGTGACCAATATCAATAAAACATTCAAGTCTATCATGTCTACGGGCTATTAAAAAGCTCCTAATCTGTTAGTACATTGTCGTAGCTTTTTTGAAGCTCATGGAAGTTTTGTTTTTATCATTCATTGAAAAAATTAAAACACATCACAAGACTACCATCCCAAGGCAAGTCTAGGTATGACTCTCGGCTCCTTGAACCCTCAAGAAGGTGTTCCAAAAGGCCTACTAGCCTACCAAGGTGACATCTAACCCCTATCAACCCAGGGCATCAGTTTAGGGCCTTGACCAAGCGAGCCAAGGTGATTCCCCTCGCCTTCCAAGTGCCAATAAGGCTCTAGGCCTCACATGGACACAACATAACATAGAAATTTGCTTTTCACGTGTCTAATAGCATTTTTGCTACTTTTATTTGACACTCTTTTGCTTCATTGATTCAATTTTTATCATTACTTTGAACAGAGATGCTAATGGCGAATGGACTAAAGCCTAATCATAGCCCTAGGTCATGTTAAAAATGAATGGAGTATTAAAACTATCACTAAGAGTTTAGGACTAATAAGAAATGAACATACATTAACCTAAGTTCAAGGTCAAGTACCAATTTTTTAATGATTTAATATTCACAAAGCAAAGTGTTCAAGGTTAGGACTAATAAGAAATGAACATACATTAACCTAGGTTCAAGGTCAAGTACCAATTTTAATGATTTAATATTCACAAAGCAAAGTGTTGAAACTTTAGGATGCCTAGCTTTTGAAAATGAAAGAACCATAGCTTAGAAACAAAAATTACTTAAGCCAAGCATAGAGAATGGAAAGATGAAAAAGAGTAAAATCATGGAAGGATTACACCTATTCATGATCTTTGTGCATCCTTGAGCAAGCATCCCCTTTGTGTAGAGAAGTCTCTTGATCCTTTTTATTTGCAAAAGAAGGTTTTTGAAGCTAAGTGTAAACACAAGCTATAAAAGCCCTTTTATTGAAAGCCAAAAACACACAAAAAACCCATTAATGAAACCTAAAGCTAGGGTCCGAATTTGCCAAAGGGAAAAAAGTGCCTTTGGTTATGCACATGATGCTCTTTGATAGCAAATTTATGCATACATATAAAAAATGAGAGAGAATGAACTTCTACAAAAGCAAATTTTGCAATTTTTACCATCTCTCATGCATGATTCAAAGTTGATTAGTTTCTAGCTCAATGAAATATGGAATTTTAAAACAAGCCAAGAGCTGAAAATAATGCAACTTTGATGAAATGAAGTGGCTCTTGAAAGCCAAATTTTACAATTTAAAGCTTTTCAAAAAGCTGGCTAACAACTAGCTCATGCAATTCTACAACTTTAGAGCATGCTATGAGCTAGAGATGATTGCAACTTGATGAAATGAAAATGAATGGCTCCCAATAGCCAAATTTTGTACTTGAAAGCTCAAAAAAGTTGGGTAAACACTAGCTCAAAATGAAAAAAATTAACTTTTGACCAAGCTATGAGCTAGCATGTATACAACTTTTAATCCAAAGAATTTGGAATGGCTCTAAGTAGCCAAATTTTGTAAATAATTGCAATGATGACCCCTTCTCGAATCAATGGAATCTCCCTTCACCACAACTCTTCAAAATGAAGCTCACTTGTTAGCATGAAAGCATAATTTTTCAATCAATACAAGCACTAAAAATGTCATGATCAATCACAAACTCAAAATGATACTTCTCTCCCATGGTCATTCAAAAAATCTCAATGGTCAGTGCTATGCAGGGATTTGCAATCAATTCAAGCACTAAAAGGTACAAGCAATGTAAAATCAATTTAATGCACACTCTTGACTATGCATCAAAAAATTTATCAACATAGCTCTCCAATAATGAAGTTATCTGCACGCCCATAAGAATTCTCCATTTTGTGCAAAGAGGATTTTATTTAGGCCCAGTATTCAAGCAAATTTTTAGTGCATTAGGGTCATATTGTTTGCTCAATCAAGGCACACATGAATCCAATGCCCAGTTCCTTGCTCTCACCTAGCAAATATGGCATACATAGGAAAAGAAAGACAAATCTTGTGATTAAGTGAACTTTACACCCTCTCCAATCAAACAAAACTTGATGGTATGGCTCTTTGATAGCCAAATATAACATAAATAATCACCATGGGATTTGTCAATGGAAGAGTAAAATTCCACTATTGAGCAACATCTCTTGCAAAACGCTGAAGTATTAGTACAATGAAAGAACAATCTCAAGAGAAGCTACCCACAATCACTCAATAAGTCCCAAAAAAGTAAAGTCATGAGAATCTTGACAAGTCAAATCTTTTTTGAGCCAATTTAAACATCTTTACATTCACTCTCTGAAAATTCGAAGGGAAATTTGTTCATTCTCCTGTCGACTGGGGTTTGAAATTCCCAATTTGAAATTAAAAGTCCATTTTTGCATTGTCTTTTTTTTTTGAATAGGAGGAAGGTGATCTCGTGGGAATGCATGCTTAGATTTTTATTTTATTTTTTTAAACTTTCTGAAAATTTGCTTGATTGCGAGGGCTATAGCTGCAGGCAGCGGGGCCGACTTTGAATGTGGGCCGCCATAGAGAGAGAGAGAGAGAGAGAGAGAGAGAGAGAGAGAGAGAGAGAGAGAGAGAGAGAGAGAGAGAGAGAGAGATGATCATGATTGAGGATGTGTGTGTGTGGGTGAGTAGTGTGTTGGGGTGCTACGATCTGGCGGTTGGTTGTGGGGTCGCCATGCAGCGCGTGTGTGAGTGTGAGGATGCGAGCATGTGCGAGAACTGCAGCAGCGGAAGCACAGTGGCTTGGGCAATCTTGGGCAGGGCGCCTTTTGTGGGTGGGTGTGTGGTGTGGAGTTACGTCAAGTAAAGCCAAGCCAGTGGGCAACCTGCACGTAGCGCGCATGTGTGTGTTGTGATCGCCAAGCCAAAAGTGGCGATGGGCCAGTAACTGGGGTGTGTGTGTATGTGAATGTAGTGTCGCGAGCATCGTTCCAGGCAAGTAGTGTGTGTGAGTTCAACTTTGAAGGCAGGCCCGACTCTATATTGCAGGTTGACAAGCCACAATCAACCAGAGCATGGCAACCCATCGTCATTGGCTGGCTGTATTGCAAGCAAAGCCCAACCACCGATTAGGGCATGTGCAGGTTCGAGCGTCATGAGTATGACACCGCCAGTGGGTAGGTATCAAAGGTTTTGTAGCTATTGAGTTTGAAGGAATGAAGCAATAGGTAGCGAGTGTAGGGCAGCCCTTGCAGAAGTAGAAAAGTTGCTGCAAATGAGAGAGTGGGCCACAAAAGCGGCAAAATTGGATGGCTGCATGTGTGTGTGTGTTGTAGCGTCTTTTGAGGCAAGTGGTGTGTGTGAGTGTGTTGCTGCAGCCAAGCTACCCGATGGCGCATTAGAAGAGCCGCAGAAAGCATGGCCAAAAAAACGAGCCTTGAAGGAAACAATGAAGGCCAGCTAGCCACAATGAGAGACATTGAATGATGATGGGCAAAAAGGCTGAGCCATATGCGCCTTTGAAGGGTTTTGTGGGCTTTGAAGGCCTCAGAAGGCAGCAATCCGTGAACAGATCCGCCAGAGCGAGCATGGGGCCATGCGTGTATCACGGGTGAATCACGACAGTAGGCAGTCCAAAAGCAGCTTATATCTATAATTTGAATGGTATTTTCAAGGGGAGGTTCTCACAAAGCCAGGCGAAGGTGCAAGTTAAAACACAAATCATAATGGAAACACACTAAAACTCCCTTATTTTGGCCTCAACCCAATTAGGACATATATTAAGCCACGCATTGTAGATGAAAGCACTGATCATACTACATGCGAGCTCAATTATTCAATTTCAAAGGTGATTCCGAGCCAAGCTTTGTACACACACTAAAAAGTTCAAGATTCCTTCCCCTTTTGCATAACCATATCCAACTATCAATCATTGAAATTTTGATTGCCATATCTATGTCAAAAATTTATCCAAATCCAATTGGATTAGTCATTTTTTATCTACTCACACATGACTTTTGGGTATAATTGTGCACACATCTCAATGTAACATTGCCATGTTCATTTCATTTTTGCAAAGCCCTTCCCAATTATCATCATTGCAACTTGGGTTGCTCAATTCCAATATCCCATATCATTCAAGCCCAATGAGGCTTGTCATTTAGGTTCATAGCTACACAATTGATTCCGGCATTTGCACATGCACAAATCACAAAATTTTTACCATTTTCAATCAAATTGGCATAGTGATTACAAAGGTAATGCACGTAAATCATATCATCATAATTGGTAATTGCTACCAATTATTCATCCCATTTTGAATAGCGAATGCCATTGAATAAACACACACACCCAAATTTAAACTGAAATTATATGAACATGTTACATCAATTCCACATTGCAATGCTCAAATTTCACACTCAATTAAGCATAAGTGAATGCATGCATGCTCAACTTCTAAAAAATTATCACTATTTTGATTCAATCAAGCAATGTACACACTCAAAAATTAAGCACAAAAGTCCAAATTTGGCTCAATTGGCAATGCATTTAGTTTTACACCTAATGATTGCACACACTTTTTATGAACATTTCACAATCAAAAATCATTTTGGTGTCCCAATTGACTATCAATCATTGAAAATCAAGTGATCTTGGATGGGCGCACACACTCAAATTTTGCCCTTTTTTTTTGCAATTTGGCTTATCCAATGATTGAATTAGCCTAGCATACATATCAATTACATGATTGCATACTCATGTATCATCAATTTTATCGATTTCTATGCATGCACACACTCAAGATTAGGTGCACACACACTTGAATTTTTTGACAGTTTTTTTCCTCTTTGGTGCATTACACACACAATGATTTTTATACACACACATGAATTCTTGATGAGAATTAAGCATTATCTTAAAACACACAAAGTTCATTAGTCAAAATTTGACCATCAATTTCATTCCAAGTGAATCAAATTAGGTGCAAAGTGTAGGTCAATTGAGTTACACACCTAATTTTAGCACATTGAACCACATTAATCACGAATTGACATGAGCAAGTGAGTGCACTTACATTGTAATCACACTCCAAGCTATTGCTTTGCTCCACACGAAGACTTGTCAATCTTATGGAGTCAGAATGTTATGGAGTCACAAAAACACAGTCAACACAAGCATCCATGATCAAAGTACACACTAATTGCATTGAAGTTGGCTTTCCCAATCATCACATGCCAACCAAGGTACTCTAATCACATCACACACAACTGGCATTGAGCTCAAGGTGCTTAAACCTTCACACCCTTAAGCACACAATTAGGCACAAACTTTAATGACACGACCAAGAGTGTACACACACTACACTAATCAAGAGAATTAGAGAAGTAATCAACTAATTGAAATACTTATGGAAGAAGAGAGTTAAGATCAAAGCAAGAAGTACATACCTCTCTCAAATCTTAAATAATGAGAGTGTAATACTACTTCATAACATAATGAAATGTAGAGAAGATAAGACTGATGAGTAAAATAGGGATTAGATTAATCAAGCTTCTCTAATTACAATGGATTAGTACTAGCCTCTTAAGAATGGACATTAAGCTCAAGGCTAGTCCATCCATAGAGTAAGCACTCAAGAGAGAGAGAGAGAGCTCTCAAAAGTGGATCCTCAAGAGTGGATACTCAAGAATGAAGCTTCCTTGCATAAAGGCTTTCACCACAATCCCTTCTACTATGGGTTTAAGCTTGAGCCCTCTAACTAGCATATACAACTTTGGAACTCCCAATGAGCCCAAGACTTATACAAAGTGAGTGGGAAATATTGTGACATCCATAGAATATCTCCCGCTTGATGCATAACTGATGTAGCCTGTGTTAGTTGCTGCTCTAACAAGATGAAGTTCTTACACTTAGCACTTCACACAATGAGAGTGTGTGTGAGTGTGTGGGAGAGTGTATATGTTGCAAGCTAGCCCCCTACATGCTTGGGTCGATCCCCTCTTGTAGCTCATGCCTTATGCTCATTGGCTCCTTCAAGCCTAGCCAATCACAAGCCTAGGTCAATTCAAGCAGTAGAGGTACCCTTTCGACAAGTGTCCTCCTTTCCCCTCTGAGAGAGAGGGCTTGAATAATGCATAAACAATTAATTTAATTAGCTAAATTATCATTGGACCCCTCTAGGGATCAACCAATAGGCTTTAGGCACACTATGAGGGCAACCTAGCTAGGGGCTTGACATGTGTCGCATTTGCCTCCTTGAGGAGCAAGGGGTTCCCTTTAGGTGAAGGAGGAGCCATTCAACCCACCCTCCTACTCTTGGGCTTGCCCCCATCTTTGTAGGCCACTTGTTTACTTTCAAGCACCTCAAACATCTTAGTCATTATGCATGGGTTTAGCAAGAGCACGGTCTCTCTCTCTCTCTCTCTCTCTCTCTCTCTCTCTCTCTCTTCAAGGGCTCGCCCTCTCCTTGTAGGGATTGGTTTTGACTTCAAGAACATGCCTAGCGTGACCAAGCACCTTAGTCATCAAGCATCTCAAGCATAGGCCTAGCTTAACCTAAGGTCTAAGGACTTTTAACACTAACTTTTGGAGGTCTTTAATGAAGCTAACCCTAAGGTATTTTAAGCTCCAATATGCACACATTGTTCTTCAGTAGACCATATCCTTGTGAGTCCTTGCTGAGATGAAACTATCTCCTTTTGGCCCTGTGCTAAGTTTGGCCTAAAAACACATATCCATCTTCTAGCTCTTGTTTCCCTTTTACCTTCCCATATTAAATGATTAGTTTAACATGAGAAAATCATTTGGGTAAAGCTAGATATTAGATTTTATGACAAGGTGGCTGAGGATGGATAAACATGGTCAAGACATACAAACATACATACATAAGCCATGAGTCTATGCAAAGAGTTGTCTCTATGGAAGAGTATCTAGGCTCTACACAAACGATCATATGCAAAGAAATCTTTCTAGATCACTCCCTCCTGACCTGTTATAAATCTTGACAAACACCCAAGTTTTTTGCATAAATCCCTCTTGTTTGACTACTTTGTCCTTAAAAAACATGGCCAAGAAAAAGGGTATCATAGTGATTAAAAAAACAAAGAATAACCTACAATATAATGCTCTATTCGCCTTGTGTGACTTGCAAGGTGCAGAAAATAGCCTTTTATGGCCTTGTCTAATGTCCGTATCTAATAGGGGCCTTAAGTGTCCTATTTTGGTGCCAAACTCACCAGCTAGCTTCACTTAGGCTAGGTTTAAACGGGATGGCGGCAAAGGCAAGGGAAGGGGTGTGCAAAAGAAGATTGGTGTGCCCTCAAATGTGAGCTTCCGAACCCACCTCATAATTGGGCGATACCCCCCCCTTGAAAGACGAAAACTTCCACCTACCTTTTTAGTGGGATATGCGGTCTTGGGAGTAGCTTAGCGTCTGCCTCATTTTCCGTCGTTGTAGATCTTGTGGGATTTTCTTTGCGTGGCTAAGGGCTTTATGAATGGGAGGTTGGAGGCAGCTCACAGAGAGATGGCTGCTGGTGCCACCGTCTGAACTCACCCTTAATAGCATATGCGGTTTTTGGGGGAAGGGGCCGCCCTCAGCACTAAAGGGCACAACGTATTAAATGAAGGTCCTGTCATGGGATCGACGATGCATGAGTGGAAACACAAACATTGAGAGATCGCGGACCATTAGATCGTCAAAAAGTAAACTTGGACAAAAACTGCATGGGGGGCGAGTTTATTTATTATGCTTAAGTCTCCCTTAATGGTCACAATGTGCGTGCGGGTGAGGTGGATAGGACATTAGCTTCACGTGTGGGAGGTCCCGGGTTCGGATCGCGGGGGTACATGGGGGCGCCGAACTTTTTTGTGAACCACGCATCCGCCTCGAGTTCCACGCGGGGATCAACAGCCGTTGATCTCACCGCTTGGTCCCGTGCCCTTTACTGCTGAGGGGTGGCCGCTTGAATTTGGGCTCTCGGTGTGAAGATGGCCGGCCAGATAGGGTTTTATAGAAGGGCATGTCGAAAGGAGGATTTGTAGAATCAAAGGAATTCCGCAGCTCCGCGCTCTCTTCTCTCTCTCTGTGAAAGGGGAGGGGGACGAAATGGGGCTGCAGGCTAGACAGATTCTGATATGAAACTTGAAGCTTTGATCCTATCAGCCGGGGCTGATCTTCTCTTTCTTGTGGTCCTCCGGTGAAACGGCTCTGCTACACTGTTTCTCTCTCAGAGAGGTATGACGAGAGAGAGAGAGGGAGAGGGAGAGAGAGAAGAGAGATGCTGCTGCTGCTGCTCCCTTGTGATGATCACTAAAAATACTTTCGTTCTTCTGAGATTCAACCCTGCGGAAGATATTTTGGAGACCTGAACTGAAGGGAGAAGAATGACAGCAGCAGCAGCACATTCCCGTGTTTTATCCTGGCTTTTGAAACTTTACAACAGAAGAAGCTCCATACCCTAAAGCTATCTTTCTTGTCTAAGATAAGCATTCAAATCAGAATACCGCTTATATCTTCGCTATGAGTTTTTGTCGGAGGCTTTGATTGTTCGTGTGCTCACTGAATCTCCTTTATTTAGATTCCACCTGATAACCCATGTTAACAAGGATATTGAGTACTCTCTTGCCATAAATAAACTGACGCCCTGTTTATCTGCTTCTGTGTATAAGCCAGTTGAAGCTTGGATACTTTATCACCTCCGATTTATAAGAACAATTTATTTAGTACAATAATATTTTGCATAGTTTATACACCATTGTAGGAAGGTTAGGTTAAATTAGGAGTCACTATGGACTTTAGTTGTTGATTAGTCTATTTGATACACTCAGGTATTAGTACTATTTACATGTATTTTATGGGTGGTTAACTTGTCTTGTTGATTTCTCACCGGATATATTTTCCTTAAACCGTGGCCTAATTCATTACTAGCGAGAATTGCGTTTGTTGTTCACAAACCTCTGTAGTTCAGAAGCCACAGTTTTGAAGTACTGGTTTTTGAGCAAAATTATGGCATAATATATGCTATGTGAATACGCTTTGCCGAATTCCTACCCCTTTTATTGTCAAGATCTTTCTCTCATTCGTCCTTAGTCCTCTATTTGAAACAGTTGTCATGAACTTTCTAGCTGCATTGTTCTTGTTAGTCAACTTTGCTAATTGATTTTGGACAATTATTGTCAGCAGTTTCGAGAGAACTATTGTCAATGCTAAAGCTACAGAGGGAACAATCCTCTTTCCATGCCCTTGTATCAGTATCAGAGTCTCTTGATCATGCATTTCAAAGCAGCAAGACTTAGGACATTGATTGTTCTCTAGTAGTGGCTGAAAATGTTTGCATATCTTTGCCTTGGGGATCAACCAAATCAGTTTCCACATGTTAACTTGCTTTCTTGCTAGCGAAGCCTCTTGCTGCTCGCCTTTTTTGTAGATGCCCATCAAAATGGCACTGAATTACAAAAAAATTGAATCGCCCAATGATTGATAAATCATTTAAATCACATTGAAAATGATAGTATGAAAGAGAGGGTAACTGAAAAATGCAGTGGAGGTTGACTTCGTTGAACTAGGCAATCGGGTGATGGATTATTTAGTATACAACAGGGGCAAGATGTCTCTTGTATAGTAGCTTTATCATATGGCTCTAATTAAGTATAGTGAGTTTGTAAATCGATAGGGACAGTGAATTTGTTATATGGAATCAAACCCGTTTATTGCATTAGGATAGTGAATTTGGGTAGTTGGAGTCAGGCGTGTTTTCATTCGATAAAGGGTTTCTTTCTATTTTAAATTATGATGCATATTTATTTTAGCGTGCGATTGATTTTCAAGAATCGAATCAATTATTTACATCCACAATTTTGACCATAAGCAAGCATATAAATCATGTGCTAATATCATTTCTAATCACTTTGGGGATTTGTTTCTCCAATACTTCATTGGAGGTTTCATATCATTGGAGGTTTCATAAAAAAGATTTGACTGTTGCTAAAAAACTTTAGATGAAAGTCAATATTTCATCCGCTTGTGTTGTGGTATGTTCAATGCACTTGCAACTGAAATAACCATTTCATTAATGCTCGTCTTATTTGCACCACCTTCATCCACAGTAAAGCTCAACAATTGTTTCTTGTATGATACGCAAGCAGCTGCCTCTTCTGAAGTGCAGAAGAACTATCTTCCATCTACCAAAGGGCCATACTTGAGTCTTTATTGTCAAGGGTGAGCTACTAAAGTCCTGTAATGTGTGCACTCGAGATTAAATAGCTTTCAAGGGTGAGCTATGGAGGTCCTGTAATGTGTGCACTTGAGATTAAAAATGACCATATAGGAGTTGAGTATTTGTCTCCAGTAGGCAACCGGGCACCTAAGATATTTGATGAAGAGGTGGACTAGATCTCAAAAGAGGATGCAACATTTATCTTGCTCATTATGCAACATTTATCTTGCGCATTGGTCAGGTCACAAAGATTTGATAGTGGAGGCCCCACTCGTGCAAAATGGTGACAAAAGATGTTGGCAAAAATGGTGTATGCCTTGCACTCATGAATAAGCACCCAATTTTTGATCTACACGTTTAATGGGCGGAAGCTGAAAACATTATAAACAAAGTAAAAAGCTACATAGAACCATGTGAACCATCTCACTATATTAACTGCTAACAAATTTCTAAGGTTCACTAACAAACTTCTCAACCTAAGCGGTCTCGATTGTTGAAGCTTGATAGCATTTTCAGTTTAAGCAAGAAGGTTTGCAAAATTTAAGCGCTATCCTGAAAGATTGATGTAATATCCCCTTGCCCAATAGCTTAGGTATGTATGCTTTGTAGAGTGAAGATACATGCAGAGCAATGCGAATGGAGTTTGATAGCGTCAACTTAAGATACATGCAGATCAATGCGAATGGAGTTTGATCTATAGTGCCGAGTGAAGATACATGCAGAGCAATGCGAATGGAGTTTGATAGCGTCAACTTAAGATACCGTTCATCGTAGTATTTGATAGCATCAACTTCTGAAAATAACCAACCTTCTTTGCAAAACCCTTGTCAACATACTTGACCATGCAAGCGGACATACTTTGGAGAAAATTTAGTATATTTGCTCATTTGCCCGAGTATTGCCTCGGGCAAGGAGAGGGGAAGTTATGTTATAGCTGCAATCACGGTCAAAAAGATCTTGAAGCACACCTGTTTTGAGCTTGTAGTACCAGCTACAAGTTGTCCTCTGTGATTTTGTACAGATGCAATTGAGCTGGAAGCACTAAGCAGTGCAAGAGAATGAAAGTTGACATGTAGAAAGAAAAGATTATGAGTCATCCAACACTAGTTAGAAGCTAGTTTTGATGACAAGAGGGTTGAAATTACACTCAGAAAAAACCATAGTATCGTAACTAGAAGTAAGTGCTCAATCGCTATTTTTTTTTCTTATTACACTGTCTTTTTGAATTTGGCTTCCACTACTGAGAATCAACTATCATCTCTATGTCAACACCTAACTAGTGGAGCTGATTGCGAAAATGAGCATTCACTTCATATTGGAAAACTTAAAATTTGCACACTTCATTTAAATCAACAACTACAAGGGAGGTTAACTCAAATACAATCACCAAACTTGTTATGCATAGAATAAAGTTATTTGTGGCCTGCAATTTTTCAAGTCTCCTTTCTAATGCTTTGTTGCAATGCGATCAACTCATATAATTTGACACATACATGTTAACTCCAAAATATACATAGTGTTAACTCAAGAATATACATACAGTGTTAACTCAAGGATATATAAAGAGAAAATGATAGGTAATTTTGAGATTCTAACAATCAAATGACACGGTGTATTATAGAGCACTCCCTTTGATAGGCAGAATAGCTCTTGTTTGTCATTCTAAGGCCTTGATATAAGACTAGTTCTCACTTTAAAAGTGCTACATCTCTAAGCTTCAATAAAAAAAGAGAGCAATTCTTTGCACAAATATTAGAATAAAAGATGCACCCTATGTTTCAGATCCCATTACAAAAATATACGTATTTTTAAATTCTAGTCACATTTACAAGTTAAAAACATATTTAAGTTTTAGATCCCACTTTAATAATTCTTTAGTTCTAAGCCCCAAGACTATCTGGGTGAGCCTCCCCTTTTTGTTAGTCCTTGTGACTTTTTCACTTTCTTGTATTTAAATTTTACCTTTAAGTCGAAATGTTAAGTTCTAAACATAGTTTTATAATCCCAAAAAATAAAAGTAAAACATGTCTTCGACAATTCTCAATAGTATACATGTAGCCTTTCCTTCAATATCATGAAGACTCAATTTTAAACCTGTTTCCATGGGAGAGGTAATAAGTTTGCAATCCTCGAGTCTAAACTTCAATAGCAATGTTTCTATGTAACTTTTTTGACACAAGGCAATACTATTATCAGACTACAATTGTATATCCACATAATGATTCAAAAGATTCAAATGTTTCTTCTTGAAAGTAGCATTCAAATCAATCTTAAATTCAGCAATACGTCTTCAATTTGGTCCAATGATCTACGAATCATCTATGTAAAGAACCACAATGAGAAGTACATCATCCTGATGCGTTACAAACAATGTGTCTTTTGTTGGATTGTTGTGAAAGCTTTGTTTGACCAATTGAATGGCAAGTCTTCTCATACCAAGCACGAGAAGACATGAATTGTACATTTGTCATTCACAAATTTGACTATAAATCCAAGTTTGGTAAGTGCAGATACAGACTAAAGATTCTTCTTGAGCCTAGGTACATAAAGTGCATCAACAATTGTGAAAGAACTATCATTTGTAGTAGTAAGAACAATCTTTCTAACTCCTTGAATTGGATAAGAGGTATTGTTGGCACAAAGTGATTGAATTCCAAGATGGGACAGCCTCGAGAGACGTGAATAATTCATGATGTGAGGTAATGTGTTTTGTAGTATGTACTATTGAAATACCACATGTGAATCTGCAGCAAATTGATATGCATGCATCTTGGATAGAAGGATTGTAAGTGCACTTTGCACTAAAAGGCTATTTTGCATCAATAACACCATCACAATCTTCTTTCACAGAACACTCAATAATGGTTATATTGATAGTGGAACCAGCATTTGTAGCGGAACCATCCTCTTTCCTCTTACACTCTTTGGCCTTCAACTTAGGACACTCCTTGATCAAGTGATCATTAGCTATACCATAATGACCACATATTTTTTTGCTCTTATAACTAGAATTGTCAGATGAAGTGTTGTCAACAAAAGCATTTGGAATAGAAGTTCGGGTACTCGCAGCAAAACCATAAGAAGTGGTTGCATTGTTATCATTCTTTTTTTGAGAAACAATAAAAGTTTATTCAACTGCACGTTGTCTAGTCTTGTTTTTTCTAGAAAGTGACTCTTGCAATAGCAATGTGCATAATGCATCAAACTTGACAATTTTAGGATTTCCTTGGGTTATAAGTCTTCTAGCACTACCAAAAGTTTCGTAAGAATTTGGTAAGACATCAAGAATTTTTTAAATAAGGGAACTGTCTGAAATGACTTTACTTGCAAAAATAATCTGCTCATTAATATCCTTGACACCAACAAGGAAAGTGTCTATATCATCTTTCTCATGCACAATCTTTGACTTCAGCTCTTTACACAGCAAAGAAATTCTAGCCTCATTGCGACTTGCATAAAGACCAGTCAAAATATCCCAAGCTTGTTTTGCAAATTTTGCTTAACGAATGTGAGAAACAATGATACACTTCACAGATAACGCAATCAATGCATTCATTCTTGCGTATCCTTTATATCCCAACGAGAATGATCTATTGTAGGTAAAACAATTGCTGTAGGTAAAACAACTCAAACAACAACAATCCTAATAGCAAGACTTACTACTTTTCTCAATATCCCGTGCATCCTCAGAATCAGGACGCACATCAATGCCTTGCACAATATTCCAGACGTCCTTTGACACAAGAACATGTTGCATTATGTAAGTCCACATAGGGTAATTATAGCCATGCAATCTGTCCTCAACAGCAACCATCTTGAACGCATCTGTGTTGTCAGTCGTGGTAAATGTTGTACCTTATGTGAAAACTGTCCGAAAAGAGGAGAAATGAAGCGAGAACAATATAGCAGAAACCATAGAAGATTGTAAGGCACTTGTTATGCAAATAATGACATTGAAAAAAATTCTGCACAAAATGACAAAATTGCTTGTGCACTATTGCTTGTAGTGGGTCCGGACGTCGAAACGAGTTCGAATAAAAAATCTCAGAACACTGAGCAGGCGTATGGTGGAGTTGTTGGCGATTGAGTCTAGGAGGACGCAACCTACTTTGATACCAATTGTTGGAATTAGGGTTGCAGAGAAACGCACAGCTTGGAGAAGACGAAGGAAGCTCAAGGCACACAATAGAGTGTATTACTTAGTGTGCAATGGAAAGATAGATAGCCCTAGAGTGATGGGCGTATATACAATACACGGGGAAAAAAACCTCCTAAAGAGGGAAAAAGTGCCTTGGTAGTCCTAGTGTGTTCACACATCATTACCATATGTATATGGTAAGAATTGCTTCAAATGCCACAAGACATTGGTCCTCAAAGTGGAAAGTACAACCTCCCTTGCATTATAGTGCTCACGCATTGCTCCAAATTCCACTAGACATTGGTTCTCAAAGACAAAAGTAGGTGATTGTCAAAGCTCTCGGAGAGAACAACCCTTTCAAAGAAGGATCTCGTAGGTGTCTATTGTCCTCTCTCAGCTTGCGCATGAAGATGTTCTTTGAAACTCGAGTATGTGTTCTACATACACGATGTCTCTCTTGTCAAAGACGGGTTGGTCTCTTGCGTTTCAAGTGTTGATGCAGTGGTTCATTTCATCTCTCCTTGATATTTAGACATGCATGGCTACTGATATCACTACAAGGTGGAAACAAGAGATGCCATAGCCAAGTCCTACCTTGTTGTGAAAGGAACAAATTTTTAAAAGATTATGATGCACATTACAAGTGTATTGCACAATGAGAAAATGGTTTCTCTAGATGTATAGATATGTATGCGGATGAAAATTCCAGCATTTTAGTTTTTTCCCTCTCTCTTTTACTTTGCATTTGGGATTTATGGAGAAGATATTGGGACCTAGTGGCAAGCCTTATACATGTCTTGAAGGTGAAGTTCTCTTGAATCTGATGCAAGATATCAACACTTGACATTGATTACAGTGGTGCGCATGTCGGGTAGCTCATTGCTATTGTTGTGGTTTAATATATAACTTGTTTGGAACTTAATATGGCGAATGTACCATACTCTCTCATAGTATGGTTGGTGGATGTGTAAGGGCTTGTAGTACAAACCTTGGTGGACTCTTGCTCCCAAAGCATTGGACGTAACCTTCTCTCAAAATGTTGTTGTTGTGCATCCTATTTCTTTCTGGAAGTCTTCATTGTTGGGCATGGAGCTTACATTGTCGTGTTGCCTCTTTCTCTGCCAATGTTTGAAGCCTCTTTCTTTCCTTTTCTACCTTCTTTTCCTCTCTTACCTTGGTAATTATGTCTTTCTTTGCATTTTTTCCTTGCATCCTTTTTATTTATTGATTTGAGATAAGTATTGAGCTATTTGTAGAGTCCATAGATGCCTCTCTATTTGCTTGCCATATTGTGACATCCATCATAGTTAGTCGAATAATATCAATAATTTTTGTTAGTTTGTTGTGAAAAAACTGTTAGTGTAGTCCTAATTTCTGTTTGCAAAGTGGTTGCTCCTTGGTATGTTTGCATGGTGTTCTTGATTGTTGAATAACCTGAAATTATTTCTTCCTTTGCTAGAAGTCGAGTTTAGCTGATCTGTTGGTTTCTCTCCTTGATATGTTGGGAGGTCTTCTGCTCCTTGATTTTGACTTGAGATAGTGTTAAATGCAAAATTAGCTTCATCTCATATATTTTCTTACAAAGGCGTGTTGGGCACATGAGATATAGTGTCATCAATTGTTGCTGGAGCATCTTCCACAATATTTATGTGATTGCATGGCATGTTGTCAAATACTTGTTGCCTTGAACCTTGCTTTGATGTTGGCCTTTGTGAAAGAGGATTATATGGCTTTTGCTACTATAGTAGCTGACTCGGTCTTGCTAGCTTGTCGAGAGACTATACTTGAATGCCAAATGTCCCTCTGCTTCTAGAATTGAGCTGTCAATGCCTTGAAAAGGTAACCACTAAGGGTTGGAGTTTGTGTGATGTATGAGTTGGCCAAGTAATGATATCTATACTTGTGTTTGGTGCTTTTTTCAATGATCTAGAGAAACATGGTTGCCATGATTATCTAGTATAAGGAGATGCCAACTTTATTTCCCTTGGTTTTCTGAAATAGCATTGTCAATGTGCTTGAGCCAAGCTTGACAAACCTCTATTGTCATCCATGCTTTCCTTTGCATAGCCATGTTTGCACCTTCCTCACAATTTTGAATGCAGTTGCTAGATATTCTACTACCCTCGAATATGTAGTAAGAAGGAAATGCATAACCGGTTGTTATACCATATCCTATCTTTGCTCCTTTTCTCACAAGCACCTTCATACTCTTGTCTCTTGAGCCTTGAAACCTTGTGTGATCTGCATTCCAAATGTTGGAGGGTGGATATTTATTATGTTTTGTACAGATTTTGAAGGTTATCATCATCATGTAGTGATTTTACAATCTTTGAACCAAAGCGGGATTCCCTTGATTGATCCAAACTCTCCGAGACTTTGAAGACCAACTTTGGATGCCTCTTTCGTTGAAAGCTATCCCACCAGCTTTTGCTTGGAATTCCATTGGGAAAGAGTGTGTGCCTTGTTTGGCAGATTTCACAACCTTCAGCTTCATGTCAAGAACGGAAACTCCACGTCCCAAGTCGCACTTGAAAAAAATCCAATGCAACTACGCCTCCTCATCGTTTGTGAGAATTTTTGGTGGCCTTTCTTTTTTTTGAGAGGTTGTCCCTCCTCCCAATTTGCAATTGCTGTCTTGGCTCTTTCCAAATTGCATGGCACATTTCTCTAGTGATAACCCATCTTCTTAAGCTCACATAGCCTTGGCCATGTCTTGTTCAGTCCCGTCTTTTGAATGCAGTTTTTGGCGTTTTTGGTGGGTCTTCGCATACATCGGGGGTGGACTAAACCTTGGCTGGTAACAAAGTAGGCTTGCGTTTAAGAAATGTTGCTTTGGCTTGCAAAGGAAGTGGAGGGATTTTTCCTGTCGACTTGGTAGTTTTCTTTCTTTTGTGTGCTTTAGCTTCCTTGGATGACACCTTGAAGGAATGGTTGGAAATGAGATGGGCATTGGTGCTGGTTGTTGCGTTTTTCTTTGGTTGAGCCTTCACTCCTTCTTGCATGTAAAACCTTGCACAAGAAGACTGGGATTACATGAACCCTACTACAATAGCAAACCCGTCCACCTTTTTTATGCAATAGGAGTTACGTACATAATAGACCTTCTAGTTGAGGATGTCTGTCTTTCAAACATGCTTTACATTCACATGGGGCAATAGTTGTCATACTATATTGATGATATATCTGCACACATCAAGTTGTGAAGCTGGGGAACAAGAATAAAAAATTTTGGATGTTGCTATGCAAACATGCATAGAAAAGCATGGGAAGCATCTGAGGTGAAGTTGCTGGTTGGAGACATGACTGTGAAGAAGTATGTCTAAGGTTGGTGTCTAAGGTTGGGAGAAACTTACGAGCTCATTTTTGCTGGATTTAAACTTGTTATGGATGGATTGGTTGGCTGAAAGCTGTAATTTGGCCTGTTGTACTAATTTTAGCAAATCTTACTCATGTTGTATCTTGGTATATTAAAAAAGCATTGGTTATCATTTCTCATATTTATTTTGTGCTATTATATGAAGGTCGTGAGTTATTTGGAGGTAGATCGTGTGCCAAGGATGATGCGGAGATGGACCAACACTTTTTCGTGCATGAACCAGTTGAAGGAAAAGTAGAGTCGTGTAGCGTACGTGTAGAGGTTTAGCAAGGATTATACGTGGGCCTGGGAACTCAATTTGGAAAGTTTATCCACCCATTATGGATATTCGGGCTCAAAAAGGGTCCTTTTAGGATGAAAGATTGCTATGGTTGCAGTAAAATGGCCTAAAAATGATATAAATGGATCATAAGTGACAAAAAATTGCCACCTCAATTACAATGGCCTGATGGTTAATTTTAAAGGATGCTTGCTTATTTCAAAAAGCACTTTTGTGTAGGATGAAGAAGAAGACAATAGCTTTCATGTGTGTACATTATGTAGTCCTGCCTCTCCTACATATTGTTTTTAAGTGTGTAAAGGAGTCAATTAGGATTTCTTCTCTTCAAATAAATGTAAAGATTTTTGTATGACAGAGTGTTGAAGCTGTCATGGATGTGTGTTGATAGAGAATTGACAAAAGAATGTAGGAATTTTTGCAAGGAAAATTAGAGGAGGCAAGCCTACATGAAAGTGAGAGAGATTTGAGTTTTGGATTTTTTCTTGAAGGATTCTGGGAGTGGATGTTCTTTTAGGTGAGAAATCAGTACTTTTGGTGTGTCTCTATATTGGCTTGGTTGGTGTAACCTCATAAATCCAAGTCCAAGCTTTACAATTCACCTTGCAAGGTATTTTGGGTTGGCGCGAGTAATTCCCAAAAGGTGAGGCTGAAGTTGAGAGAAAGGAGACCACCTTTGGCTGAGGTTTAGTGTTTTGAGAGTGAGTTTTCCAAACAACAAGGAATCTTAGTTATGGAGATATCCCATGTTTCGCCTCCCTTATCTACACCTATTTAAGTGATTGTACCACAAGAGAGAGAAAACCCTATTAAAGTACGAAATCACAGCCATCATTAACTTGTACTCTTAACCAAAAACAGCTTTTCCTTCATAGAACATCGTTACAAAACAACAATTTCAAAGCATACATAACTTTTAGTATAATTGAGTTTCCAACACCAAGTTGCTGCCAGGCTGCCATACTGTGTGCACTACAAAGAGTACACCATAATTGTGACACCACAAACCAAACTGGGTGCTTCAATGTTTGAAAAAATCTTTGCACTTTTTGCAACAAAAGATTCAAAAATACCAAATTTTAAATCCATGCACCATTATGTGCAACATTGGCATGAACAAAAGGCTACCATAGCATAGCTATATGTTGAGAAGGTTACTTGACGACGAAAACTAGCCTAAGAAAGCATGTCTTCAAAAAGTGTTATCAACAAGGATTCTTACACGCTACCATAACTGCTCCAGAATATTCAACTTCTATACTTGATAATGCTACATTGGGTTAATTCTTGCTAATTCTTACTACCAAGAGATAATGCACAACCAATTGCAGGTATCCTATCCATAGAGACAAAATTATACATTCTTCTCATAAAACATCCCAAAAATTACATTTGCTCACATATCTCATAATCCTTCTCAATGCATGAAGGTGACTCTTCCACCTCTTTTGCATAAATCAACTTTTAACACCCACTGTTGCGTAACTCAAATCTAGTCTTGTAATTGTCAAGTATCTAAAATTTATGACCATCTTGCAATGCATAGTAGCATCTTCAATGTATTTTCCATCATCAAATAGCTTCACATCGATCAAGTAATGTATCAAATAGTTTACATGTTGTCATCCCATACTTCTTAAGCATACCCAAGGTATACTATTTTTGTACCCTATGTAAGTGTCAATGATTTCAATTCCCAAAAACCATTTCAACTCACCATAATTATTCATGTCATTTTTCCAATAATTTGTCTTTGATGGTCATAATCTCCTCATCATGACTTCCCACGAGAATCAAGTCATCAACATAAGTGAATGACCGCAATATCTCCATCAACATGCTTCACAAATAATGGTCATCTCTTAGCATCATCATTAGCGAATAACTGATTGCATAGTAACCGCATTAGCTAGTGTGCTCTTAAACTGATTCTTGGTGTAATTCCTCAATTATTCATAAATTGGGCTTGGTTATAGTGTATTCAATTGGGCATCTTACTTTCCAAAATTGGGCTTGGTTGTGCTTGATCAATTGGGCTTGGTTGTGCTTGATCAATTAAAAATTGTGCCAATACAGGCCTTGTAATGTAGTCCTATTATGCATATACAAACAATGCATGGAAAAGTTTTATGCTGTGCAAGATGTGGTAGAAGCAATTTACTTATTGGCATTTGCTGGCAAGGCTTCCTATTCTAAGCAATGTGATGATCTTTGAAGCTCCTGTGCCATTTGCTTGATTGAAGGTTCTAGGAAATTTTTGAAGACTTACTTATCTGTTTGATGTTGTTTTGGGATCCATTTTAGCCTTGTTGTTGGTTGTTGTTTTTGGCATTGTTCTTCAGCAGTGGGTTCTGGCTTGACCTTCGGTATCCATATGTATTCTTGATTAGCCTGTGCTCTGACTAATACTTACATTTGCAAGTCACTTCTTATGTGTGTGCATAGTGTTTCCTAACTCTTCATTGTACCTCTCCCATTTGGTGATTAACTTCGATAATTTTTGGGTGGAGGAAATATGTACGCATAAGCAAGTTTGAAAACAATATAGTCTGCAATGGGAAGCAACCAACAAGTGGCATATTTTAGAGGGTCATCGAAGATTAAATTGAGCAAGGCTCGCATGGTGTACATTTACAAAAGGTTCATGCAAGATAAGGGAATGTCAAATTCAACATCAAGCATACACATCTAGCAAAAGGTTCCAATGTGTGTCTCAAAACTAGCGTCTCTAAGAACTTTTGCCCTTGAGCCAGAGAAGCCTACCCCACATGCAACAATTATGGCAACCCCTAGCAAGCTACCAAATTAACATCAACACCAGTATTGACAAAGCATCGACATCAACAACCCTATTTTGTGTTTTGACAACCAACATTGGCAATAACAAGAACCTTGGTGTCAAGAAATCAGAAGCATCTTGGCTACCTTATTTGGCCATAGTAATTGGGGCAACACCGAAAAGAGACGTCTAGCAACTACTTTTAGCTCCAACTAAAGCCGAACACTCTTGAAAGATTTAAGGTTGCATGATAGAGTGAGTTATGGAAGTTCATGAAATGTATCAAGTACAAGAAAAGAAAAATTGGTGATACCTTAAGGATTCATAATATAAGTACATGTGACAAAGATAGAGCATTAAGTGGCATGGAACAAAGCCTTGATGAAACATTTTGTATATCCTCTGCTAAGACTCCAAGTGCAAGAAGGATGCATTCATGAAAAGGACCACGCGATGATCTTAGACCACGTAGATCTCAGAAGTTGAATGTCATATGTAGTGATTAAGCATGAGTTATGTGGCTTGCCATTGTGCATACATGGCAAAGATTATATAAGATGTAAAATCACATGTAGTGATTGAGCGTGGGTTGCTAGTAGGCATATATGGCAAAGACTATGCAAGACCATCCTTACTTGTTTTGAAATTGTTGTTGGAAATACAAAGTGTGGAGACAAAAGCTCTCTAAAGCTAAGTAAAGCTAATAATTTTTTGTAATAAAAGTTTAAGGGAGATGTAAATTTTTTTCCCATTGAATTTGCACAATTACAAGAAATACACTAACCTGAGGAAAACTACGTTAATACGTGCATATGCAAAGTTGTGTGCACTAGTTAAAGCTCATTTAGCAAGACTACAAAGAAACAAAACGATCCATTTACCAAAATCTCATCGATGTAAAGACATTTGCAAGAAACATAACCAGAGATTTACCAAAATCTCATCTACTTGCATCCAAGGACCACCAACTTGGCTCTCTACTCCCTAGTGTTGTACTGCTTTGATTTTAGGCATCAAGGATGCAAAAGACACACAATATTATTCCTTCCTTGACAAAATTGGATGGGTTAGGTGCGATGAAGCCTGTAGATTTTTTGCCTCATTTTCACAATTCCCAAGACCAAAAGTGATATATACATATGTGAGGCAAGACAAAGCCATCTGCTACTAAGATTTGAGCGATGGTTTCAACCAATGGAAACACCCAACAATAGTTTTTGTAGTCCACCAACTCATGAAAATTTGTATTTCAAGGACATAAACTTTACTACTAAGACATGTCCTTTATTGGCAAGTTTACCCTAGTGAAATAGTATATTGCAATTTTGCTCTTTTGAGCCAACACTTTTTATATTTTCCATGGATCTTGCTATCAAAGTTTATGTTATCTCGTGTAAATGATTCTAGTTATTTATTTGACTTTGAAGTATTTATTTTACTAATGACATGATTCCAAGTCTGGAAATTTCTATTGGATAGTATAAGCACACCCAAGCCCCATAGTAAAATATTGATTCATTGCCATTGTTGATTGGTGGAACAAGGAGCACTTGTTTTTCCACTATTTCACAAATGCTTTGAATGCAAGCAAGCAACTAGGGATCTTTTACAACTAAGGTTTTTTTTATTGCTTGCTAAATCGCAAGAAAAGCTAAGAAATGTAGTGAACACTTGACGAGTTGAGACACTCCACAATAATGATTAACTACATGACACCATTTCTGCTGCATGCACAAACAAGAAAAAGCAAAGCAGCTTGGCAATATTGAAATTGCAAGTTATTTTGAGACATGGCCATGAGAGGTTTTAAAGATTAAGTTATTGAAAGCATAAGGAAAGACCCAAAGTTGCTCTCACGATCATCTCAACCATTAAATCACAACTTCGGATAATGCATCAACTTGTACTCCATTACCAACCTTATGAAGTTAGTCAGATGTTCGAGATGGTAGCGAAGGCATTGCACGTGTGGATCATCAAGGAAAAATAGATTTTCTATAGTTCTACCTTGCATTCCATTCAGCATAGCACACCAGGTCAGAAATTCTTCAAGATTATGATTGTAAGCTACATTATATCACAAGGGGCGATATAATGTAGTAGCGAATGCACTAAGTCGGATGCCTTACATTAATTCACTTGCTTTCACGGAAACAAAGAGTGGATTTTTGGAGTCATTACGTGGCAAGTGTGCACAAGATCAATCATATGCTAAAGTGTGGAGTGCAGTTTTAAAAAGGGATCCCTCACACTCACATGTCTTTGTACAACTAGATAAACATGTCTCTGCACGCACATATAAAAACTCCAACACACAGAGCTCCACCCCTACTCAGGAAGAGCTTAAGAGATGGAAGAATTTTTCCATTGATGATGGCTACTTGCTCCACAAGGGTAGAGTATGTGTGCCAAAGGATTCAGACACTAGGCGCAAAATCTTATTTGAGTGTCACGATAGTCCAAGTGCTGGTCATCCAGGTATTCGTAAGAGGTATGACTTAGTTCAACGGAAATTTTATTGGCCAGGCTTACATCATGATGTTCAAGAGTACGTACTAAACTGCCAACAGTGCCAAGTTAATAAGGCAGAGCGCCTGAAGGTAGGCGGCCTTTTACATCCTTTAGAGATTCCACAAGGTAAGTGGGAGAGTATCTCTATGGATTTTGTCGTAGAAATACCTACTACAAATCATGGCCGTGATGCCATATGGGTAATTGTAGACCGTCTCACAAAGATGGGTCGATTCATTCCCATTAAGACTACGATTAAGACACCGAAATTAGCACGGCTATTTGTAGAGCATACATATAGACTCTACGTTCTTTCAGCTAGTATCATTAGTGATAGAGATCGAAAGTTCGATAATCACTTATGGAGAGCTGTGTTTCAAAAGTTGGAAACAAAACTTAATCTAAGTACGGTTGATCATCCACCAAAAACTGATGGTCAAACCGAAAGAGTTAATCAAGTGCTTGAGGATATGCTACGAGCGTACATTAGCAAGAATCAAACCAATCGGGAAGACTAATTACCTATATTGAAATTTGCTTATAATATTTCAAAGCATGTGACTACAAGGTTTAGTCCATTTATGCTTTTATATGGATTTCAACCTAGATCACCCATTACAGTGGGGTTGGGTAAGGAGAAGATACAACAAGCGAAGGATTTTCTCCAAGACCATTTTGACATGCTTCGAGTTGCTAGAGAGAATGTTAAGCAAGCTCAAGATCGATATAAGAAGTACGCAGATGAGCATCATCATCTTGCTGCTTTCGAAGAGGAGACAAGGTTTTCCTCAAGGTTTCGGAGCATTCAAAAAGTCTGAAGACAGGAAAAGTTGCTAAACTTTCACCACGCTATTGTGGACCGTTTGCCATTCTCAAACGTATAGGTCAAGTGGCCTATAAGTTAGCTCTTCCAGAGCACTCACGAGTTCATCCTATTTTTCACGTTAGCCCTTTACGAAAACAGCTAGGACACAGTGTGATAATGTCATTGACACAGGTGTGTTAGTTGACCTTATCAAATCGCCAAGGATCCCTCATGAGCCCGAAAAGATTTTTGGATTCTCATGAGCTTCGCACCAGACATCATGTCAAATGACAGGTGTTGGTAAAATGGCTAGATAGACCTAAAGAAGGTTCTACATGGGAGAATGTCTCCGCACTTAAGAAACATTTTCGTACGTTCATTTTTGAGGACGAAAACGATTTTCAAAAGGGGGGGGGGGGGGGGGGGGGGTGGGGTGTAATGTAAGGACATGGGTCCTACGGGAAAGGCCACCGGCACGGCCGAACAATGTGTACGCTAGGGGGAGGCTATAAGATAGCACGGCTGGGTGGAGACTAGCACATGCATTACCACTTCCCTTTCAACCAGATAAAGAAAGAACTAATTTCTTTTGCATTCCAAAAAATACTTGACATAACTTGTCAACCCCCTAGTTTCTTGATCATTCATGTGACAAGTCGTAGTTTCTAGGGCAAATAACTGCTGCATCTCCTCTCTAGAAACCTCATCCACACTCCCAATATCATTCACATTTTCCTCTTCCACCATGAGCATATCATCTTTAATAATGTTCATCAAATGTGCCATATATTCTTCAATCTACAACCATTCACATGATACTTGTGCTTACTGTCATCCATCCAAATCAACAAGTTTGTAAGTGCCACTCTTAAACTTGTCTATGATGGAAAAAAGACCTTCCTATTTGATTATCAAACTTCTTTGGGAAGGAGTTATCCAACTTAGAAACAAGAGCCTCTTTTTCTATTCCTTTTTCGCTTTCTTTTGACTCTTCCTCAACACTATTGCATACTGATCAAGAGACAAGACTTTTATTGAGCTACAAGCATTGCAAATACATAATTCTTTTACAACAATGTCATGGTTCTCTTCACTCACCTCACAAAAAAATAGTCAACAACCTTCATCCAAAGGTTAAATAGTTATCCAAGTTTATCTCTTTGACACCATAGATTTTATATCCTTTACAACAAGATGCTATAGAAGATCTTTCAGAGTGGACTTATGAATGTGAGGAAGTCTTTGAGAAGGTCAAAGAGGTGTTGGGTTCACTCTTTACTATGTAAACTCGAGATTGGAACAAGGAATTGTAATGAAAAGTCATTTGTGGTTGTCGATGGTATCGGTGTAGTGCTTCTACAAAAGGGAAAGGAGTCCTAGTACATGAGGCCACCTTATTGTGCAAGCACAATGAAAGACTTCTATAGACGGGATATTTGAAAATTGAGCTTGTAATGGTAAGTGTGGTGTATGCTCCAGGAGATTTAGGCACTATCGATTGCAAAATCCTTTCACCTTTCCCACCAAATTATTCTCTCCTTCCTCAATTGTTTAACAATTAGAAAATGTCAAAGACAATGATGAAGTGGGTGGTTGAATTGCAAGGGTTTTAGTTCTTGGTTTGATTTTTGACAAAGCACTAGAGAAAACTTGGTAGATTTGTTTACATGTAAAGAAAGTCCAGCTTTGATCAAAGAGGAAGAGAAATATAGGGGAGAGAAACTTAAAATTAACAATGCTTATTTTATGTATATTGATGGTTCCAATAGAAAGATTTGTGATGATGCACCACATGGTATTGTCATCTATGATCGACATGGAGTTTTATTGTTTCAATAAAAAACAAGGTCTAAAGGTTGATGGAAAAGGTAATAATGAGGCAAAGTATATGGCACTTAAATGTGGATTACAAATATGTCTACAGCTTAGAATTCATTGCTTTTGCGGATCAAAGGTGATGCATTGTTAAGTAAGTATTAGGAGTTTGGAGAAACAAAAATCCCAGGTTGAAGAGCTTGTATATGCAAGCTAGGCAATCATTTAAAAGGTTTCAAGCTTGGATTATTTAACACATTGATAGGTCTCATAATGAGGAGGCTCATGAAGCTACACAAAAGATGATGAATCAGGGTATTTTGATGAGAGAAACTACCCCTTTCTATCTAGGAAGAGATTTTTTGTGAGAAGGTTGATCTCTTGCCAAACAAGGGTCTTTCCAACTGATATTTTTCCATCTAAGAAGTATGGTTCATCAAGAAAGTAGGAAAATATGTATTGCATGATGATGTTTTGTACGTGAAGGGAAGTTATCTTTTACTGTGCCATGTTCCTTGGAAGGAAGAAGTTTTGGAAGAGAATCATGAAGGTGAATGTGGACAACCGTTTTTGCTCTGAAAATGATATTGTGTAGAATTTGGCAAAAAGGATATGTGTGTCCATGCATACAATAGATGTACATTATTGGTGGAAATCTTGGTTGCCATGTCAAACAATGGGTAGAAGAGGATTGGATCGCGGCGATTTGTAAAGTTATGTTGGCACATGATGTATTTGAGAAATGGGGATTTCATGAAATTGGGCCATTGCCTGTGACTTTGAGGTAAAATCTATATCTTGATTGACGTTGACTACGTGTCTAAATGGGCAAATGCAAAGGTAGCTAATCAAATTACACGCAAAGATATGGGAATTTTTTTCATGAAGAGCTATGTCGCAAATTTGGTGTGCCCTTGCCAAGTGTTGTTAAATGGAGGTCTATGATTCCATGTGGAGAGCTGTTTGATCTTTGTGGATGGTAAAAGTAACAAGGATTTAACTTTACTCAAAGCTGCCTCAATCCCATTCTCTACAACTACACGTCCAAGAAGCTTGACTCTTGGTTGATCTAAATAACATTTTTTCTAAATCGATTGTCCTCCACAATCATCATACCGTTTGAATGTCATATTAAGCTTCATACAATACTCTAAAGACACAAAAATCATCAATGAAAGAAATAGTCAGGACACCCAATTCACCTTTCTTTCATAAGCACCTAGGCCATTGGTGAGCCTAAAAGGAAGAACACAATAGCAAAAATAGACCAGGCTGATCAATGTAGTCTTCCTTTGATATTTTGGAGAAATAGCAAAGTGGACGGTATCCCTGACTATTCATTGCAACTACTATAATGCTCATATCCAATAAAAAATCCAAAATTTGATCAATGAAACCCAATGGATAAGGGTCCTTTTTTGGTGACAACATTCAAGGGATTGTGGCCAACACAAACTCTCAATCAGCCATCTTCATTAGAAATAACCACCACAAGACTCATCCATTCAACATTATCCATTGGAAATATAAAACCTGCTTCCAAAAGCTTGTCCAATTCTTCTCATAGTGCAACCATTTTCTCTTTCACTAGCCTTCTTAATTTTTGCCTCACTGGTTCTCCTTCTTTAGATGAATTCTCAAATCTTCACCTATGAAAACCCTAATCTCTTGGTATGATGTAATGAAGAGATTAGGGTTTTTCACCCAACTAGAGAGATCTTATATGCTAAATGGTATCCTCTACCAGATCCAATATTGGTGCCTAAGCGAATGTGTGATGAAAAGTGGCTCTTTTACTTGATCTCAATGGACTTTTCGTGAGGGTTGTAGAGACTCGCTATGGCGAACAACCCCCTACATATGCATATGAAATGAAAAAAATACAATGTACAGGATAGGTAGATTGTGTTATGCCGCAAGGACAACCATACGTTTCTAGACTGGTGCCTTTAGTTCTTCATTGTGCATATATGGAGCACAAGCATGCATCTTAAAGTCATGAAAATTTGTAGTACTATTTTTAAATTGCAAGTGCCAAAGATTGCCGATTTTTTCTCTCAAGAGCAGTGCATGCTGCAACCCTAGAAAACCTTAAATAAACTCGTGTCTTTGAAATACTTGGACTTTTTTTGGAGAGACAATTGTGCATACAACGTCCAAAACACGCTTATAATTGATGATGGCTTCTACAAAGTGTTTCAAAACCCTCAACAAGATTGGCTTATTGCTCCCAAGCTAGATCACAGACTGCTGAGTAGATAGAACAATTTCTTATAGAAACTTTGAATCCCTGGCTTTTTTTTTTGGCTGCAAACGGATGATCGGGCTGATTATGTTGTTGATAATGTGTTTGATACAGTCTTTGATGCCTTTTTTGATGCAATCATCGTAACTTTCATCAAATCAAAAGCGAAGAGTTGGAGGGTCAGAGATGAACCGAGCTTCATTGTTGCCAACAAATGGAAGCTGACCTAGAAGACGAGAGAATGAGAAAGCTAAACTGGAGAGGGAAAGCAAAGAAAGGGAGAAACATAGAGCAGACCAAGACTAGTAGAGCTGAACAAGAGTAGTAGAACAGACCAAGAGCAAAAGAGCCCGCTCACTACAAGTGCTCTCGTCCCTAGCATGAAAAGTAGAAAGTATGTCCTCTTTATTTTTAAACTCTGCAACAACAACACTTTCGTACAACTGACTTTTTTTGTAAACCGGGCCTTAGTTATTTGGAGTTGTCATCACCGAATCTTATTGCAAAATTATAACCTATGTAAAGTTATTTGAACTTGGAAATATAATTATGAGATAACCTTTTCAACTCCCAACTATTCCATTTTTATGTGATGCAAAATGATGTCTTGTATTGGGTTCTTTGTTAAGTAGCAAAAGGGATGTACTACAATTGCATTGAACCAATGAGGTGAAAAAATGGATTTGAGAAAAGGGACACTCACTCCAAAGGTGCAAGTGCTTTAAAGTCAATGAGGTGTCACCGCTTGCAAAACTTGAAATGACCAAAAGGGGCACTCACTCGAAGAGGGACTAACTTCCAAATGTTCTCCTCCTTCCAATGTACTAGAGAGTGCTCTACTTTTCTCTAGTGACCAAAAGGGGCACTCACTCCCAAGAAGGATAGTCTCCCAAATATTCCCCCCCTTCCAATGTACTAGAGATTGCTCTCCTTTTCTCTATATTAACCATAGAAAGGTGAACTATTGTCATTGGATGCCATGGGCGGTGAGACCTCCCATGCAAAGCAAAATGAGAGAAAAGGCGACAATAAGAGTCTAGTGCAAGATGAGAGGCAGGAAGGGGAGAGTGAGGGAGAGCAAGGCCCAACCCATGAGACTGAGGCAAATTTGTCATCTCAACTTACCTTGAAGGCAAGCCTCAAATCATGCAAGACTACTTCACGAAGACACTTGCGTTGGAGGATGGAATGGACTACTCCCTCGGTTTGGACTACTTCACGAAGACATTGGTTTGGAGGATGGAATGGACTATTCCCTCAATTTAGATATCCTGATGGGTGCAATGCTAGATTGGGACGACATCGAATCATTTGACCCAGATGCTAAGTAAATGAGTGAATTGTGTGAGTTAATCCATTGGGAGCTTGAAGAGAATTGGTCAAGTGATTGAATGGCAATCACAACTCTGACTTTTGGCACAGCTTGAGCTATGTAATTTCAAGCATCTCTATAATTTTATGCTAACTAGCATAACCATCTCTGTGCCTCCATCTCTGTAATTTTATGCTAAGTAGCATACTCTATCTCTGTGACTATATACTAACTAGTAGTCAGCATCTGCGTACGTATGCTAACCAACACATAACAGAATAGGCACATATCAAAACCTCTACTTATTGTTTTGTTATTATATAGTATATGCTAGGTAGTACCATTGTGTAATAGCTAGCATATAGTATATGCTAGTAATCAATAATGCATGTTGTATGCTAGTTAGCATATACTGTAAGCTAGTAATCAATAATGCATGTTGTATGCTAGTTAGCATATACTGTAAGCTAGTAATCAATAATGCATGTTGTATGCTAGTTAGCATATACTGCATATACTATATGCATACTAGCATATACTGTGTGCTAGTAAGTATCTAGTGTATGCTATTTAGTTTACACTTTATTCTAGTTAGCAGCACTGTGTAATAATTAACATATACAATATATGCTAGTTAAAACATAATGTATGCTAGTTAGCACATACTGTAAGCTAGTTAGCATTATGCTAGTTGGCATATACTATAAGCTAGTAATCAATAATGTATGATTATTAGCATATTTGAACTTATTAACACATGTAACTCATTTTGAGTGAACTTTATTAGCCATAAAAAAAAGTATATTGAAACTTTATTAACCAAAGCAAAAAGTATAGCCACGAGCTACATGTCAAATAGAAGGAGACAATGAGCTACATGTCAAATACCAAACAACATGCTGTTATAGATTACTCCATAATCTTTTGGGGTGATTGTGTACATTTGTCTTCTGTCTTGCATGTGTTCCATGGGTACGTACAAGATGTGAAAGTATGTGAGCAGCATGTTGGTTGTAGTCTAGTTTGAAGGTGTATGCATCCTCTTGCTTGTAATACAATCCTTTCAAACATAAGAGCCTTTCTCAATCACATTGTTCCATTTGTCAGTGTAACCCTATTTTGCCTTTTCTTTTACTGCAATGCACTTTACCAAGTAAAAGTTTACATTCTCATCATTGGTTGTAGCATCTGGATTCACTGCAAAAGTGTCACCAATAGCACTACTTAATGCATCATGGTGGCCTTCACACATGAATTTTAAATATCCAATGAACTATTCTTCAAGGGAACTTCCTTGGGAGAATGAAAGTCCTACACATTAATTCGACAGAAGAGGTTTCATAGTGGCTAAAGAAATCAATGATCGATAGCTATGATTGCAAACACTCTACATAGGGAGATTGGTTTGTGAAATGATGCCAAGGGTAGCTGAGGGTTGGAGGTATGTAGGGGGTAGGGAGGAGGGGCTATGGTGGAGAGGAGGGGAACGCAGGGCAAGCGGGAGAATCTAGCAGTAGCAAAGAGGAATCTTCGGTAGTAATTATTCTTTTAAAAGTTGTGCCGATTATGTGGAGCTTTCTACTTGATACTTTTAAAGTGGAAGTTATCTGCCAACGTTTGTGAGTCTCTCTTAACTCTCTTTCCGTCTACCCCTTTCTCTTTGTCTCACTAGGATTTTAGAGTACAAGGTTTTGGGTTCAAGGATTGACATATAGCTTTTATTCTATAGTACAATGTTGGAGTTCAAGGGCCCTTTGGATAGATGAAAGTTTCTCTTTTCTTGGGATTGGTTTCTTGGGTAGGCAGGAAGCAATTTGCTAGGCCAAGTACATTTTGGGCTCGCTCATGTATATGTCATAAGGGTGGCCGTACCCTCTCAACCAATTTTCAATATCATGGCTAACTACAAAATGGTGTGTGGGAGTTCAGATCCTGGGTCTTGAGCACTATGCTTCAGAGTGAAAGGCAGAAGCCTTACCACTTGAGAGCGTGACCTCGTTGCACTAGGTGGACAACGTTGTAAACAAATTCCACTGTGATACAAAAAAAGTCGTCCGCAAGCCAGAACCAGAATGGGGCGGGTGCCCTAATGTGACATGTAACATTTAATGCACTAGTAACTTGTGTGTAGCGGAAATTGATAACATACTGAGCATTTCATTAAGAACAAGTTCCTAATGAGCATAGATAGAGTACTTAATTTGAGCAAGAAACATAGAAATTTACACCTACCTATTATGGCATTGGAAATACTTGAAAAGAGAGAGAAATAGAACAATTGACAACAATTGAGGACCGGATTTACATGGAGCCGCGGTCCCCCCTCCATAAAGACTTTGTATTATAGCTTCTCCCATCAAAGGAGACTTTTGTACAATACAATCTTTGTGTTACTTGATAAAACTAGTTGGTGTAATGAAGATGGAAGCTTCATACACCAAATTATGCTAGAAAAACACACCTAATGTCCCTAGCCTCAGTCCCAAGACCTCACACACCTTAAAAACTGGTGAGAGCTAGCAGGGAATGAGGATGGATTGAGAGCAAGAAGAGGTATCTTACGAGAAAGAAGTATTCTCCTCACATAATCACTTCAATAACATAGCTTAGCTTAGTAATTAGCATGGTAGAGGAGAGGAGCATGCCATTGAAGCTTGGCTCTTGGTTGGATTTGCATTCCATAGCCAAGAGTTGTTGGTGTAGGCCGAGAAGGAGATGGAGTTCTTCTTGCACACATGAGTTGTGTGTGTGTGTAGCAATGAGCTAGAGTAAAATGCAGCCTTCTCTCTCATCTTGGTCGACCCCTCTTGCTATTTGCTCATCTTGGCATCCCATTGGTCCCTGTAAAGCTTAGCCAATCACAAATTAGAAGCATAATTGCTAGCCTTGTGACATGTGTCCCCCTTTCCCCTTTTGTGAGAGCTTTAAGTAATTAAATAATTCAATTAAACTCTCATTGGACCTCTTAGACTTCTGGCCAATAGGAATCAGACAAGCCATTGGGCTACTGATTACTCATTGGACCCCTTGGTAGACTATCCAATAGTCTTCTAGGGAGCTTAATTTCTATTGGTTCTTTTATCAAGCATGTTTTAAATTAATTAGACTAAATTTACTCTAGACTAATTCTCATTGGTCTACCTCTATGGCCATCGAATAGGATTCGAGGGAAGCTTGGGGCAACTAGCCTAGGAGCCTGACATGTGTCTAGTATTTCCTTTGTATAAAGGGGAAGATTTGGAGTGTGTGTCTCTCATCCCTTACCCTCATGGCTCGCCCCCTCCTTGATAGGGATGTGGGAAGACTTTTTAGTCTTCCCATGACCATCCAATTTTCCCTTACATTGGCCTTTGGACAATTGAATAAAAAATTAGGAACCTTAGCGTATGGAAGTCTTAATGGAGCTGAACCTTAGGTCTTTTAAGCCCCATTGAAGCACATTGCTCTTTTGCAGACTGTCCCCCTTTGGATCCCTATTTTCCCTCCTTTGGATCCCTGCAGAGACCGGTCTGGCAGCCTTACCAATATTCTAGCTTTTTACTCCCTTGGTACTCCCCCATATTAAATGATCAGTTTAACATGAGAAAATCATTTGGGAGAATTAGATATTAGTTTTTATGACATGACATGAGCCTTATAATGTTTTAAACTCACATGGTTCAAGGTACACATGCACGGTGATGATTATACATGATATTCTCACTCCAGGTCATGGGTCTGAACCGAGACGCGATTAGATGGGGCCAATTGCAATGAATTATTTTTCCACCCTCGACAGCCTTCAAGATGCCTGCTTCCAAGCCCTACTGTAATGGTTAGGCTAAGGGGCCATATTAAGGACCTTTAGGGTAGAGGAGCTAGTAAAAGACGGATCCCTTTTGAGAAACCCATTGTCCCCCAAATATAAATACAAATATGCGCCATTTTAGGGCATGAGATGTTGAGTGCACGTGTGGTCAGCTTGGATACAGAAAGATCTTAACCGTCAAATCGCATGCTCGAGCCTTGCTGGCAAAGCCAACTCTAAATACCCCACCAATGGTGTCTCCTACGGTACCCTTTAAAAAAATACAAGAATCCATAATCTGCACTGATCTTTGCCCTGTTAAGTATGGAACTTGATTTACCCCTTGTAATGTTTTGTATTAACTTTAGAATGGTAACAAGACACTTTTATGTCCTTGGACACTTTTGTGTCCTGTTAAGTGACCATATTGCTTGAATTATTTGAAGAGTATGAAAATGAGTTTGTAGGTGCTATATATCCACAAAGTTGCCTTATGAGCTGAAAAAAACTTAGCATTTTTTTTGGAGTATCGATCTCACCATTAACCTTATTCTTGCACAACATTTTTGAACCTAAACTGTGTGAAAAACGGGTCCTGTTTTTGGCTTTTTTTCAATTTTTGGCAACTATACCACTCTAAACTTCATGTTTGTGAGGTTTAGATGGCTAGAGGTTAAGTCTTCATAGTTCTCAACATGTTTTGATGCATGTAGGGAGAGCTAAGTGTTAAATTTGAAAGTTATGACCAATTTACAAGAATTGCATATTCCTGTTTTTCGGCCAAAATTAGCACTTTTATGATTTTTTTGGTGGCTTTCTTGATATCAAAATTCAATTTTGATTGTGTAAGTGTAATGTATAACATAAAGCTAATCTTCCTTGAGTTTTGGGGAACCTAATATGCTATATAGCATAGTATACGATGATGGTTGAGTTTCTTGGTTGCTGAAGAATACGATACATTTTAGAGTAGCAAGTATAACTTTCTCAATATTGCTAGTTTCTTAGGCCAATTGTGTGTATTTTGTAGGTAGTAACCATATCTAATCATAGACTACAAACTTGGCTAGATATTAAGTAGTTTCTATGGGTTTCTAGAGGTCATAATGCTAAACCCAGTTTTTTCATGTTTGCTGTATTTAGCACTTTATCATTGCCCCCAAGGTTCCAATTGTAAGAGATCCATTATCCTTTTGACATGCTCCATGGATCCTTTTGAATCCAAAGTCCCAAAGGGAACTAAGAAAACATGTATATAGTATTTGTATTGAGCGTGACTATAGAAACTTTATGATAGGTCCGCAGAATGGCAAAAATGCAACTTTTTTGTACCTATTTTTTTTGCCCAAAAAAAAATTATTGAGGTAAAAGCAACCATATGTTTTGGTCACCAACCCATTGAAGTTAACGGGGCATTTTATCTCATGTCCTACAAAAATCTCCACTCTTATTTATATGCAATAAACCATAAGAAATTGCTGTTTTGGGCAAAATGCACTGGTCTATCAACTTCGGAGGCTTGTCGACCAAGGGATGAGAAAAATTATAAGTTTCTCATTTTTTCCATTTGTAGTAGTTGTTGAACTATAAGCTCATGAAAGGATTTTTCAAAATGAGTGGATCTACTATGGTTTTGGAATTTTTTCCCAAAACCCTGAAAGGACACTTTTATGTCCTGTTAGGTTACCATTCTAGTGTTAAAAATGCACATTTGTAAGGCCCCCGTATGAGGAGAAGCCATCGTGCATAGAGAAAAATCACTTGCCGGAAATTTTCACGGACTTGTCAACACAAAGGGTGGCTACGCATGATTGCCTCTCATGAGAGAGGGCAACCCTTTTTTGGCCTATAAAAAGAGGCCTCTTCTACACACAAAAATGGATTGTAAAGCATTGTGGTGCATTGTGAAGTTGAGTGAGGTGGTGAGAGTGAAGCAAGGCGAGAGCTCCAAAAGGGTATAATCCCTTTGTAACTTAATTTTTGTTTGAAGTACTAAAGCCATTGAGTGGCTATTTTCCCGTGGACGTAGGCCACGTTGGGTGAACCACGTATATTGTGTGATCTCTCTCTCTCTCTCTCTCTCTCTCTCTCTCTCTCTCTCTCTCTCTCTCTGTGTGTGTACTCTATAATCTCTCGTGTGTGAAAATTATCTCTCTCCACCAGTAAGTAAACTACTCATTCATCTACTTAACTACGTCCTATTTCCTAACATGCCTGCGGAGCTTTGTTTGGGCTGCTATTTTTGTTGGAGACTCCTGTTTGGGCTATATTCATCTCCAACAAAGATCTTTCCATGTACCTTGAGTACCAGGGGACTTTTTGATCTTCCCTCTATCACCTCAAAAGGTTCTTTTTCCGTGGAAGTATGTATAGTGTTATTGTAAGCGTACTCCACTAAGGGTAAGTACTTCTCCCATTGGGACTTTTGATCTATTTCTGTGACATAAGCTTTTAGTAGATCAAGAATTGTTAGGCTAGCTATTCCACTTTGGCCATCCGTTTGGGGATGATAGGCCGAAGAGAAGTTTAGCCTTGTACCTAAATTCTCAAAAAGACCCTTCCAAAAGTTAATGGTCATTCTAGGATCTCTATTCGATACTATAGACATTGGCAAGCCATGGTATTTGAGGATTTGTGATATAAAGAGGGTTGCCATTTGATGGGCTTTAATAGTCTTTTTGGCAGGTATGAAATGTGCTTGTTTGCTAAACCTGTCTACTATCGTCCATATTCTTGTATTCCCATGGATAGAATTGGGAAATCCAAAGATAAAATCTATGGATATGCTCTGCCATGGTGCATTAGGCATTGGCAAAGGTTGAAGCAATCCGGGTTGCTTCCCTCTATCAAACTTCGTCTTTTGGCATATCACACATTTTGAAACATACTCTTGTATGTTTGCTTTCATGGCAGGCCAATAGAAATATGTTTCTATCCCTTTTAGGGTAGATTGAATCCCTCTATGCCCCGCATAAGGAGGAGCATGAGATTCATACATTACTTTCTCACGTGGTGAGTTAGTAATGCATAGTCTATTTCCATAGAGAAGATAACCATCTTGTAGGGTAAATGGTTCTTACTTCTTCCCTAGTGCAAGGGCTGAAATCACATCTCTAAAATCGGGATCGAGAGCGTACTCATCTATCATAGAAGATAGATCATTGTGAGTTGCTATGGATACCGCATTCACTCTCGGCCGTCTTGAGAGTGCATCGGCTACTCGATTATGCTTGCCAGCAATGTGAGCAATATGAAAATGAAATTGAGAAAGGAAATTTGCCCACCTCATTTGTTTGTCGGAGAGCTTGGCCTACGTCATGAAGTACTTAAGGCTTTGGTGATCCGTTTGTAGAATGAAAGGAGTCCCCAATAAATATTGCTTCCACAAATCTAGAGCATGTAGAACTGCTAAGAGTTCCTTCCATATATGCCTAGAGCTTGCTCAACAGGGTCGAGCCTTCTTCTTTCATAGCCTATGGCGTGTCCTTCTTGGAGCAAAATAGCTCCAAGGCAATCACCACAAGCGTCGCATTAGACCTCAAATGGTAGTGTGAGCACAAGTTGAGAGATAAGATTCTCTTTAAGCTTTTTGAAAGCATTGTTCTCCTTGGTGGACCATATATACCCAACGTTTTTCTTTTTTAGGTCATGTAATGGTCCCGCGATATGTGAGAACTTTTCTATGAAGCGTCTATAGTATGCACACATACCTGTAAAGCTTCTTAGTTCATGCAGATTCCTTGGATTAGGCCATCCTTTTATTACCTCTAGCTTTGATGGATCCATTTAGATGCCATCTTGAGGGATAATGTGACCTAAATGCTGAATCTCTTGTAAGAAAAATTCACTTTTCTTTCGATTAATATAAAGTTTATTCTCTTGTAAAACTTGAAATATTACATGGAGGTGTTGCTTGTGTTCGTCTAATGAATTAGAGTAGATGATTATATCATCAAAGAACACTCCAATGAAGGTTCGATGAGGACTGAATAGCTTCTCCATCAAGCGATGAAATGTGGCTGGTGCATTGGTCAAGCCAAAAGGCATGACAATGTACTCGTAAAGACCAAACGTAGTGCAAAATGCGGTCTTTACAATGTCTTAATCAACTATCCTTATTTGATGGTAGCCACTTTTTGGGTCATTTCTACTGAAGTAGGTCGACCCTTGTAGCTTATCAAATAGGTCTTCTACCTGTTGAACGGGAAACCTATTCTTGATGGTGATCCTATTTAGTGCTCTATAGCCGACACACATACGATATGTGCCGTCTTTCTTTTGCACTAATAACACTGTTGAACAAAAAGGAGATGAGCCAGGCCTAACCATGCATTTCTCAACTAACTCATGCACTTGCCGCATAATCTCCTCTTGTTGAGCTTTGAAGATTCTGTAAGAAGGTTTATTAGGATGTGAACTTCCTGGAAGAATTCAATTGCATGGTTGTCATTACCTTGTTTGGGAGGTAGTTCACAAGGGATATCGTCAAACATCTTGGAAGCCCTTGAGGAAATCGGATAACTCTAATTCCTTTTGATTGTTTATATTTTCTTTTGCTAAAGCATTAGGTTCATTTTGAAAATCTTTAACAAAAATCATCTACACGAAAATAGAGCTCTTTATTAACTTATTGAAAGCTTGCTTATGTACAAGAGGTATGGTACTACCCAACTCCTTAGCATCTATGTATATATCTTTTTCCCTGAACCTAAAGTAGATTTGCCTTTCAGGGAATTTAACATTGGCAGCCATGCGATCAAACCATGGTGCGCCTAGGATTACATCCTCGTGCTTGAGAGGAGAGATAAAGAAATCCTCCTTGTCCACATAGCTTTGGACATGGAGCCTCAATTTCCCAATTAAGGAAGTGACTGAGACTTCTTGCTTCTTGAAAGCACCATCGGCAGGTAGGACATCTCCCATGTCATAGGCTTGGATGCCTAGCTTGGTGGCCAACTCTGTGGATATGAAATTGTGAGTACCAGGGTCAAAGAGAATAAAAGCATCATGCTCTCTTACCTTTCCCCAAGCATGGCATAGAGGAGATCCTTTGTGATAAGAATCCTCTTCTTGAATTTTGATCAAGGTAGCTCTAGGAGGCTCATTACGTGTATTCTTGTGGGGGCAAGAACGATAGGCATGCCCTTGCTCCCCGCACTTGAAACAACAGTTATGTTTTCAATGACACTCTAGTCTTCAGGAGAGAGTTTATTTTTCCCTTTATAAACTCCCTTCTCCTTAGATTTATTGTTGTTGGTGTTGCCTTTGGGAGACTTTTGGACGTTTTCCTTCCCCTTAGGCTCGTTAGGGTCCTTGTTTTTTGTGGGCTTAAGATTTCTCTTATCCCCTTGTTGGAAGTTGATTCGTGAAGCCACCATGGTATGGTGTATGACCGCAAATATGGTGCGTGGCCTTTGGGAGTTAACATACTCCGCCATATCCTCAATTAAACCCGCACAAAATTGTTGTTTTTGCTCTCCAAAATCCATCTTTTTGAAAACAGTGACTTTGAGATGTAAATCCCAAAACTTGTCTACATATTTGTGGATAGATTCGTAGGGAGAAAGATTCAAGCTTGGGCATTTGGTGAGTACTTTGTCTTTGGCATTGGTAGCCAAAAACTTCTTCATAATGGAAGCTCTTAAAGCTTTCCATGTTCGAGGAGCTTCACCGTTTGCTCGTAAGCTAGACTACCATTGCTAGGTAGACTTTTGAAAATGCATAGCTACATGGTGTAGCTTAAAGGACTCCGTGAAGCCCTCATCTCCAAACGCCGCATCGAATTGTTGGATAAAGGCCAAGACTTTGTCCGTAGCACCAAAAGTGCCATCGTAGGTAAGGAAAGAGATGTTCTTTCCTCCCTCTTTGAACTTTTTGAGCTTGGACGACCTCTTCTAGGCGGCATAGGATTTCCAATGGCCTCTTCTTTTAGGTGGTTCAAGAGCTGCACCATCACTTTCTTCAGAAGAGGAAGAATATGAGGAGGATGGAATAGAGGGTGACCTCTTTCTAGCCTTTTTCTTCCCTTGTTCCTCCTTGTTTGCACCATCACTTTCTTCAAAAGAGGAAGAGGATGAAGAAGATGGAGAAGAGGGTGACCTCTTTCTCGCCTTTTTCTTCTCTTGTTTTCTCTCGTCCCTCTTTGAATTATGGAGTAGAGAAGTATGCGATGGTCTTCTCCGTTTAGGGGGTGTTGAAGAGTGTTTTGCCCGCTGTCTTCATGGAGCCATCTCTGCCGAGGTGGCTGGAGACTCACTTCTTTCTTGTTCTTTAGGTGGGGGCTCTACTGTTGAAACTTGGGTTCTCCTTTGGGAAGGAGATGCATCATCGAGTAGTAGATTTTTGAGCCCTTCGTATGGATCCTCTTCTTCTTGCCTTATCGGAGAGAGTCCTCTTTTGGAAGTCTCACCAGGAGGTTTCCTAGGTACTCTCTCTTCTTGGTGGGGAGTTTGGAGAATACCATGGGTGCGCAATTGCTATAGCACTTCAGCTTGGAGGGATGGGTTGCCCAGGGCTTGTTGAAGCCTAGAAACAAGATAGTTTACAAGCATAGGGACATCATTAGTTTCTCTTTCATTAGCAAAATAAAAGCTATCAACATTCATTTCAATCTCTTTTTCTTTGTAAGCCATACTAGCAAATTTTAGGTCTAAACTTTTACTAGTACTTTGGCACTTCAAGGCCCTAGTTGCTACTCCTCTTTACCTTCAAAGATAAGCACTCAAGCATCTATACCCGTGGCTCGAATATTATTAATTGCAAGGAATAGAAGAGAGGGTTCAACAGAGCCAAGATAGCACCGGTTCCTGTCAACCTTCTAATAGCTCAATAATGGTTAAGCCATAGGCAAGCCCCGTAGGACTCTATTATTAAGACTATAGCTCTCGACGGTGTCCCCGTTAATTGCATAAAGCAGGCATGCTTCAAGGATGAAAAATCCCTATTTTACTTACTCTTTTGCAATTAATAACACCAACCATTTGTAGCAAGCTTGAGCACCTCTCTTCTTGAGCAAGAAAAGAGAAACCAATATCTCTGATACCAATGTAACATTTAATGCACTAGTAACCTGTGTGTAGCAAAAATTGATAACATAGTGAGCATTTCATTAAGAACAAGTTTCTAATGAGCATAGATAGAGTACTTAATTTGAGCAAGAAACATAGCAATTTACACCTACCTAATTTGGCATTGGAAATACTTGAAAAGAGAGAGAAATAGAACAATTGACAACAATTGAGGACCGGATTTACATGGAGCCGCAGTCCCCCCTCCATAAAGGCTTTGTATTATAGCTTCTCCGATCAAAGGAGACTTTTGTACAATACAATCTTTGTGTTACTTGATAAAACTAGTTGGTGTAATGAAGATGGAAGCTTCATACACCAAATTATGCTAGAAAAACACACCTAATGTCCCTAGCCTCAGTCCCAAGACCTCACACACCTTAAAAACTGGTGAGAGCTAGCAGGGAATGAGGATAGGTTGAGAGCAAGAAGAGGTATCTTACGAGAAAGAAGTATTCTCCTCACATAATCACTTCAATAACATAGCTTAGCTTAGTAATTAGCATGGTAGAGGAGAGGAGCATGCCATTGAAGCTTGGCTCTTGGTTGGATTTGCATTCCATAGCCAAGAGTTGTTGGTGTAGGCCGAGAAGGAGATGGAGTTCTTCTTGCACACATGAGTTGTGTGTGTGTGTAGCAATGAGCTAGAGTAAAATGCAGCCTTCTCTCTCATCTTGGTCGACCCCTCTTGCTATTTGCTCATCTTGGCATCCCATTGGTCCCTGTAAAGCTTAGCCAATCACAAATTAGAAGCATAATTGCTAGCCTTGTGACATGTGTCCCCCTTTCCCCTTTTGTGAGAGCTTTAAGTAATTAAATAATTCAATTAAACTCTCATTGGACCTCTTAGACTTCTGGCCAATAGGAATCAGACAAGCCATTGGGCTACTGATTACTCATTGGACCCCTTGGTAGACTGTCCAATAGTCTTCTAGGGAGCTTAATTTCTATTGGTTCTTTTATCAAGCATGTTTTAAATTAATTAGACTAAATTTACTCTAGACTAATTCTCATTGGTCTACCTCTATGGCCATCGAATAGGATTCGAGGGAAGCTTGGGGCAACTAGCCTAGGAGCCTGACGTGTGTCTAGTATTTCCTTTGTATAAAGGGGAAGATTTGGAGTGTGTGTCTCTCATCCCTTACCCTCATGGCTCGCCCCCTCCTTGATAGGGATGTGGGAAGACTTTTTAGTCTTCCCATGACCATCCAATTTTCCCTTACATTGGCCTTTGGACAATTGAATAAAAAATTAGGAACCTTAGCGTATGGAAGTCTTAATGGAGCTGAACCTTAGGTCTTTTAAGCCCCATTGAAGCACATTGCTCTTTTGCAGACTGTCCCCCTTTGGATCCCTATTTTCCCTCCTTTGGATCCCTGCAGAGACCGGTCTGGCAGCCTTACCAATATTCTAGCTTTTTACTCCCTTGGTACTCCCCCATATTAAATGATCAGTTTAACATGAGAAAATCATTTGGGAGAATTAGATATTAGTTTTTATGACATGACATGAGCCTTATAATGTTTTAAACTCACATGGTTCAAGGTACACATGCACGGTGATGATTATACATGATATTCTCACTCCAGGTCATGGGTCTGAACCGAGACGCGATTAGATGGGGCCAATTGCAATGAATTATTTTTCCACCCTCGACAGCCTTCAAGATGCCTGCTTCCAAGCCCTACTGTAATGGTTAGGCTAAGGGGCCATATTAAGGACCTTTAGGGTAGAGGAGCTAGTAAAAGACGGATCCCTTTTGAGAAACCCATTGTCCCCCAAATATAAATACAAATATGCGCCATTTTAGGGCATGAGATGTTGAGTGCACGTGTGGTCAGCTTGGGAGGGCAACCCTTTTGGCCTATAAAAAGAGGCATCTTCTACACAAAAACATATTGTAAAGCATTGTGGTGCATTGTGAAGTTGAGTGAGGTGGTGAGAGTGAAGCAAGGCGGGAGCTCCAAAAGGGTATAATCCCTTTGTAACTTACTTCTTGTTCGAAGTACTAAAGCCATTGAGTGGCTGCTTTTCCGTGGACGTAGCCCACATTGGATGAACCTATCATGTGTGATCTCTCTCTCTCTCTCTCTCTCTCTCTCTCTCTCTCTCTCTCTCTCTCTACTCTATAATCTCTCGTGTGTGAAAATTATCTCTCTCCAATAAGTAAACTACTCATTTATCTACTTAGCTACGTCCTATTTCCTGACATGCCTGCGGAGCTTTGTTTGCGCTGCTGTTTTTGTTGGAGACTCCTGCTGTACATCACTTTCATTTGCGCCCATCCACGCTCGAAATTGATGGCGCAACTTTAGCGTCTCTAAACTAGCTCCTCTACCCTAAGGAGTTGCTCGGCACGAATTCTGTGTGATGTCTCATTTCGAGCATTGAGGGGCGCATTCAATAGCTATTCTCAAGAACAATATGTAGCATAAAGCTCAGAGCAATCAACACTCCACAAGCCAAGATTGGTTGTGTTTCGAGAGTTTTGTGTATGAAAACGAAGGTCCAATTGCATGAGTGGCCTAGGCTAGTCATGGAATGTTGATGCTGCCAGCGCGATTTGAGCCCGCACCGGACGGCCACAACGTTGCCTCAACTGGGCTGATCGTGAAAGAGTTCGTTGCTAGATGTCCAAGTACTGGTGTCTTTTTGTTTCATTTTTTGGGGTCGCCCAATCCACATGCAGCCCACATTCCATGATTGCCCCCCTTACCCTAGGGTGTGAGATTCTCACTCCATTGAACAGGGTTTGGATTCGATCGGGTCCATTGTGTTGCCTTACTTTCTCGCCCTCGAGATGCCCACTTCCAAGCCTTACTTTCGATCCCACAGGGATTCGAACTCACATCCAACCATTCAAATTGAGGTTGGAGCCAAACGGCGGGGGTAGTCCGGTATCTTTCCCCAACACGAAAATTCTTTCATTTGATGAACTTGCTTCCCGTCCCGCGATTTGCACGAAAATGCTCACCTGTGCTCTCAAAACCAGGTTTATCTCTCGCTTTCATCATCTCATGTTTTGATAGCGCCCAAATTGTGTGGTTTCGCAAAGCGTTTGTTTGTATACAAGTATGCAAGCATGCGCTATTCCTATGCTTGAATGTATGTGTCAATACAGGTCATATGGTAATTTCATTTTCTGTCTTGGGGGCTCTTCCGAGCACTCACTTCACTTGGGTCTCAATCCAACCATCTTGTTCGACATCCCGTACCATTTCACACATGCAGAATTCGTTCATTTTATATAAGATGAAGATTCAAGAGTTGAATCCAACCTGTTGGCTTTATGCTCATTACTCAACCAACTGTGTTGTTGTCGGATTGTTAATGTGCATGCGTGCTCTATTAAGATGATAGAATTTTCTTGCATTTATTCTATTTCAATGGATACAATACCTTGCTATCTCTTCCTCATAATGTGTCGCTTTTGAGGCGATCCTAAGGAAAAATACATGCTCATGGCAAAAGCAGTTTAATGTAACGACAATGGTGGTTTTTTACTTTGTCAATTCTGTAGATTTTGCAGAAGACTTGGTTTTCATTATATTGAACCACAATTTTTCAGAGGATTAACATGATAAATCTGGTCATGTTTTTCAAGAAAAAAATGAAGCTAACATAAGAGCTTGTTTGCAGAGTCCTTTCTTTTAAATGGAGGCTAGGATGCTGCAGACAAGATGGACTTAGACAATCAGAGTCTTGATCATGATGAGCTTTTGGGAGTTGAAGCCCTTGAAGACATCATTGATGTCGAAAATGAAATGGGATTTGGAGAAGGAGAGGATTGGAGTCATGATGATGGCACAATTGGGTATGGCAAGCTTGCGGCAAGTCGCAAACGTGGGCTCTTCAACAAGGCGAGTGCTATGCATGGTCGGCCTCGCACTAAACCCGTTACTATACACCCACATCAATCACGTAAGCCTTTGAATACTATTCGGCATGGCCACAAACATGGTATTGTTTCTCCTCCCGAGAGGGAGGAGAGGTCCCAAATGAATGTTATGGTCAATCCTGGCGTCAAATATGCATTTGGTCCAAGTAATGATAGTGCTAAAAAGCTGAAGGTGAAAGAGGCGGCCAAAGATGACACAAATGAAATGCTTCAAACCACCCTTGAAATAGAGGGTGGCAATGCTCATTCCTTGCGCAGTTCTCATGATGAAGAAGACATGCAAGGTTTCTGCATGGTAAGATGGAGTAATTTTCTGTGCATTTTTCGATATGCATTTCAAAAAATCTTTGAGATGTGATCATTACATACATCTATCTTACTAGTAAAGAGGAATACTATCTGATTTTGATGCTCCTGTGCTAACCTTTCAATGCCAAGGCTTTCCAGGGTTTGGATGCAAAAGGTGATAGTCCCAGTGTCGACGGAAGCAAGCATGATTGCACTCAAAGAGAGAGGAATGCTGAGAATGCTCTCAAGTCAGATGAAATCGAAAGCGACCAAGAGCATGCACACATAGAAGCAAGGAAGGCGTTGGCCAAGCGAGAAGAGAAAGCAGCTAGCTCAAACAGGGTAAGGTTTTCCTTGGATGTTGAAACAGCTGATAAGGTTACAGGGTATGCCAATAGAAGAAGCACTGAAGCAAAAGAGAAGTCAAAATGCAGTAAGCAACAAGAATGGCGATATGTCAGGTCAATCCCTAGTGATAGCAATGGGTTTGGGACCCCAAAGGTGCCTCCTACAGGTGCGTCTGTGAGGGCAACGAGTACTCAAAGAAGGAAAGAAGCATCAGCATTGGAGAGTACCAAGGATCCAGCTTTAGGTTTTGATCTGGAGAAGGCTATCGAGATGCGAGATGATAAAAAAGCAGCCAGATTAGCTCTAGAGCGAGTTGAAAGGTTTGAAGACGCCATGTTGAAGCAGCAGGAGATTGTAGCCAACATGAAGCTTTCCCTTGTCAATGAGGGCACAAAAGATTATGCTAAGCTACGACAACTCGTCGATGCTTTGGATCGAAACATCAAAAAAGTATCTGTGTCATCAAAAGCACATCAAGTTCCGCAGAGCTATGTACTGAAGAACAGAGCAGAGCAGATAAATAGGCTTAAAGCTCAGTGCAACTTGCTGGAAACAGATAGAGAGAGGCTAAAGAAGAAGTTGAGACATTTTCTTGAGAGTGAAGATGCAAAGGAGAAGGAGCAAGAGGTGCCAAAGAAGGGCGGGGAATCAGAGGGGTCTGTGAATGAGAGAGAGAGCCTTTTGGAACAGAAAGTGAAGGACTTAGAGAGAGCTCTTGCAGAGTGGGAGACCAAGTGCAAGAAAGGTGAATCGGACTTTGCCATCGAGCGGGCACTCTTGGAAGATAGCTTGACTGTGTCCAAGCTTGATTGGAGGAATAAGCAGCAAAGGTGGTCATCAAAGATGAAGGAGAGAGAGGCCGAGTTGTCTGACTTGAAGGCCTCTCAGGACGAGCTAGTTGATTCAATAGTGTCGTGCCGGCAGTGCATGGACAAGCTGAGAATGGAAGCTGTGTCTTACAAGAGAGGGTTGGCTCCTCATGGAGCATTCACAGAAACTCAAGAGGAAGATGCAGTGCCCAAGAACATTGAGGACACAAATGCTCTTGGTTTAGCATACGGCATTCAGAATGACACGGAAAGCCTCCGAAGATTACTTGTGGAGTCATCATCCATCCTACAGGATAACCCAAGGCTCCAATCCGAGTTTCTCAGGCAGGAAAGCAAAGTACTCGAGAATAAGGTCACTCAAACCATTACTCTGATGACTGAGGTAAAACAAGAAATGAAAGCCAAGGAAGATCAAATCAAGAAGGAGAATGAAAAGTATGCAGAGGTGGTGGCTGACAAGGTAAAGCATGTAGAAACCTTGATGGAGCAGCTTGCAGACAAAGAGAAGGACATGGAGGGCTTTCTTCAAGAGCTCAAAGACAAAGTGAGTCTCCTCAACAAGAAGCTCGAATGTGAGCGAAGTGAGAAATCTCGACTCTCTGAACTGCAGGGTAATATGAAATACAAGCTTTTGAAGGGCTTGCGAAAGAAGGAACAGAAGTTGGAAGAGGAAATCGAGGGAATGAAAGAGAGGCTGGAGGAGATGCAAACTACTATTGCTCAGAAAGATGAAAGATTGGCGTCTATGGAAGATGAAGTGAATTCCAAATGTGCTCAGCTGGTTCAAGAAAAGCAGAAATGGAACATGGCAATCAAAGAGGTAAAGCAAAAGGCTGCGAAGACAATCCTGCGCTTTATGCACGGTAAAGAAAATGGGCTGCTCGAGTATCTCCGAGAGCGAAAGAAAGGCCACAAGGCAGGTGAAGCTCGAGGAGGTTTGTTGTACAAAACAGATGATGATCGTGATGATGACGACGATGATTGTGAAAACAAGGTCTCTCAGATGTACCAAGAAGGATTAAGCAAGAAGATCCTTAGAGAGAAGCTTTACAGCAAGAAGAGAATGTTGTCTGGCAGGTTGGACAGCCCTAGGGACTCACAACAACTGTTGTCAAGTAACTTCGACGACATGGCAGACTTAAGAAGCTCATTTGAATCACAGAAAGAGAAGGCAAGGCAGGACTATGATTTATCAAGGAAAGATGATTTGTGCTTACAGGAGAAGTATTCCAAAGCATTCAAGTTTGCAGGAAGGAATCGGGCGATGGAAAGAAGAGAGTTTTGAAGCCTCTGCACAGGAGAATTGCTTCAGCCAAGGACAATTTGTTCTCTGGTTTGATAATGGAGGGCACAAAAGTTTGTTTTGCTGTGGCAAAAGAACCAGCATAACAAACAAAATTTTGGTATCATGAGCTCCTCAACTTGTGTCAACCCTCATGACAACTTTGTGATGTTGTCATGGGATCCCTTTGGGCTTGTTTCCTTACACTCATGTCTGAGATGCATTTTGCATCAATTATGTCTGATTCCTTGTGTATTATGCTGCGGCATCTTTAAGCTTCTCTCTGTTAAGTTTTATGTAAACTAGCCACACCAGAAAGGGCTTGCATGATGTACACATTCTGCACTAATGTTTGTACAACCTCATGTAAGATACTATACACCCAGATATTCAACATGTTTGCCAAGTTTTGGCTCTGCACTGCGCCCGATGGTTCTAATATAAGACCTCTCAGATTTACTTTGGCTTTGTGCTAATCATACTTCCACATATTGGCAAATTTCTCTTATTAGCCAGAACATCTACTTGTCTTCGTGTTAATCATACTTCCACATAATTGGCAAAATGTTAGTACTCTTACGGTGAAGAATGGTCTATGTCAGAATCATCGCAAGCACAACAATTGCATCCATTTAACATTTAAGCTTACATTGCAACAAAACAGTGTTTTTAATAGTGGAAGAAGCATATAGCAAAGGTTGCACAAGCACCAATGTTTGAGAAATACATGCCTCATTGTTATTGGGCTAAGGTGATATCTAGTGGTGTCTCATAATCAATAGTACCCCCTATTGCAGTGTATGATACTTCTTTCACAGGTTTTGACATATAGATTGTCTCGAGACTCATCTACTTTGCATGCATTTTTGTTCACCGACATAGACATGCTTGTAATCTTCTCTAATGTTTCAGAGTTTTTTTTAGCAAGCATTCTCATATGTTTTGTGTATGGTTTATGAGAGACTTCGTTCTCTAATCTTTGTGCATAGCCTCATTGTAGGATATTTTGGCATTGATTTAGTGCTTTAGTTTACGGTGATTGGCGGAAAATTTGCATATGGTATTGGTGCATGATTTATGTCCACTATTCATGCTACAACCGAAGGCGTAGAGAGCCCTGCAAAATATTGAAAACAACATATGACAACCCATAAAACAGACAAATTTGCATACCTGACAAATCCTGTGAGCATATAATCGAATCATTGTCGTATCGCTCTGCTTCCATGATGGAAAAAAGGGCTAGGGGCTACAAATTTGGCTTCTTTAAAGCATATATGTATATTGATCAGTGGCTAGGGCTTGATAACATGCAAGGTTTGATGCTAAATGTATGCCAGATTCGGTTTTAAAGGGACATAACCTATGTTTTTGATGTTAAAAGTGGGTATGTCTGAGGTGATTAAAAATGGAAGTTTATGGATTAGAATTGTAGTGTTCGAGGTGCTCTATCGGCCTGTCTTTACGGCTCGTCAATTGAAACTACAATGAAGAAATTATGCCAGTTTAAAGTTGGGATTGATTGCAGATCTGTACCGGATTAGGCAACTGTCGATGAAGGATCAGGGATGAAGTGAATGCATGGGCCTGAAGTGCTCATCTTGTGGAGCACGTCAATCTTTTTAGATCAACAATCAAAGCTCTAGTTGCCAAGATATTACCAGTTTTAGTTTCCTCAAGGGCCAGTTCCATAACAGTTTGGTCACCTTGGTCAGTGTGCCAATTGGGAGTTTTTGGCTTTTGACCAAATTTTGGAATGCGGTGCACGTAATAGGGCAATGAGCAAGGAGCATTTTTTCCAGAATGTCATCTCATGCAGTGCATTGATAGCGGGGTAAGATGACAAAATTGTTCTTGGCACTATTGTGGTCGAGATATATGCCGAATGTGGCGATTTGCTGATGCATGTTCGAGCTTGGCAACTATGCTTTGATTAATATGCAAGCCAAATGTTAAGGCAGCGGTGGCCTAGTTGATATGCATGCCAAATAATGTGCACTTAAGAGTGCAACAAGTGTTTGAGGAGCTATTGAGTGTGATATTATGCCAGATAGGGCAAGGGCAAATGAATCTATAAGGGAAAAATGCCATGATTAGCATTGCCTTGGTCATTATGTATGTTAAATGTGAGGCCCTTACAAAATCACATAAAAGTTCTTGATGGGCTTTGAGTTCAAAATACCATCCATTGGGACACGTTGATTACAAATATTCCCATTGTGGATTGTGGCAGTGAAGCTTTGGCTTTGCGAAGGGAAGGCTTTCCATGAAATGCATTCGCCTATGCTTGCATCTTGAAGGCATGTGGCTATTTGGGAGACACTCAGATGGGCAAAAGATCTCATGATGATATCGTTAGACAAGGGCTATTGACGTTATGCTTGGGACTACCTAGGTCGAGATGTATTCTGAACAAGGTAGCCACCCAATGGCCGCTTGGAGGAGGGCCGCCCAAGGAAAGTGGCTCTATGACTGGCTGTTTAAGGAAATAAGTTTTTTTTTTAATTTTATACAATGTGAATGGGGGGAGGAGGAAACGAAATCCATCGAGCAGAGGCGTAGGGGGGGGGACGAAGGGGCTCATGGTGGACTGCCTATGGGGAAATCAAATCCTATCTATGGAGCCTACCTGCCTATGGGGAAAGTGAATCTGATCTACGAACTTGGGAACGAGGGATTCGTGCAACTAGTAATTTCACTCATCTTAGGGGAATGCACTGATGGTTGTGCTTGGTCCTAACGGGGAAAAAAGCGTTAGTGACCTTGAACCAACGGTGAATTAGAGAACTCCCACTAATTGACCCTGGAAGGTTGATGTTCTAATTTAGTATGATGACTTCGAATGGTAAGTGGAACGAATGAGGAAAGGTGTTTCCGGGTTAAAGGACCCAAATGACAAAAGTGAATGTTAACACCCCCTTGAGTTGGCATCGAAGAGCAGGAGGAGTCATGTCTTGGTGTCGGTCTCAAGTGGGAGAGATGTCAGGAATCGCGATGTAGTTGAGGGAAGGCATTGCAGCCCTCACAGTGGTACCAGAGCACGGTTTCTGTCCTTGGTAGAAAAAAAAAGAGTGAGATATTGAAAGAAAAGTTCTCAAACTAAATGAAATTTTTAAGGTGATGGAGACCTCTTTAGAAGATGAAGTCCTCAAAATTGTGCAAGAGCGAATGGAAGTCGCTCCTCTGGAAAAAAGAGAGACCATGCTGAATCACTTTGTCTACCTCATTTTTCCTAAGAAAGGGACAACCGGAGCTCAACAAATGTGGAAAAACCAATGCAACATAACTAACGTAACTCTTTGGGGACCTGACCACATTTTAAATAATCTTCGTCTGGCAATGATAAGGGAGAATTTGGGACTAGGTCCCAAGCGCTATTGTATTGTTAGTTCTCATGCCCTAGAATATGAAATCAAGCTTCTTCTATTAATAACCAATCTCCCCCATGATAAGATGTTTATCTACCCATGGTAGAGAACAACCCTTTTACTGGACCCTTTACACATAACCCTTGGAAACAAGTTGGTGAGTCTATATGTGCTTGCAAGTCACTTTCTTCCAGAGTCCACAAACTTGTATTTTCTGTCACTGGTAACCTTAGGGCTTTAAAGTCCGTCCCGTTAAACAAAGAGATGGAAGAACTTGATGTTTAGTAAATACTAAAGAAGCGCAAGCCTACATAGTGATTCCCCCGAGATGTAAAAAGTTTTTGACATAATAGAAAAAAAAAGAAAAAGAAAAAGAGAAATAACAAAGAGTGTACCTTTTGAAAGGCATATCTTCAAAGAATATAAGTCTAATCTTGTATATCTAAAGGGTTTTTGACTCGATCGCGCTAATAAAATAAAAAAAAGGGATTTTTTTTGCCACAGAAGCCACATCATCTCCCAAGAGATAAGGCTGCGCGAGATTTGCCAACAACTAACACTTCAAGTTCAGTGCTCCTTGATGCACAATCGCCACTGGCACCTCAAGTTGTCCCAGTACCAAACCCAAATCAGATGCCTCTTGCTGTAGTCATTGTAGAGGATTTTGGACGTGACAAGGATCTCAAGGCCCTTCTCAAAACTGTTCAACCATATCCATTTCTAGGCATGGATGATGATGTGCCTACTTTATTAGAAGAATAGATAATTCAAATAGAAGAATACTTTGTTCTTGTTGGCTACAATTCGGTAGCTTAAGAGATAATGGGGAGAACCAAACTAGAAGGACTAGCAAAAACGTGGTGGAAGCTCAATTGCCAGTCTCGCCAAGTAGCACAGGTGACCCATACTTGGGATGAGCTACAATATCATCTCAAGGAGAGATATCTCCCCCTCAACTACTCCACCACTAGGATGAATGAGTTTCTTTCTTGCACTAGCTGGGGAACACGATCGTCAAAGGTTATTATGAGGAGTTTGTCCGACTATCCCGATATACCCCTCTCATGAAAGAGGAACAAAAGCTAAGTCACTTTATCCTTGGGCTTAGAGAAGATTTGGCTCCTGAAGTAGAGTCCCTTTGACCTACCTCACTTGCAGATGCTCTGATCCGGGCCAATTCAAAGCATAAGAGCCTTTTCAAGGGAGGAACTACAACCAATAGGAAGTGAGAATTTCCTTCCTACCCAATTCAGCCCAACCAAGCAATCAGAGTACGGTTTATACCAAAGCCCGCTGCCCAATCCCAATCACCACCACATTTTGTTCGTGTGAATGCCCTTCCAGTCAGTTAGAGTGGAAGGCAAATCTAGTGCTATAAGTGCCTGGAAGTTGGCCATAAGAAGGCCCAATGCCCTAAAGGAGATAACCCTAGTTGGATGGAAAGTATCACCATATCTTTCTATTGGAGTATCCAAACACCGATCTGTCCTCACATGCCTATTTCCACCATATCCAAGCACATTCTAATGCCTTAGTTCATCTACTTCTTGAAACTAGGGCATATGCCATCCGACCTCAAAAACTTGACCTTTTTAACGTATTAGCCTCCATCAAAGCTCTATTTTTACAGCTTTAAACCACATAGCCCACTTGCAGCTCATGCATACTTATCACTATAATTCACCTATTCCCTTGAATTTTTATGATTTAAAGCAAAAAATCATCACAAAAAGTCACCTAATGCATAATACTAAACAAAATCAAAGAGAAGGGGGACTTATTCTACTACCATGCTAACACCATGCATCATCTACACATGCTAAACACTGCTCGAGCTCTGCCAACAAACTAAAAAAGGAGCTTTTTGAAAAAACGCCACATAGTTTGCCCACCCTCTAGCCTTCTTGATCATTACAATCAGTAGTAAAAAATAAAAGTTGCAAAGCTGGTCTACAATCCTCCTCAATTGTTAAGGTTGGGAGAATTTGATGTCTATCACTTCACAAAACATCTTCCACAATAGTCATAAGATGAGAAATATACTTCTTCAACCAGGAACCATTAACCCCATGTACATGTAATTCTCCATTCAAATCTGCAATCTATAAAGCTCCATTGGCAAATTTTTGAACCACCTTAAATGGACCCTCCCAGTTAATCTGAAATGTCTTGTGCATGGTCTTTTCCAATCTATTGTTGTACCCCCTTCTTCAATGCCTTTCTTCTTGACCTTCTTATTAGCTCTCTTTATGCTATTTTCTTGCACTTGCATGTAGTCTATTGAATTGTGCAATTGTACTTTTAATGTGTGCAATATTAAACAATAGAAATACATATTTGTCTAAAGGAATGCATATATTTGTGCATTGTGTAATAAATGGTAGATAGAAATTTCTATTAAAAATGTATACATTTGCATGCATACGAGGGGTGTATTTAAATGTGGAGGGTTGGAGACAAAAATTAAAGGGGATTTTTCATGATGTCAAAATACAAGCTATATTAGAAATTTGACAAAAAAATTCTAACTTGAAATTTTCATTGAAATTCAAGGCTCTCTTGTCAAAAATCCATTAAATTCCTATAACTTCTTGAAAAAAAATGTTTTTCATGTTTGTAAAAGTCAATTGGTAGAACTTAGGGTTTCAAAACAAGACAATATCCTTTAAGTCCTAGTTCCTAAGCTATTTGTGAACTATAACAAAAATCTCGTAATTGCCGAGGTGCTAAAAAGCGGAAAAGTTTGGCCTTCCAAAGGTCCTTCCATAAAATTAGGGTTGTGTTACTGCAAATTGACAATTGCAAATGATTATATAGGTTAAAATCAAGTTAATACATATTTCTTGGGTCTCAAGCTCAAGTAAATCTTGCTAGTTGAACGCTGTCTTAGTTTTTCAATCGTGCTAAACTTTTCAAAATTTCTAAATTTTCTCTCAATAACCATGAAACAAATGTTTTAGGTGCCCAAATTACCTTGGCAGAATTTATATATATAGACAAAATGTTGCAAGTTTACTAAGAAATGTAGTCTGTATGACTCAGAAATTCAATCCAGCATTTTTCATGTGTGCAATTTTGACATTTTGAAACAATTAACACTTGTAGCTTACTAAGGGACTTTTACATGTAACTTTAAGCTCTCAATGGATAGAGTAATTATTGTATAATCTTAAAAAATTGCAAAAATATTAAAACCATGTGTTGGTTTGGATACAAATGGATGCTAAAAAGTGGTGTTACTAGTGTATTAATACCCATAACTTCCAATTTTTGTAGATAGTCTCAATTGAATTTTATTTCATGTCAAACTTGGTAAAATCTTTGACACAAATATGAAATAATAACTTGGAATTTTTCATGGGGCTTAGTGATTTTTTTTCTCCAATCTTACGAGGTGGTTTTCTCAAACCTGAGTCATCATCACACGCAAGTCCTCTTTATGGGTGTAACTCCTTATCATGTGAGCGTTCAAAGTACAAGGTTACATGTTTTAAAGACACCCAAGGTCACATATTCAAACTCCTTAAGAGGGATTTTGAAGATGTCTTTCCTAACACAAGTAGCATTATATTTGCATCATCCAAAAAAAGACACTTAAGTGTCCTGTTTGGTATCAAATTACTGTTAAATGCACGATGATCTAACAAAATTATTTCTTGGGATAATTGAGTTATAAAACTATTGGCATACAATCTTGTATATTCATCAATCATCATTGAAAGTACCTGAAGCATGAAAAGATGCTCACTAGAAAAACATCATTACTACCCTAGAGTTAATATATGGTACATATGCGTGTACAATGAGCAAATATATGTGTGTAGAAATGAATAAAGATGTGTACAAATGAACAAATATGTGCATGCATACATGTGCGTAAAAAATAACAAAGGTTGATGTGACTTGCAAAGGTTTTTCTTCATTGATTGTCATGACGATTTTTGTGAGTTAGTCACCAATTGTTACCATATATATGTGGTAGTGATGTGTGTGAACACACTTAGGACCGCCGTGGAATTTTTCCCCTCTTTAGGAGGTTTTTCTCGCCGTGCATTGTATATACGCCCATTCGTTCTAGGGCTATCTATCTTTCCATTGCACACTAAGTAATACACTCTCTGTTGTGTGCCTAGAGCTTCTTCCGTCTTCTCCAAGCTGTGTGTGTTTTTCTGCAACCCTAATTCCAACAATTGGTATCAGAGTAGCTTGCGTCCTCCCGGGCTTAGTTGCCAGCAGCTCTAACACACACGCACTCACTTTGTTCGATTTCAGTGAGCTTTGGCAAGCGTTCGCATATCGACAAAAAATTTGGGTAAGCTCGTAGAGCTTAGTCTGCTTAGATTTTTTATTTGGGCACATTTCGGCCTTCGTTTCTACTATAGGCAGTGCTACACATGCTCTTTTGTCAATTTGTGTAGAATTTTTGTCAGTGCCGTTTTTTGCATAGCAGGTCCCTTATAGTCTTCTACGGTTTGTGCTATTTAACACGTGTTGTTCCCGCTTCATTTCTCCTCTTTTTGGGCAGTTTTCACATAAGGTGTAGGCATTCACAATGGCCGACAACAACATAGATGTGCTCAAGATGTTTGCTGCTGAGGACGGGTGGTAACAACAATGCAGCCACTTCTTATGGTTCTTGTAAAAGTGGAAAATAACCTGTTCCTAATGCTTCTGCTGACAACAATTTGTCTGGAAATTTTGGTGATAAGGGAAAAAAGAAGATGAATTGCCATTATTGTAAAGCTAATGATCACTTGATCAAGCAATGTCCTAAGTTAAAGGCCAAAGAGGTTAAGAAGAAAGAGAGTGGTTCCACTCCAAATACTGGTTCCACTACAAATGCAGCCATTGTCGAGTCTTCTGTAAAAGGAGATTGTGATGCTGATGTTGATGTAGAATGGGCTCTTAGTGCAGAGTGCACTTACAATCTTACTATCTATGATCCATGCATGTCAGTTTTGCTGCAGATTCACATGTGTGGTTTTTCGATAGTGCTTCTACAAAGCACATTACCTCACATCGTGAATTGTTCACCTCTATGGAGTTTGTCCCTCATGGGAATTCAGTCACTTGTGCCAACAATGCCTCTTATCCGGTTCAGGGAGTTGGAAAGATTGTGCTTACTGCTGCAAATGGCAGTTCTTTCACACTTGTTGATACACTTTATGTACTTGGGATCAAGAAGAATCTTTTGTCTGTATCTGCACTTGCTAGACTTGGACTTGTAGCCAAATTTTTGGATGACAGATGTACAGTTCATGACCTTAGTTTTGGTGGTGGTGAAATTGTTGCATCTGGCCTTTTGTGGCGTGGGCTGTATAAGCTCACTTTGTATGACAAGTGTGGACAAAATTTTGCAAATGCAGTTGTGATGCAAAACTGTGGCATGCACGTTTTGGGCATCTGAATTTTGCCAGTCTGTTGTATTTGCAGAAATCTGATATGGTTGCTTCTTTGCTGCCTCTTGAAGCACCTGTCAAACATGTTTGTGAAGGCTGTATTTTGGGTAAAATGCAGCATTCTAAGTTTCCAAAGGATGGTTGAGTTAGGGCCACTTGCAAGTTGCAGCTTGTGCATAGTGATGTTTGTGGGCCATGAAAACTCCGTCCTTGGCAAATTACCTTTACTTCGTGACTTTCAATGATGATTACTCCAGGTACGCATGGGTATTCCCGCTTAAAGAGAAGTCCGAAGTATTTATGTGCTTCAAACAATTTTTGGCTATGGCTGAAAATGTCTCAAAATATACTACGGACACCCTCTGTTCCGATCGAGGGGGGGAGTATATGTCTCATGAATCTAATGCATTTTTGGCTAGTCATGGGATAAAACACCAATGTATAGTGCCTTATACACCTCAACAAAACGGTGTTGCTGAGAGGAAAAGAAGGTCACTTACAAAAATGGCACGATGTATGGTCAAAAGTCAAGCTTTGCCGCATTTTTGGCTTGATGCCATCATGTGTGCCACTTATGTACTAAACAGGTGTCCTACAAAAGCTTTGTAGTCTATTACTCTGTATGAAGCATGGCATGATAGAAAGCCTTTTATTGAGCACATACATGTTTTTGGCTGTTTGGCATATGCTTTGGTGCCACAAACACAGTGCAAAAAATTGGATGATAACGCTGTCAAATATATTTTTGTTGGTTATATGCTAAAAGAAAAGGTTACAGGTTGTATCATCCACAAACAAAGTGTATTCTGGTTTCACAGGATGTTGTGTTTGTGGAAGATTTTGTTCAGCCCTTGCTGTCATGTACTAGAGATAGTAATGTAAGCTCAGAGGACATTTATGACATTTTGTTGCCTCTTTTCAGTGGTGAAAATACAAAAGTAAATTCCAATGAGACAAATCTACAACCTATGGGGGTTTCTAAATATGTTATAGATCAGCTTATTACTGATGCAGATGTACATGATGTACTTGATGAGGAAAGGGCTGAAAATGAGTAGGCTAGATGTATGCCAAAATGGTTGGTGCAGACTTTGCATGATAGTAAATTGGATGCACCTTTGTCTAGTCATACTCTTCAGGTTCTTGCCATGCATTTTATGCATCAGATTGTTATGCTTTGGCTATGTCTAGCCTACATGATGTTGAGGAACCTCTGTCTTTTGATGAAGCAAAAAATTCAAAAAATTGGATGGCTACCATGCAATCAGAATATGATGCACTTATAGAAAATGACACATGGACTTATGTGACTTGCCTCCTGGCAAAAAGGCCATTGGTACAAAGTGGGTTTATAAGTTGAAACACAAGCCGGATGATGAGGTTGATTGCCATAAGGCTTGACTTGTTGCAAAAGGCTATGCGCAACAAAAAGGCATAGATTATGAAGAAACTTTTTCTCCCACTTGTCATACGACAACTATTTGTTTTCTATGTGCATTGGCAGCTCATTTTGGTTGGGATGTACATCAATCAGACATTGTTACTACTTTCTTGAATGGTGACATATTTGAGGAAGTTATGTAATGCAGCCTCGCTGTTTTGTCAAGAAGGACAAGAGGACAAAGTGTGCAGATGTAAGAAGGATGTGTATGGGTTGAAGCAATTCTCCTCGTGCTTGGTATGAGAAAGCTGACACTCATTTGGTCAAACAAGGCTTTCGTAACAGTCCAATAGAAAGCACATTGTATGTCAAGCGTGAGGGCGATTTACTTCTCATTGTTGTTCTTTATGTGGATGATTTGCTGATCACTGGTCCCAATGAGGCACCTATTGCTGAATTTAAGGCTGATTTGAATGCTACTTTCAAGATGAAACATTTGGGGATGTTGCATCATTACTTAGGCATACACTTTAAGCAGTGTGATGGTGGTATTGCCTTGTGTCATAAAAGTTACATAGAGACATTGCTATGTAAGTTTGGACTTGAGGATTGCAAACCTATTGCCCCTCCCAAGGAAACACATTTGAAGTTGAGTCTACATGATGCTAGTGATCCTGCTGATGTCACTCTTTATAAAAATGTTGTTGGTTGCCTCATTTATGTATGCAACAGTAGGCCAGATATTCAGTTTGCAGTCTCACAGGTCAGTAGATTTATGCATAGCCCAGGGTCTAAGCATTGGCAGGCTATCAAGAGGATTTTTTGCCACTTGAGTGACACTTTATATCTTGGCTTGTTTTATCTCAAGGGGGGATCATTGCCGCTAGACTTACATGCATTTTCGGACTCAAATTGGGCTGGTTTTTTTGACACGCAAGTGTCCACAAGTGGTTTTTGTTTCATGCTTGACAGTTCATGTATATCATGGTTGAGCAAGAAGCAACCTAATGTGGCCACTTCTAGTTGTGAGGCTGAGTACAAGGCAGTCTTCACAGCTATGGTTGAGTGTGTATGGCTCAGACGCCTTATGGATGATTTGGGTGTTGGATAGGACACTGCCAGCACTATCTACACTAACAGTCAGAGTGCATTGGCAGTTGTGAGGAACCCAGTTTTTCATGCTCGCACAAAGCACATTGAGGTGCATTACCACTATGTCAAGGAGAGGTTCTCAGCAGGAGAGATGAGCTTGGCTTATGTGCCAACACAGGAAAACCTTGTAGACCTTTTCACAAAGGCATTGTCTCCTGAGAAGTTTGAAGATTTCTGCAAAGCTTTGGGCTTACTTCCCTTTGTGGACTGATCATGTCCTCAGACCATGACACTTCCCTTTATTCATGTGCCTCGTTCACTGCATCACTCCAAGGGGGATTTGTTACCATATACACGTGGTAGTGATGTGTGTGAACACACTTAGGACCGCCTGAACATATTTTCCCTCTTTAAGAGGTTTTTTCCCACGTGCATTGTATATACGCCCATTCATTCTAAGGTTTCATTGCACACTAAGTAATACACTCTCTATTATGTGCCTTGAGCTTCCTTCGTCTTCTCCAAGCTGTGTGTGTTTTCTTGCAACCCTAATCCCAACACCAATGTGCTTTGTAATTCTATTTTTGTGACGTCTTATAAAATGATATAAATTGTTCATGTGGCTATGCATATACATGCATATAAAATAACAAAGATTGATGTGACTTGCGAAAGTTTTTCTTCGTTGTCTATCATGAAGAATTTTGTGAGTTAGTTAGCAATGTGGTCTGTAATTTCTTGTGATGATTTGGAAATTGATATGAACTATTCATGTGACTATTTTTTAAAATTTTATTATTATCTATCATGATCGATTCTTATATGTCTTCTCTAATTTGAAACAATCCTCTTTATAATTCTTTTTTTTTAATCGATCAATTTTTTTTGAGTTGGGTGATCATGACTCCAGAGAAAACAAAGATTGTTAATCGAGCCATATGCTTAGAGACCATAATCATAATCTCCTTGTCAACAAATTCAATGATAAAAACTATCAACCAAAGTGATAGCGAGATATGTAACTTGTTTATGGAGATCTCGGAGAGGACACAACGTACTCTTTGTCAAGAGGGCAATGCTCAATTAGTGGAGAAAAATGTCATAGGTATTAAGAGAAATATGGACTTTGCATGGGCCTTGTAAGGAATCATAATTTTTAGGAATTAAAGCTAATGTTGTGTAGGGTTAAGGGAACAAGGGCATTGAAGAAGGTAGTTTTGAGTAGGTTTTTCTAGCCTTGTTTTAAGATAAATGTAGGATGTGGACCTAAGAGGTTACTTTCTCTATCTAGTTTTTGGAAAGTGAAAAGAGTAAAGGGATGTGGAAGGTAGCTTTGAGTAGGTGTTTCTAGCCTTTTTTAAAGATAAATATAGGATATCTACCTTAGAGGTTACTTTCTCTCTCTAGTTTTTTTGAAAGTTAAGGGAGTAAAGGGGTGTGGCCACATCAGCAAAAACGTGGGTCACTAAGAGCCAAAAATTGACTTTTTTTTTCAAAAAGCTCATTTTTATTTATTTTTGACTTAAAACTCTCTCTCAACATATATACATATCCAAAAATCATTTTTTGACCCTTTTTTTAACCTACAAGCTTTGAAAGTCTCTTTTTTCAAAATCTTTTTCCAAAAAAAAAAACACTTTGTTCTCTTCTCCTCCTCCCTCCCCTCTCCCTCTCCTCTCCCTCCCTACCCCTACCTTCCTCCTCCACCTCCTCCTCTCTCTCTCTCTCTCTCTCTCTCTCTCTCTCTCTCCTCTCCTCCCTTGCCCCCTCCTCTCCTCCCATCTTCCTCCCTCTCCATCCCCCTCTCTCTTTTCATCCTTCACTTCCTCAGACAATAGCTGCCATGGTGCTTACGGACATCATAAATCATTTGTTTCCACCACCACGTACTCTGCACACCAAAAGTGTACATATTCGCTTGCCCACGATATTTGCATCGAAGGTCTCATGTGAGGGTGATCAAAGGTCATCACAGGAACGTCATGCCACCGGTGAGATGAATGTTGACATTTGGGTGGACGGATATTTGTACCCTTATGATCCTATAAGCCGCTTTCATCCATCCTTTAATAAACTTTCGACATTTCTTCAATAACTTGGGAGGGGAGAAGCATGCTTGTTAGGCTAAGAGGTTGTGTATGGATGCATGTGCTTCTTTAAATTTGTGGATACACGAATGTCAAGCTCTTCAACCCAAGACGGCAACACTACAAGAAAGTATTGCCTCTTCGGAGAGGGAGGTTGAAACTCTTCCACAACAAATGCAGGAAAATGATGCCCACATTATGAAGCTTGCCAACACCATCACATATTTGAAAAAAACACCCCTTGGTGCAAGGGAGCGCAAATGCACATATTCATCCATTGAAACCCTTGTCCATTCGGGTGGAGCATGTAAACAAAGAGTGACAGTCACAAGGTGATTTGTTCTTTAATTGCAAGATACATTCTTACTTCACATTGTTTTTTGAAATTTATCTTATTGGTTGCTAGAAATTTCATCCAGGAGGCATGCGATGGAACAAGCCAATATGATTGAGTCAATCTTCTCACTAGTTGTCTCAATACCCATGATGTGATTTCTATCTTACAACGACCTGGAGGGAAGCACATTAAGGATGTAGTCACCAAGGACCTTATGCGCAAATTGAGAAATATGGTTAGTGAAGATGATGTGCAACAAGCTTGTGATGAGGCTGGGATCAGCACAAAACCTATCATGCTAATTTTCAACTCCTAAAGGATGCCCTCAAAGAGCATGGGATTGTGGAAAACCTATTTCTTGTTTCGCACAAGGTCAACCTTGCAAAGAAGGCCACAAACGAAGATGTGTTCTCCTGCATTGGGACATACCTACACATTGAGAACACAATGCCAAATTTGATTTATGCTTCGTGCACAACAAAGACAAGGGGAAAACGTAAGAAACTCTCCATAAGACCTTTGGAGAAGGGCTTCCCTTACACAATGTGGAACAATATTTTTGTGGACCTTAGAAAGCTTCAACAAGTCATGCTTAGATTTTACGAGTTACCTGAAGAAGGTGACACACTATACTTCTTTCTTTTGGTTGTGTTCTTATCATAGACATTGAAGTATAAGGTCTTGCCACTATTTATTTTGCAGTGCTTGGCACAAAGGTTGCTTTTGTGCTGAAATTCGATGAGTGTTAAATAGTGAAAGGCCAAATGTTAGAGAGGCTAAGTGTCACTCTAATAATGAGGCCATTTTGCAAACAAAGCCAAGGGATTCAGTTGAGCTCATCTCTCACCCCATCTTTTAGTGTACAATTAGAGAAAGACATTTGGTGACTGGGTGCTATTGAGGTGCCCAAAGAGACCAATGGAGTACTTTCATGGATTTTTGAGAGAACTCCATGGATCACAGAAGTATTACACTCCCAAATTGTAGGTGAGAAGTTGGAGGTTGAGGGTTTTGGTAGCTTCGATGTGGAGTGGCACCTAGGTGGGGACTTGAAGACCATAAAGTGTTTGCTTGGCTACAAACAAGGGGCTTCTTCTCTCATGACTTGTTCATTTGCACTCAAGGGTACAAACCTAACAGACAAAAAGTATACAAGAACTCTGCAAAGGGTGGTTCAATGCTTCCATGGCAAGGGGATGGAGAAGAAGGGTTGGACTGTTGTGATATCGGAGGGAAGCATCTATTTTGAGATGTCCCATGCTCAATGCCCCAGACGGTGCACAAAAGGACGAGGCTTGGAATCCAATCTTTCCATTTCCTCTATCGAATGTACATTACACGCATTTATGCACATTTTTGATAGGATATTAAAGCTCCACATTGACTATGCTTTCACAATGAAGCCATTGGAAAATCACCAGGGAGCGAACAAAAGAGTGGAGGCACTCTTGAATTCATTGGTTGTAACGGTGGAAATATGTATATTGTTGCTGCAAAGAACACAAGGGAGGCCCATGAAATTGCCCAAGAAGTATCAATGAGTGGACAAAAACCCAGATACTTTTTGAAGAAAGTAACCCAAGGAAATCCAGGTCGATATGATGCTGAAAACAGCTTCAACCACAAAGTAGGTAACCTTTGAGAACTTTGGAAGGAGTTATGCAAAGCTTCTACTAACAATGATTCAATGGCCAGCTTGCAAACAAGCACCCAAGCAAGTTTGGACACATTTTGATAAAATGGTCAATCTTATGGGCCTTACCAGCACAACATAAGAACAACGCCAATCATTTCAAGAAGCCTTGGTGGATTTCACCAAGGTCTTCACCGTTTCTTGGGGTGAAAACAACATCACACATTACATGGTAATCCATGCTACATAGTGAACTTATTACAAGGGATAGTTTTCATTAAATAATGTACATTGTTTTCTCATGTGAACATCATATCTTGTTTGCACATGGTGCATTTTTAATACACAAATATGGTTCGCTTGAGATTTTTAGCACTCAAGGCATGGAGAAGTCCCATTATCGAGCAAGGGGGGTGTACTTAAAAAATACTCGACATGGTGGTGAAACGGTGCAATCCAATTATTTGGAGGAGATGTTCAACTCGTTTTTTTGCACAACATTTGCTGGTAGGCTCACAATGGAGCATGTGCAACAATCCAAGATTGCTAGGGAAGTGTGAAAATTGACTCGTCAAGAGCACGGCAACAAGTGGTGAATGTTGCAAGGCCTTGCCAAGCATGCTGAATGGAGCCAATGTAGAGTGCAACAAGGGTCAAAGTGGATTCTGTGCAAGGGACTACATGTGAACGCAGGGTCCAACTCTTCTTTACATATTTTTTTAATAAAGTTTGGTGCATCCATTTAAAAAATAATAGTTTTTTGCAAAAATTAGTGTGAACAAGACCCTTTAAAAATGGGCCCTTAGAAATATTGGATGCTCTCATAAACCACTCATTTCTTAAGCACATGTGAACTCTTACCATAACCAATGGTGCGCACCAAACAAACCGCCAAAGAGCATCTGCGTGCCAACAGAAACACCCTCCAAGGATGTGAGAAGCCGGCATAGCTTAAAGGCACAAGAAAACGGCCGCAAACACTTGGCCGCTCTAGGCACTCTTAAAGCCAATGGGCATGGTAGTCGGGCCAAGAGTCATCGAGGACAAAAGATTCTTCACGTGCACAACAACAAACACCTCGATGTAGAGTGAAGCAACACGCGTAGTGTTGGCGAGAAGAGAAGGGCCAACAAATATCAAAGTACGACAGGGAGGAGCCGCCGTGCCACCAATTGCAAGCAGGACCATCTAGAGCTCGGATGGTCCATACAGATACTAAATCAGACATAGAGCCACCATGGTAATGAGATCAGATATTGCGCACACATCGGGTGCCAGTGGGGGGGAAGACACTGCCTCGTGGCCAGGGAGCTCTCCCCACAACACAAGATCATGAGGCAATGGAAGAGGATGACTCAAAAGAGGTGGCAGATCTAGTGCCAAAGCATGTGAATAGGTGCAATTATAAGGTTTTCAAGAAGCCCAAATGTAGCCAACTAGCAAATATGCAAGTGCCCCCAAGACAACCTCAGCGGCGTCGTAAAATAGCAAGGGAATTTGTAGAAATCCAGCACTACCAAAAGACTATCGAGCTTCTAATTCCATGCGGCCCCTTTGCTCGCACTTTGAAGGAGGTGCTTCAAAGCTATGGAAATCAATATAGGATGCAAGCAATGGCGTTGGAGGATATTCAAGAAGCTGGAGAGGCCCACATCATTTTGGTGTTGGAAGATACAAACCTATACGCCATACATGCAAAGAGAGTGACAATACAACCAAAGGATATGCAACGTGCACATCGATTGCGGCGGGATTTTGAGCATTAACCAAAGTTACACCTCCCTTTTCGTATTGCACACCCTTCTCTTTGTAATGAGATAACTTTGCAATGACAAAATGATTGAGAGTTGTGTCTGCTGTCTCCAAATTCATTTGCCTTTTTTGATTATTCATGTGTTTTAAGTTAAGTGATTTTGTTAAAATTATTCCAAATATTAACTTTTTGGTATTCTGGGGGGCATACAAGGCCACAAAATACAAAAAAGGGGGGTGGCCACAAGGGCGCGTAGATGCCCAAACAAAAGTCCTAGATGGCTTTTTTGCACGCCCTTGTGGCCACCCCCTTTTTGGCATTTTGTGGCCTTGTTTGCCCCCTAGGATACCAAAAAATGTTAATATTTAGTGAAACCAGATGTTTATGCAACATGAGAATATAAATTCCACTTCTTTCCACTCAAATGATTTTTATACTGTCCCCAATATTATTTGATGTATTGGTTTCTTTAAGTATTAAGTTAAGTTGAAGGGAGTGATCATGTGCATGAAAAGTTAAATTTAAGGTTTACCTCACCATTTTTAGGGTCCTGGAGTGCAACAAAGGCCAAAAAATGCAAAAAAGGAGGCCACAAGGGCGTGCATATGAGTCATCCAACACTTCTTGCTGGGCCATCTGTGTGCCCTTGTGGCCACCCCCTTTTTTGCATTATCTGGCCTTGTTTGCCCTCCAGGATACCAAAAAATAATATTTAGTGAAAGCAAATGTTTATGCAACATGATGGTATAAATTCCACTTCTTTTTACTAAGATGGTTTTTGTACTGTCCCCAGAATGATTTTCCTTTTTTGTTTCTTCATGTATTAAGTTAAGTTGAAGAGAGTGATCATGTGCATCCCACTTATGCTGAGTTGTTGCTTTAAGCAAAAAGGACACCGCTTATTGAAACACATCACCAATTTCAATAATTTACGAGATTGAGAGATCACATTGAAAAGAACATACAAGATAGAGAGGCAGTTCAAAATATATTTTATTACTTCTAAAAAGTTGATTTTATATCATACATATGAGGAGCTCATAGTTTTCTTTGCCATTTCTTGGCACCTCTCTTGCACGTAAGGCAACTCCCCGTCTAGGAGGGAGTGCGCTAACGCCTAAGGGTCAATTGAACCAACAAAAGCATGTATGCTTATCTGGGAAAGCACTTTTCCACAGAAGCTAGTGCCAAATGCTGTGCATACAAGGGATCTACGCACTAGGAACGCAAGATGTGTAGTTTGAGCAATGGTGCACAAACACAACACCTTGCTCAGAGCTTTCAATGACCATGTGATGAAATGGACTTGGGGAGTGAATTCATTATGTACAATGGCAACATTGCCAGGGGGGAGTTGTCCTATATAATGTGCAAGGGAAGACTGAGGTCCACAAGCCATCCGCCTGCCACCTGTCCTTGCTTCAAACTCATCAACCTCCAGGATGTCCTGTCATAAACCAGTCAAGGTTAAGAAAAAAGACAATGAAGGGCAGAAAAAATAATAGGGAAATTAGGATAGAGTTTACCACCTACTCCTTGTTCTCCTCCTCCCTATTGCCCTTTCCACCCAAGTCGATGCTTGATTTCATTGTACTACGAGCTTTGGATCATCAAAGGGTGGGGTTATGCAGTGGAGTAGGCATTCTAGCCGCCTCAACCTTGGCTTGTGTGGCCTCGAATCATTCCTCGTCCAGGTGCAACTGCTCCGCTACCAGGACCTCCATATACACAACTGCAATAGTGTCAGTAATAGAGTCCCCAAGTGGCAAGAGCTTGCTTTCAAGGGCATCTGGTGCACTGTCTAAGGGAAATTGGGTGCTGGTGCATAGAACGCTCAAGCATTGATCCATGTGTGGACCAAATTCTTTCTCCAAGTCATGCATAAAGACATACTCCTCCCCATCCACTACCACTGAGGAGAAGCGATTGATTTCTACCTTTGGGATAGCCTCATCCGTTAGTGGTGCATCCACTAGGGTGTCACTAGGGCCAACCACAACGATGGATTTCTCAACCACATCCTCGAGACCCCTGGGATACTCGAGCAGAAGTGCCTGTCCTTCCATTGCAAGGTTCATGGGGACACCCTCCTGCTCCTTGGCGTCCTTGATAAAGGACCCAACCTAAAGGTGTGGTAGACGAAGCTCCTCCAAATCAGGTTCCTCGCTCACAAAGGACATAAATGTTGCCAGCCAAGAAAGGTACTCCACCCCCAACTTGCCTTTCTTCAGTGCTGATACCCCTGGGGCTTGCTTGTCCAAGAAATGGATTACGTCGGTGGCAATTTCTTGGAACCGTCTCAACCGCTTGGAGAATGGGAGATTACCTTTGTATATGTAGCACAAGAGATTGCAAGGCACCTAGATCCCTGCATGTGAGGAGATAGATACGGAATATTTTATGATGTGCTCCTCCATGAACGTTGAAATCTCAGCAAATGCATCCATGTGAAGGGAAATTGTGGCATCAAGATTTGGGAGACGAGTAAAGAAGCTATGGAGGTCCAACTTCCCTTTGTAGTTGGTGTCCTCGAGGAAGAGGGTGAAGCGTGACAAAGGGGTGGATGTGGGTGCAGATAAAGAGACTGTGGAGGCATCCATATCTAGCATGGGGTGTAGACAGAGAGTGGAGGAGCTTGAATGAGTTATTCAGCAACCCAATGGCTTGCCTGATTCCTATTGGCTAGGAGGCAAAGGGGTCCAATGAGAGTTTAGTTGAATTATTAAATTACCTAAAGCTCTCACAAAAGGGGAAAGGGGGACACATGTCAGAAGGCTATCACTTATGCTGCTTAATAGTCATTGGCTAGCCATGGGGAGGTCCAATGGGAGGATAGCAAGAGGGCTCGCCCAAGGGAGAGAGGGGGTTGATTTTTGCAAGGAATTATCACACACACTCTCACACAGTCTATGTGAGAAGCAAGAAAAAGACTATCTCTTCCCAAGATTTAATGGAGAGCTCATCACCTACTCCAAGCTTGTGAGATAGAAGCCTACATCGACACACTCTTGGCATGTGGATGCAAATCCAACCAAGAGACAAGCTTCAATGCATGCTCATCTCCTCTACCATGCTAATTACTAAGCTAAGCTATGCTAATATGAGTGATTATGTGAGGAGATGTACATCTTTCTCGTAAGATAGTCCTTCTTCCTCTCAATCTACTCTCATACCCTGCTAGCTCTCACCATCTTCGAAGGTGTGTGAGGTCTTGGGTTTGAGAACGGGGATAATTAATGTTGTGTTTGCTAAGTGTTTTGCTTAGTGCATGAAGCTTTCATCTTCATTGCACTAGCTAGTCTTGAAGGAACACAAAGAATTGTATTGTACAATGTCTCTCTTGATGGGAGAAACCATAATACAAAGCCTTTTGGAGGGGGGACCGGCTCCATGCAAATCCGGTCCTCAACTATTGTCAATAGCTTAATTTCTCTCTCTTTTGAAAGTATTGTTCATGCTATCTAACTAGGTGTTATGCTTTTTGTTGCTCTCTCCACCCAAGCACTCTTGTAATTCTCATTAGGAATCTATTCTAATGAAATGCCCACTATGTTCATGCTAATTTCCGCTACACACAAGTTTTTAGGCCATTAAATGTTACATTGATATCAGAGCACAAGGTTTCTCTTTTCTTGCTCAAGAAGGGAGGTCCTCAAGCTAGCTATAAATGGTTGGTATTATTAATTGCCTGTGAGTAAGGAGAATAGGGATTTTTTAGCCTTGCAATGCGCCTGCCTTCGTGCAGTTAACGGGGCATCACCGTCGAGAGCTATGGTCTTAATGGTGGAGTCCTACGGGGCTTGCCTACGGCTTAACCACTATTGAGCTATTAGAAGCTTGACAGGAGCCGATGCTGTTTTGGTGTTGAAAGACCCTCTCTTCTATTCCTTGCAGGGTACAATAGCTTGAGTGCTTTTTCTAAAGGGGTAAAGAGGAGTAGCAACTAGGGCTTGAAGTGTCAAAGTACACCTAAAAAGTTTACACCTAAAAGCTGTTAGAATGGCTGCAAATAGTAAAGAGAGTGAAATTAATGTTGATAACTTTGATTTTGCTAATGAGCAAGCTAAAATGATGCTCCAATGCTTGTTAATTATCTTGTTTCTAGGCTTCAATAGGCCATGGGCAATCCATCTCTCCAAGTGAAGTGCAACGGCAGCTCCGTGCTCACGGGATTCTCCAAGCTCATCACCATGACGAGAGAACACCTAGGAAGCCTCCTTGTGAGACTCCCAAAAGAGGTCTCTCTTCGATTCGGGAAGAAGAAGAGAATCCATACGAAGGGCTCAAGAATTTACTTCTTGATGATGCATCTCCTTCCCAAAGGAGAACTCAAGAGCCTCCATCGAAGGAACGAGAAAGAAGTGAGTCTCAGGCCACCTCGGCGGAGATGGCGGGCTAAACGCTCTCCATCACCACCAAAGCGGAGAAGACCATCACACTCTTCTCCACACCATAATTCAAAGAGGGATGATAAAAAGCAAGAGAAGAAAAAGGCGAGAAAGAGGACACCCTCTTCTCCATCTTCATCATCCTCTTCCTCTTATGAAAGTGATGGTGAAGACGACGAAGATCAAGACAAGAAAAAGGCGAGAAAGAGCTCACCCTCTTCTCCACCTTCTTCAAATTCTTCACCTTCTGAAGAAAGTGATGGTGCAACCTTTGAACCATCAAAAAGAAGAGGCCATAGGAAATCCTATGCCGCATGGAAGAGGTCATCCAAGCTGAAGAAGTTCAAAGAGGGAGGGAAGAGCATCTCTTTCCTTACCTATGATGGCACCTTTGGTGCTACGGACAAAGTCTTGGCCTTTATCCAACAGTTTGATGCGGTGTTTGGAGATGAGGGCTTCACGGAGTCCTCTAAGCTACGCCATGTAGCTATGAATTCCGACGCGTATACTGTTGCCCCTACCGTGGCTGATAACGTCACCTGTACCGACGACCAAAACCTGCAATTTGCTTTTTGGGCAGAGAGGGCTGGGAACTAATGCTGCATGTACTGCAACAAAAGAAAACAACCCTCTCTACCCAAAGAAAGAGTGCACAAGCAGCCGCACTCCACCTACAAGCTGATGCTAAAGAGCGAGTGTATGGCAATTAGCAAAATTGTAAGAATAACATAACCTATTACCATAATTAAAACACGAGTCGAAAACTATAAAACCATAAACATAACGTGTTTGCCATACCATAACCATTACCATAACTTGCTTGTCATACCATAACCATAACAACCATACCATCATTGCACAACCATAACCATAACCATAACCATCACATGATTGCTATACCATCATAGCAAAACCATAACCATCATATTATTGCCATACCATCATTGCACAACCATAACCATAACCATAACCATAACCATAACCATAACCATAACCATAACCATAACCATAACCATAACCATAACCATAACCATAACCATCACATGATTGCCATACCATCATAACAAAACCATAATCTTAAGATGACTATCAAACCTTAACCATAACATCTGTGCCATACCATAAACATAACCATAAACAATAAATATAAGCACTACAAAACTGTACATATGCAAACAATCACTGAGTGAGAAGACCCTCATGGTAATGCCTCAAAATCTAAACTTAAAGTTGGAGTCGATCCTGCGCTTTGTTCATGAATCACCTCTTCAACCTCAACATCCAATCCTTCACACACTTGCTTTCTATGTGGAGCAACTTGAACAACATAGATCCAACAGGGTTTAGACAGATCATTCTCATCATTTTTTGTCCATAGTGGATCGTGTATGAACACAACTTGTTCACAATGCTGCGGAAGTACGAATGTATCCCGCACATCTGTCCACACCCTCCTAGAGCTCACTTGAATCAATCCACTCTTGTCGTTATGCACAGTTGCATTAGGGCCGTTGGTAATAACTTTGAACCACTTGACATCAAAGATAAACATATTAAATTTTCTAAAGCCAATCTTCAAGATGTCTTGGATGTAGCCAAAGTATTCAAGCTGGCTAGTCTCTATATTCTCATCCCTAGCACTACTCCTACTTTCTTGGACGAAGCTTGTCCTAACAGCACTATCGAAAGTGACCCTCTGTTTGTCGATCTGTTGTACTCTGAAGTGCTTCCCATGCGACCACAAAGCTCCATATTTGTGATACTGTAGCCACAAAATTGAAACAGACTATATATTAAGGTTCTTGAAGTATGTGTGCACTTTTGAAGTCCGATTGCATCTTTTCTACTATTAATTTGACGCTAGCTCTAACCTAACCTATAATCTAACCTAACCTATAACATAACCCTAACCTAACTTATAACCTAAACCTAATCTATAACCTAACCTAGCCGAAGTCCGTTTGCGTTTTTAGAAGTACACGAGTCATTTTTGAAGTCCGATTGCGTTTTTTCTACTATTAATTTGGCGCTAGCTCTAACGTGACCTATAATCGTTATGCCTAACCTATAATCTAATCCAACCTAAAACCTATACCTAACCTTACTTAATGTAACTTAACTTATAACTTAAACCTAACCTATAACCTAACCTAACCGAAGTCCGTTTGCATTTTTAGAAGTACACGAGTCATGTTCGAAGTCCGTTTGTATTTTTTTGACTGTTATGCCATCAATAGCTGTAACATAACCTATAACCTAAACCTAACCTAACCTAACCTAACATAAAAACAACACAATGGTGAGGCGTTTAGCAAAACGACAAGCCGTACAGCTTTCCCACAATGCATATGCGATGTGGGCAAGCTCTATGGCTTGCCAATATGGCAAACGGCTCACCATTGTGTTGTTTTTAGAGTTGCAAAGCGACTTTATGGCCTGAAAATCGCTTGTAGACATATAAACAACACAATGGCGAGCCGTTGACAATATGGCAAGTCATAGAGCTTGCCCATAATGCATATGCCTTGTGGGAAAGCTTTATGGATTTCTGTATTGCCAAACGGATCGCCATTGTGTTGTTTTTAGGGACACGAGGCAATTTTAGCGCTTGAAAATCGCTCGCAAACATATAGACAACACAATGGCCAGCCGTTGGTGATACGGCAAGCCATAGAGCTTTCCCACAATGCATATGCATTGTGGGAAAGCTCTATGGCTTTCTGTTTTGCCAAACGGATCTCCATTGTGTTATTTTTAGGGTTGCTTAGCTATTTCAGGGCTTGAAAATCGCTTGCGGTCCTAAAAACAACACAATTTCGAGCCTTTTGGCAATACGGCTTTCTTGAAAAAATATTATCATAACCTTAATAACATTATAATAGTGCTTTTATTTCTTCAATCCATGGACAATAGCATATAACTCCCTCTCATATACTAAGTAATTTTGTTGTGCATGATATAACTTTTTACTTTCAAATGCTATGGGTCGACCCTTTTGAGTTAGAACTGCACCTGCAACAAAATTACTAGTATCTGACTCAACCACAAAAGGCTTATTAGGATCCACCATGTATAAAATTGGAGTTCTAGCAATTACTACCTTTAATTATTGCATACTTTTCTTTTGGTTCCCCCCCAATCAAAGGTTTTTCCTTTGCCTTTAAATTGGTCAGTCATGGAAACTGCTATCTCTGCATAATCTTTGATGAATTGATGAGAGAATCTAGACATTTCTAAAAGGATTTGGAGCTCCTCTAAGTTGTGACATTCATGCCATTGTAAAATAGCTTGAACGTCATCCTGATTCTCTCTCTAGAAATGATATGACCAAGATATTTTACTTCTTTTACAAAGAATTTACATTTGAATTCCATTGCATAAAGAGAATTTTCTATGAGAAATTGGAACACTTCTCTAAGATGTTCTAAATGCTTCTCTCAAGTATGAATATAGATGAGGATGTCATCAAGAAAGACTACTACAATTTTACCTATATAGGGTTGTAAAACACTATTCATCAGCTTCATAGAAGTAGTTGGTGCATTCATAAGCCCAAAAAGCATTACCAAAAACTTATAATACCCATGTCTAGTCCTAAATGTTGTTTTAAAACATCTTTTGTCCCTATTCTAACTTGATGTTAACCATATCATAAGTCAATCTTGGTAAAATACTTTGCTCCATCTAATTGATAAAAAATACCTTCCATTCTAGGCATATGGAACCTATTCTTGATTGCAATATTGTTTACTGCTCTAGAATCGACACAAAGATCCCATAGAACCATCGCCTTTCTTCACCAACAATAAGATTAGCAAAGCCCAAGGAGAATTACTAGGTTCAAGAAAGCCTTTATCCATATAGACTTGCCATTATTTTTCTACTTCTAAATGTTGTGCTTGTCCTCGTCTATAAGGTGGTTTAGCATCTTGAAGTAAATCAATAGCATGATCTGCTTCAACTCTTTCAAGAGGTAAACCTTTTGGTAAATCAATAGAAAAAACATCTTAAAAATCTTCAATCAAGACTTTCAAAGTACTTTCATAACCATTGTGAGAAGACAAAGATGAGTAGAAATCTGATTTTTCATTTCCACTTCAGAGTCCTTATTTACAATAGACCGATACCAAAGCATATACACATCACGATACATTTTATTTACAAGCTTTTGCAACTCAAGATAACATTTCAAAGGACTATTTTGTACATTATGCTCACCTTGTATAACAAAATTTTTACCTTCTTTTTTAAAGTCTAGTGAGTTTTGTTGGTAACTTTGTTTCAAAGAAGGTCTTAGTCCCTAAACTAATACCAAATCATAGACTTTTTATTTACAAGCTTTTGAAACTCAAGAGAACATACCAAAGGACTATTTTGTACATCATGCTCACCATGTATATCATAATTTTTACCTTCTTTTCTAAATTATAGCGAGCTTTTGCTGGTAGCTTCATTTCAAAGAAGGTACTAGTCCCCATAACCATTCCCTTCCCAAAACCAAATCTACACAATCCATATTCATAATTTGGAAATGCATGGTGAAGACAAGAAGATATGGGATACATTGGTATCCAATTTGGAAGTTGAGATACAAAGGTATAAAGAAATGATTGCATCATAGAGACGACATATTGATGAGCACTTGGTTATTGAGAAAGTTCTGATTTCTTAATAAGAGCATAATTCACAAAATTATGTGAGGCAGAGTCATCTATCATACTCTTAACCCTTTTTCCATTTACAAATCCATGCATTTCACCAGCTCATGTGGAACAAAAGTTGATTTCCACATGCTAGTTGAAAAACAACAACGATGCTATTTGTCCTTATGCAACCCTTTTATAAATTTATATTTTTCATTACCACTTATAAGAAGTGTTTGGACCAAACGGATTTGCCTATCTTTATGATTCTTTTTAGTACCTTTACCCTTCTCATCATTTATTTTTATTCTGTTCTTTGGACAATTCCATTGAGAATGGTTGGGTGACAAACAAGGGAAGCACAAGTTTTCTTTTTTAGCCTTTACAAAGTCCTCGTGGTTTAATCTATATCCTATTATAAACTCTTTTTAAACATTATCTTACTCTCCTTACTAAATTGAAATTTCCTTTTTCCTTTTAGAAAGGGTCATGATACACCTATATCTATGGATTTGGGCTAAGCCTTCTTGGGATTAGAAGCCATCAAGGGAGTATTATCTTCATAAATTTGTGCAAATTGAATTGCTTCTTCCAAAATTTTAGGTGCACTTCTTTTCAGTTCTTGCTTGAAGTGTTTGTCCAACCCCCTTTTAAACCCTCTTGTTTTGTGAAATTCATCTATTCCCTGAAGCTTGAGTATTATTTCTCTATACACTGCAATGTAGGTAAGCAAAGGCCTACCCCATTACATAGCCTTATCCCAATCCTCCTAGTTTCTTTCTAGTACAGTTTTAGGTTCACAAAATTGTTCTCAAATTGATCCCAATCCCCTAGGAGTTTTCCTAATTCCTTGAGACTCATCCACCATTTATAAGCTTTTGGCTCCAATGATAGACTAGCCTGGAGTGGTTGATACTCATGTGGGGTATTTTTAAACCTATGAAGGTCTTGCCATTCTTGCCATTTCTACAAGAAAGTGTAAATAGCATCTTTGTTTCTATCCCTTTCTTCACCATTAAACTAAGAAGGTTTCATATCTTTGAGGATAGGGTTTTCTCTAGGTCCGGACTGGGTTTGGAGAGAAGGCATAGTAGTCTCTTTGTACATAGTTCCACTATCCCTAGACGTGAAGGGCATGTTTCGATCAGGTAGCACATAAGATTGCGCCATGACCTGATTTCTCTTCTACATGTACTTAGTCAATCTATTAATTTGGTCTTTGATACCATCTAGAGTAATAAAGAAAGTTTATAATTGTATTTCAATGTTTTCTACCTTATGTACTAACAATTCATGCTACTCATGAGAGTAGGTACATCCCATTTGTCACCCATGTCCTCAATCCCATACATGTTTTTGTCTTGGTTGGTGTTGGTGTCCTAGTTCTTTTGTTTTTGATCTTTTTTTTTGGTAAGTTTTGAAAGAAATAATCGTTTAAAAACTTTGAAAAAGATAGAAAAAGTATTCTAAGAAAGTTATGCATAGATATACAAAACACTTCTTGATGTGTGCCAAAGAAGCTCTGATGGCGAGTGTCGATGACAACCAAGGTCTCTTGACAAGGTTGATTAGTTCGCGTGTGATGTGGATCTTGCCGAGATGTGAGATGTATGATTGTTGTGTAAGCATTGATGCCACATAAGCTATTGATAGCTGTTTTTTGGCTATTCAAAATTTCCATAGTGAGCTACCTCACCCTATCAAATCAGTCAAACACTGTGGTTATCTTCACTCTTTCACTGTACATAGGCATGCGTGAATTAGGGGACTTTCCCCATATCTCCTTAAAAACCCTCAATTAACTAGTTACTACGCTAGTTGAGCCAAAAAAATAAATAAAATAGAAAAGAAATGTATATTATGGTATTTTTGTGTGTAAATATTTCATTGTATATAGGGCCTAAATATAGGGATTTGTATTATAATTATTATGGTATTTTATTTAAATATTTATACCTAGGTGTTTTTTTAATTAAATCTATGTACGCCTTCTTTCATCCTCTTGCACCATAAGTACTCCTTCTTTCATCCTCTTGCACCATAAGTATATATTTTTCCAATGTGTATATCCTCTAATCTCATGTTTTTACCCTCACCCTTGTGAAAACAAAAAATCAAGCTCTACTCACTTAGTCACGTTTATTATATAATTTTCATTTACTTGCATAGCTTTTTCTCTCACCCAAAATAATACAAAAGAGGGATCATATCATATGATTCCAATATCGTTTTTTACATCCATAATTCTTTCATATTTTTCATTATGTACTCATTATTCTAACACCATGTGCTCATTGAGCTAAAATCCATAAATAGTCTATACACCCACTATGAATAAATTTTTCTATTCACCAATAATCCTCCTCCATGCATGTGTAAAGATAACTTGGATGCTTTGTATCATGATATGATAAAGGAGGGGCTCACTCTTGGATGCATCGTGCAAATTCAATAAAGGAGGGGGCCACTAGAAAGACTCTTGCAAGCATTAAAAACAGGTCGAATTTGAAATGGTGACTAAAAAAAAAAAGGACCGAGAGTTGAATAATCACCTCAAAAATTTTGACAATTTTTGGAGCTACCTTGTGGGATAGGATTTTTTGTGTGGACACCAGTTTGCCCACCTCTCTTATTGCCCCACCCCGGACCGCCTCACTATGAAATAATTTTAGCATGACCTTGGGCTTGAAGATACTTGTCTTCTTCAATTAAATTTATTAAAAATTTTATAAAGGAAATATTTTGCAATCTATTTTGCAACCAATGATATTGGCTATGATAACAATATAATAAAAACCGTAGCTCCTCACCCATCACGCACGCGCGCGTATGCGCGCGCGCGCGCACACACACACACACACACACACACACACAAAATGATATTTCTTCTAGAACCACCTGTGCCTTGCCTGAATTTCCCCCTTTTATCTCATGTGTGTGGATCTTCTCAAATCCTTCTAAGGGCTTCTAGCCCCAGTTCCTGCGTGTTCGAGCACCAGTTCTATGCCCAATGATAACATCATAGTGAAGGAAGATCTATGTATTGCATGGTGTTTACATTGTAAACAAAGTGTTTGTAGCTTATGCGCACTTTCATGTGCCTTTTGGGGGTCGTTCGCATGTTGCATGATTTTTGCATAGCTTTTTGACGGTTTCAATTTTGCTTATTCTTCACCAAAATCAGCATATTTCTCACAGATTTGATTTATTGACATTTTGTGTGTGCCTATAGGCTGCATCAATGCTTTTCATTGCTTTGGCAGGTCATTACTTTGGTCATTTTAGAGGTGTTCATCGACAATGTCCAAAACTGATGTATTTCGCATGTTGAATGTTGATGAGAAGCTTGATGGAGACAATTATTCATTGTGGGCATACATGATGCATCATGTATTGGTTTCCATAGGCTTTTAGAACATTGTGCAGAGTATTGATGTATGTCTAGGATCTGTGGATTTGAGTACTGCTAAGGATGTAGTAGGTCCTATCACATCTAGTGTTGTTTTAGTCTTACCCTCTCCTAGACAGGTTTGTTGGGATGGTAGAGATGCACAAGCACATGCCTTGATTGTGTTATCTATCAAATGTACCATTGTCCTACACATTATTTTAGCAAGGAAACCCAAGCAAGCTTGGGATATTCTTGCACATATGTATATAGGGTGCAATAAGACATATGTTGTCTATCTCAAAAAATAGCTAGAGTCTAAGCATATGGAAGAAGGAGACTCTATGGAAATTTTCCTTATAGAGATTAAAGATCTCAAGGAGCAGTTGAATGATGTAGATGATATCATACCCAATAGTTCACTTGTGCAAAAAGTTCTTGATGGCTTACCAGATTCATATTAGAGTTTTTCTTCTACTTTCATACTTGTGACTAAGGGTAATACCGATGCTATCATGTTTGATGATCAGTTTGCTATACTCTTGCAAGAAGACCAGTCTAGGCAAAAAAAGTCTAAACAGTGTATTGCAGATCAAGCCTTTATGGTTGCTCAAAGAGGTAATGCAAATACCTCTTCGAGAAACAATCAAAAAGTTGCACCTTCCAAGAGTAATACCAAGTTTGATAAGGCTGATGATAAGTCAAAGAAGAAGCTGCGTTGAAGCTAATGTAAGGCCAATGATGATCTCATTAAGGGCTATCCTAAGTTGAAGTAGAAGGAGGCAAAGAAAAAAGAGGTTGGTTTGGCTGTTGCAGCTGCCTCTCCCTCTACCTTTGAATCTACAAATATGGTGTAGGATACAGAATGGGCTTTGAGTGTACATTGTAGTCATGACCCATCTATACATGATACATGTATGTGTGTTGTGGATTCTCATGTGTGGTACTTTGATAGTGGTGCCACAAAACATATTTCTTTATGACCCATCTATACATGATGCATGTATGTGTGTTGTGGATTCTCATGTGTGGTACTTTGATAGTGGTGCCACAAAACATATTACTTCGTAGCGTGACTTGGTCACTTTTTTTGAGTCTACCCCTGTAAAGAATACTAACTACTTGTATCCAATGAGAGGAGTGGGTACCATTGTTATTACTATTGCTGCAAATGGTGATGCTTTCACACTAAGAGATGCCTTGTATGTTCCTAGGATTAAGAAAAAAAACTATTGTCAGTATCTACACTTACTACGTATGGCCTAGTTTTCCAATTTGTGGATGAAAAATGGGTGAAAGCATCTTAACCTGTCACACTTTTTCATGTCTCGGAAAATGATAAGTAGCACAATTATGACATGTGCTAACTAGTACAATAACATGAGCTATATCTCCAAGATCTATTATGTATGATATATCAATAGAAAGCTCTTGACACAAGGAATCCAAATGTACAACCTTCGATTTTTTTGGATATTATTTGTAAATATTTTACCGGATGCCCAACTTTTTAAAGATGTGCTAGCTTGAAAATGCTAACTAGTACAAAAAGCGCGACGCGTTAACACGCTTTCACCCAAATGTACACTTCATGATCTCATACAAGTGATACAATTGTGGCATCTGGTTCATTAAGACATGTGCTTTATAAGCTAAATACTTATGTAAATTGTGTGGAAGATGTAATTAGTGGGTGTAATGCCTAAACATGGCACAACACAATCGATAACATTTGAGATATCTACACATTTGAAGCAATGCAGTAAAATTATCATGCGCATGGAGATCTCAATTGTAGAAGGTCACCTTTGGCAAGTGTTGCTAAAAAAGGAACGTAGAAGTTTACTTGGAAGTCTGCCTCAAACTTTAATACATTGGATGTGCAAAAAGGAAAGAAAAATATCCTTCACATTCTCCGTACAAAAAATATGCACCCTCATAATCAAGAAGGATGATTTATTTATAGAAGGAGGTTGGAACTTTAAAGGCTTTTGGTGACCTCCAGGGAATGCTCATCAAGCTAGTGTAGCAACTATTGCACTCTTGTTCGATTTTCTCAGATTGGTTTCTTTACTTGTACAATACTATTCTTGCTATGATACAAAGGCATAATTTCTACCTCTCTTGTAAACTCCTATAGCGTTGGGACATGCAACACATGTGTGTGGAATCACGTTCTCAGATTGTTTAATTTCTAAAGGTAACACACGGATGCTATTGATAAAATAAATGTTGTTTACAATAGTGTGTGTGTGTGTGTGAGAGAGAGAGAGAGAGAGAGAGAGAGAGATCTACTCTATTTGAATTAGAGTTGGAATATTGAAAGTGTTACTTATCATGTAGAATATCTGTAAACTTGGGCCTCTCTCTTTTCTCTCTCTATGCTCCAAACCTAAAGGTGGAATGCACTCCATTTCCTCAATAGCTTGCCCCATCCATTGGACCTCCTTATTAGCACCATTTGCAATACTTTGGTGAATACAAAGGTTTGAAGCACCATATTAGAGAGTTTCAGACTTTAAAGCCAATTTGGGAATCAACAGTGTCTTAAAGATTTATCCATATGGACAAATCTCAAACTATGTTTTAAGGTCAAATCTTTCGTGAAGGTAGTACATGAAAATCTCTTTTGAACCATGCTCTCAAAAATTTGGCTAATATTTAGCCATGTGATCAAATCTTAAGATCATTTTAAAAGTGGAAATTCTCACACTCTCTAATATGGACTTATGAGGCTTTTAGTGTCTTGAAATTCCATCAAATAATGAATACTACTCTCTTTAAATTCCTACCATGTCAAGTAGTTTTAGATAATGAGAGGCTTTTTCACTCATGCACCACAATACTTTTAGTCTTGTACCACAATACTTGTGAGAAGAGAAGATAGAGAGGTTGTGAGAAGAGAAGATAGAGAGGTAGTGTGAGGATGTTATAATCCAAATAACAACGTTTCACATGCACTAGCCGAAGCGTAGAAGCTTCACCTTGTTTGTGGAGGATGTCCTCTACAACTTGATTGGGAGATAATGTTGCCATGCTTGAGATAATGGACTCCTGCATGCAACTCTAGAATCCATTAGTAAGATAACAACCCCCCCCCCCCCCAAAAAAAAAGAAAAAAGAAAATTTATGTCGGCTATCTCATGTTTCATGTGCCTTGCAACTCGTCACCCCACAACCATCGAAAAATTCGAGGCATTGCCTTCCACGTTGCCTCTATCACAGAGAGACAAGCCTTCGTGCTGATTGTTGCTTTCCCATAGGACTACCTCCACTTCAAGACATGAGTTTACCCTCCCCAAAATCCCTTCGCATAGCTGCAAAAATCAACAGTATAAGGTGTGTGACCTCGACTAAAGAGAGATGTGCAAAAGATCGCAAAGAGGGAGTGACCATTGCTGGAGTTGCAAAAAATCCTCAAGCTAGGCCACGAGAGAATAGAAGTGCATCATGAAGCTCCAACGAGAGGAAGAGAGGGAATGTTTGTCATATCTCAAGGGCATGATCACACACACACACATGCACACACACACACACATGTATATATATATATATATATATATATATATATATATATATATATATATATATATATATATATATATATATATATATATATATATATATATATAGAGAGAGAGAGAGAGAGAGAGAGAGAGAGAGAGAGAGAGAGAGAGAGAGAGAGAACTACCCACCAAGCACCGTCTTCACAAAGCATTCCAGAACAACAAAATCACGTGCATGCATATTAGCCAAACCCATTGTGGATAAAATTGCTGAGGGACTGTCGACGACTGTTAATTCAAAAGAAGTGATGCCTCTATGCCCCCTTCACCCCTCTCTAAAAGCCCTCGATTAACTCTTCGGCTTTGTGTGCCCCCCACCACATAGACACACACCTTCCTCTCATAGCCCCCAACTACCTACCAATCTGCTCTAGAACCCTGCATGCCTCTTGAGGGCTGTGGCTGCATGCCTTCTTAGTAGCGATCAGAGCAGCGCAAGAGCACCTCAAGTCTACCTCACCAAGACCCTACACAGCTCAACTTCAAGAAATAAGCTAACCCACCCTCATGCACTCTCTGAGAGAGAGAGAGAGAGAGAGAGAGAGAGAGATGTGGAGTGTGTGCTCTTGCCTCTTTCCTCAACCCGTCCACCTCACAATTGCGACGGGCAAAGGCACAACCACAAGCTTCTATGCGCGCAGGCACACTCACACCCCCACACATGCACACACACACACAAAGGGGGACACTTGTCCATGATCCTCCAGCAGAGAGAGAGAGAGAGAGAGAGAGAGAGAGAGAGAGAGAGAGAGAGAGAGAATGAATCTTTCCTTTCCATGATTCACTGTCACAAACTTCTCCTTTCCATGATTCACTGGATGTGAATAAATTTGTTCGCCATTGCAATGTGTTTGGCTTTCCCTTTCAACCAATCAAAGTATTGCTTATTTTTTAAAAAATTAATCAATTAATAAAATTAAAATATATATTAAAAAAAATTAATCTCTTTTTCATTAGTAAAAAGGGAAACCATCACTAAGGCCTTCCCCCTTTGGGGCAGGCCAAAAACCCCTCCTATTAATGTAATCTTGTTATTTTTGTCAATTCTTCTAATTTAGAAAACCCTCCTTTTGAACTCATGTTGTGAACTCACATTTTTTTGAGGTGAAACGCTCGAGACACTTCATGAAAATGGTCTTGCTTGAGCTCCTTTTCTTTTTAGATTTTATGAGAATAAGCGGCGAGCGTCAAATGGTAACAAATTTAGAGACTGAAACGTGATATAAGAGACATCAAATTTGAAGTAAACAGGATAGCAAGGATAATCCAGTCTCCCATGGCATTATTTTGCTGTATAGAAAAAATCATGTACTATTATTTTCCCTTTTTCTTTTCCTAAAATATACCTAGAGCATCGAATCTTTTAGATGACATGATGAATCAAATCAACAATAGGATTTGATGCCCTTCTGCCCTTCAAATAGCCATCAAACCTTCCTCGAAAAAGGATGGATTAATCAAGAGCCTTGCATTAGGTGGTGCCCATTCTTGTTAATTGTTTTTAAATGGGAATCGAGCAAGATCCACTTGCAAGGGGGGAGGCAAGGTGAGGCACGCTGCATGGGGTAGGAGGCTTCAGACGATAGGTGAGGAGAGACGAAGGCTTCAGAGGATAGGCGAGCAACAAGCGCAGGGGAAGGTGGTGCCCATTCTTGTTAATGTTTTATTAATGGGAATCGAGGAAGATCCACTCGCAAGGGGGGAGGCAAGGCGAGAGACGTTGGGTGGGGTAGGAGGCTTCAGACAATAGGCGAGGAGGGATAAAGGCTTCAAAGAACAGGTGAGCAACAAGCAGAGGGGAGCTGGCTACTACTGGCGCAAGTGCAGAGTTTTTTTCATGTGTGATGCGATTCGGATCAACTGTAGCTAGAAGTTGGGCTGGTTGCACAAGTAGTCTCAAGGGGATGATCTGTGCTACTGCTCGTGTTCAAATCCTTCACTCATTCTTTAGAGAATGAATCCCAAATAAAGTAAAGCACGACTAAAATTTGAAGCAAGAAATGAACGCACATCGAACTGTCTCGAATAGGCCCGAGAGAAGGGTATGCAAACATGCATGAGGGATACTCTGATTGCACAAACAAACACATTCTCTGCTCTATCACTGCACCCTACTAACCAGTGAGTCACGACTTGTGAGTCTATCACTTCAAGGCATCTGTGTGTGAGGAATTAGGGCCTTGTCTTTTAAGATTGAGCTCATCATACAAGATGCACTAGTGCTCTTCCCCTATTGAAGGAATTTTGCTCAGTGCTAGGCTATTGCGTTCTAATAAGAGGAAGCTTCAAAGTTGAGCTTGCGACATGCGTAGTTCCCATCCGAAAGTGCCCAATAGTGTGGACCTTTTCCTTGACTTGAAGTTTGTTGAACCTTTTATTTGTCTTCTACATAGGTAATGTGAGTGCACTTTACCTTGAGAAAGAATTTCTGAAGACATTTAAATAGTTACTAATATGTGACGTGCATGTTGCTGCAGCCAAAAAAATCATGGCAATTGGATCTCTCTCTCTCTCTCTCTCACACACACACACACACACACACACACACACACACACACGTAAAGTCATATATAGGTAGGTGTGTGTGTGTGTGTGCGCCTGTCTATTCACCCATGTGGGAGGAGAATAGAACTATAGTCCTTAGAATCTCTGTAGCAAGATAGCAATGCGTAGCTATGCCTTCTCTCTCTCTCTCTCTCTCTCTAGATCTTGAGATCAAGATGCATTGAGTAGATCTCTTTTATCTCTTTTTACCAACTCAACCAATATTACATAGCCAAAAGGGTTTTATCCATGCAGTTTTTAATGCACCACTATTGGCAAATAAGATGATGAATACAATCATGCTTTTATCCTAGTGGAAAAGACGAGATATCTCATTTCCAAATAGGACATGATATTTTACTTTGTTCAAGACATGTCTTATTGTATTAAAATTAGTTTACACCTTGCATTAGTCTTAGTAGTCTTAGTGTAATTCAATTAGCTAACACCTTGTAACCAAAAAATCAACCTTATGACAACCGTTCTTCTCTATGACCTTGTTGCTACATTACTTAAACATACATTAAAGGAAAAAACAAAGTCTTTTCTTAATAAATAAATAGCATGAATGTGATATAATAAATTACTAATATCGTAGACATGGTAAGATATTATAGTCCATTAAACAATTTGATGGGCATGATAAAACTACACCCATGCTTATCAAGGGTCTACTGATCCATTTTGCTGATATTTCACCTTACCCAATTTACTAAATCCACTCGTGGAGCCAGAATTGTCAAAATTTTGAATACAAGGCACTTTTGAATTTCCTTGCCTTGACCTCAAAACTTACTTTCATACAAAAAAATTGAATGTGCATTCTCTGTTTTAGCTTCAACAATGCATTTTATCCAAATTATGTCTCTCTTGCTATGTCAGGCCAAGGGCCAAACCAATGGGGTCACGAATTCGGCCAGGGCCTGGCTGTCAAGTGAGAACGGGTTCAAGCAAGCTGGAAGCCTATAAAAGGGAGGTTGGGTGGATGGACCGGGTCTGGCAGTCTATTGGTTTGCTCATGGACGTAGCATACTTTGCAACAAAAGTTGGACCATAATAGAATGTGACAACCCGGTCACACCTAGGTACCAACCATGAGACAATCTCATGAACGTAGCAGACTTTGCGATATGTAGAAACAACCCTCCATTAATGTGGTTTCACAGCACTTGTAATCACAACAAGTCTGTACTTAGTCTTGAACATACCCATGCAAACTTGGCCAGTAAAACTGTCGTCTTACGAGTGCATAAGTTTTCTTAATTCCCGGGTGCCTTGCACTTGGACTATCTTTACATTCATAAAGAATTTGGCGCCAAATGTCCGCGTCTGTCGGTACACACACAAGGGCCAAATCAATGGGGTCACGGACTCGACCAGGGATCGGCTGCTCTAGTGGGAACGGGTTCAAGCAGGCTGGAAGCCTATAAAAGGGAGGTTGGGCGGATGGACTGGGTCTAGCAGTCTATTGGTTTGAGATTGGTATCATAGCTAAAACTTAGAATTGAGGGCACATTCTGCTTTTGGATGCATGTTGCATGCAACCTCAAAGTGAGGAGGAAGGAGAAGCCGAAAACGGCGTGTGCAGCAACCCCTGGTGGGGGAATAGAGCGTCTGTCGACCTGCTCCAAAATCGTCGAACTCGGGCTCAATGGGAGCGCAAGGGGAAGACCGACAACTGTCGTCTCTTGCCCGGCTTCAAACGAGCTCGCCATCACGAGTTAGCTCCATCACAAAGAGCATGCAGGCGGCCGTGCTGTCTCAGAGCAGAGTTTCGTCAAGTTTTTTTTTATAAAAAAAAAACCCTTAAGAGTTCACACCAGAGTTCACACCCGGCCACCCCTCGTGGGTCTTCAACAGGGGCCGTGCCCTGCGGAATTACATCAACGTGCAGCTACAGCTCTCTTTTTCGGATAGGGGATCCCATCAATCATCATTTCGGTTGATTACTACAAATCCTGAAGTTCGAACTTGCTGAACACAGTTTTTTGAAGCTTCCACAAGCCACCGATTGGCTTATTTTTTCATCGTTTTGGTGATTGCATACGATGCAAACCGGACTATTGGCAACTCGAATTTGCTCCGTGCTTTCGAGTGAATCATCCACTGCAGTTTCGCTCGTTGTTGTCAAGTTGGTAGTGGTCTTGGATTGAACTTCGCTTTCGAAGTTGGCGTTTTTTCTTCTCAAAGGCGTAATTATAAGGTTCCTTATCGCATACGGCTACGAGCTCGTTGGAATTCAGGTATTCTCCTTTCTTTTCTCGCACAGTACGTCCACATCACGGATTTGGACATAGATATGCATCATGCATTCGATTTCGAGCAGTCCGCACCCGTTTCGTCTACCGATGCCATGTGGACGGTTCCTCTCACGGAGGGTAATCGTACCACAACGGCGACAGACGATGCGTATGAGTTGCTGGACATGCAAGATTTCCGTGCATTGCAAACACGCATGGCTGTGCTTGAAACGAATTTTGCACAATTAAATCAGAATGTCACAGCATTATCCGATTTGATTAAGTTGCATATGCGGCAGCAGGCCACGGGCCTTGCTGGTAAGAAAAATCAGGAGCATGGCTCCACACCAGGCCAAGGGCCAGGTGCCGGGCAAGGCCCTCCTCCGGGACCGCTGCACTCTCTGACCCAAAAAGAGGTGGACGATTTGTTGAAAAATACAAAGCCACCAATTTTTCGGGGAGAAGAGCGTGAGCGAAACAAGGACACCGTGAATATTTTTCTCAGTAAGTGGGATGGTATTCATGACCTTAGACGTACCCCGGATGCAGCCAAGGCGCTGTAGACAAGTCTGACTTTGGACGGCAAGGCCTACAAATGGTGGATGTCTCTCAAGGAGAAGGGCATCCTACCACAGACTTGGGCAGCTTTTGAGACTGTCTTCAGGAAGAAATTTCTACCTACTAATGAGAAGGATAGAAATTGGACCGCCTGGGACAAATGTTCTATGCGCCAGCATAAAACATTATTGGAATATATTTCCCATTATCAGGATGTGATCCTCAAGCTGGAAGGGATGGACACCTTTCAGCAGGTACGTGGGTTCATCCGTGGGTTAAATCCTGAGCTTAAGAAGCACGTTAAAACCCAGGATCCACAAACACTTGAGGAAGCAATAGTGCAAGCTCACATCCATGATGATCCCGATGATCGGGCATTGCATAGTTCGCATGTGCATGACACTACACGTGTTTCAACACGTCCACAACATGTGCATCATAAAAGAAAATTTGCATCTGCTGCATCAGAGACCTCCAAAAAGCCCAAGGGGTCTAGAGGTCCTCTCTCAACGGAAGAGTTTGAGAAAGCCAAAAAAGTTGTGCTTTAAATGTTTGGGAACTGGGCATAGCAAAAAGGATTGTCCCACGGGGAAATCTGCTGCTCAAGACAAGGGGAAGGAAAAAGCAGTGCACATGGTGCAACTTTTACCTCTTGAATCCTCTTCCCAGTTTGCTAATGTGGAAGTAACACACACCGAGGCGGTGCATGAGTGCTGTATCACGGCCTCCATGTGGCAGTAGACTTTCACCACATGAGTTGGTGCGTATGCATGGCTCTATCCAAGGGCACAGGGTGCGGATCTTGGTAGACGATGGTGCGTCGCACAATTTCATCAATTATAAATTGGTGAAACGACTCAAATTGCCCCAAACCCCGAGTTCCCATCGCTACAAGGTAGCAATGATTAACGGCCATGATGCTGAGATATGGGAAACTCACGTTAAAGATGTACCTCTGGAAATTCAAGGATACCGTACCTCTTTGGATTTCCAAGTCATGAATATGGAGAGGGCAAATGTGGTTCTTAGTTGTGAATGGTTGCATAGTTTAGGATCATCACTTAGACGTAGCTATGAGCATAATAGTCTAATGTTCGAATCCGATGGTGTGCACGTGCTGCTGTTGGGGGAGAAGGATGTACCTTCCTCACCACTTATTTGTATAGCTGAGCTTATGAAGCTCTCTTCTGATGATGCAATAGAAGAACTCTTTTTGTGTTACTCACTGTGCCATTTTATTTCCAATGTGGATGATGTTTTGAATAAAACTTCCTCAACACCACATTATTCTCTCTCTCCTCTTCCAGCTATGCCTATTAATTCAAAACAAGCAAATGTTGCTAATGAATTAAAGGAACTTTGAAGGGAATTCAAGGATGTGTTCCCAGATGATTTACCACCAGGGCTACCGTCGACACGTTCTGTGCAACATGGCATAGACGTGGTTGCAGGCAGTAAGCCAGTGAGTAAACCGCCTTACAGAATGAGTCATTGTGAGGCTGCTGAGGTGGAACGTCAGCTTGCTGACTATCTCAGTAGAGGGTTTATTCAACCAAGTTCTTCACCATGGGCCTCTCCCATTCTCTTGGTGAAGAAAAAGGACGGTAGTATGCGCATTTGCGTAGATTACAGTGGATTAAATACGGTTACTGTTAAGAACAAGTACCCATTGCCACGAGTGGATGAGCTGTTTGATAAGCTCACCCACGCTCGTATATTTTCAAGGATTGATTTAAGATCTGGGTATCATCAAGTACGCATCAGGCTTGCGGATATACCCAAAAACAGCGTTCCGAACAAGGTTTGGACATTATGAGTTTTTGGTGATGCCCTTTGGGTTAACCAATGCTCCAGCTACGTTCATGACACTCATGGATAGTGTCTTGAGACCATACTTGGAAAAGTTTGTTATCGTTTTCCTCGATGACATTCTTGTATATAGTGCCTCTGAGGAAGAGCACTTAGCACATTTGAAACAAGTGTTTCATTTGTTACGCCAAAATCAGTTATATGCCAAGTGTGATTTCCTCAAAGAGGAAATTCACTACTTGGGGCTTGTTATTTCGGCTGCAGGGTTTCACATGGATCAATCCAAGGTGGATGCCATTCAGAGGTGGCCCTCTCCCAAAAATTTGGAAGAGCTCCAAATTCTTTTAGGCTTTGCAGGTTTTTATCGTCGATTCGTTAAAAACTATGCCCATATTGCTGTTCCCATGACATATCAGCTGAAAGCCAAGGGAAAGACCTTTCAGTGGGCATTAGAACAACAGCAAAGTTTTGACAAAGTTAAGGACACATTAGCCACAGCTCATGTTTTGGCTATTGTGGATCCCTTAAAACCATTCGTTTTGGAAACGGATGCTTGTAATCGTGCGATTGGAGCAGTCCTTCTGCACGAGGGAAGGCCAATTGCATTTGAAAGCAAGAATCTGGATTCAGCACATCAGAATTACTCTGCTTACGAACGAGAGCTCTATGCAATAGTGTCTGCTTTAAAGACATGGCGACATTATTTGTATGGTGCACAGTTCGAGATTGTGTTTGACCATGAAAGCATCAAGTGGTTTACACAACAAAGTGATTTGAAGGGTCGCAAGGCTAGGTGGAATGAGATTCTTCAGTAGTATGATGCCAAGCTACGATATCGCAAAGGGCGGTACAATGTAGTGGCTGATGCTCTCAGCCGAATGCCATAGATCAACTCTCTCCTTTTCACGGAATTGCGGAGTGAGTTTTTGGAATCTCTCAAAGGTAAGTGCGAGCATGATACTGCATACTCCAAGGTGTGGAGCTATGTTAGAAAGAGGGATCCTTCTCACTCCAATGTTGGTAGTGGTTTTGTTTCCTCCACACCCAGTTCTCCTCTTTCGAGTGATGAACTGCAGAGATGGAAGAATTTTTCCATAGATGATGGGTACCTACTCCATAAGGGGAGAGTGTGTGTACCGACGGACGCGGACATTTGGCGCAAAATTCTTTATGAATGTCACGATAGTCTAAGTGCAGGGCACCTGGGAATTAAGAAAACTTATGCACTCGTAAGACAACAGTTTTACTGGCCAGGTTTGCATGGGTATGTTCAAGACTATGTCTTGCATTGCCAAAAATGTCAAGTTAATAAAGCAGAGCGCCTGAAAGTAGGAGGACTCTTACATACTTTAGAGATTCCCAATGGTAAATGGGAAAGTATCTCCATGGATTTTATTGTGGGTTTACCAGTCACTATTCGAGGACATGACTCGGTATGGGTGGTCGTAGAACGGTTGACTAAACTTTGTCGGTTTATTCCAACCAAGTCAACCATTAAGACTCCAGAATTAGCTAAGTTATTTGTGGACAATCTTTACAGGTTGTATGGATTGCCAAGTAACATTGTGAGTGATCGTGATCCCAAGTTTAACAATCATTTTTGGAGGGCTGTTTTTAAACGATTGGGTACACAACTTAATTTAAGTACGGCTGATCACCCTGAAACAGATGGTCAGACGGAACGAGTCAACCAAGTGCTAGAGGATATGCTACGAGCATACGTTAGCAAGAAGCAATCAGATTGGGAAGATTATCTTCCTATTCTTGAGTTTGCATATAATAGTGCTAAGCATGTTACAACTGGTTTTAGTCCATCCATGCTTATGTATGGTTTTCAACCTAGATCACCAATGACGGTGGGGTTGGCAACTGAGAAGCTCCAACAGGTCAAGGAGTTTCTTCAAGATAATATGGAAATGCTGAGACTTGCTTGTCAAAATGTTCGACAAGCACAGGATCGGTATAAGAAGTATGCTGATGAGAAACGTCGGCAAGTTACCTTCACTGAAGGGGACGAGGTATTTTTGCGTGTGCCAGAGCATTTAGAAAGTCTGAAGACTGGGCCTACACCCAACTTATCTCCATGTTATTGTGGGCCATTCAAGATACTCAAGCGAGTTGGTGATAGGGCCTACAAACTTGAGTTACCTGCGCACTCTCGAGTCCATCCGGTATTTCATGTAAGTCGTTTACGTAAACGCTTGCATGGGGACGACAATGTTATCGTCCAGCAGATATTGGTTGATTTCATTGAACCTCCCATTCAACCGCATGAACCTGAACGCATTTTAGTTTTTCATGAACTACGTACTCGTCAGCATGTACATAGTCAAGCTTTAGTCAAGTGGAAAGATCGACCTGAGGAAGGTGCCACTTGGGAAAACATTAGTGTTCTTAAGAAGAAATTACCCACTTTTGTTTTCGAGAACGAAAACGCTTCTCCAAGGGGGGAGTAATGTCAGGCCAAGGGCCAAACCAATGGGGTCACGGACTCGGCCAGGGGCCGGCTACCAGTGGGAACGGGTTCAAGCAGGCTGGAAGCCTATAAAAGGGAGGTTGGGCAGATGGACCGGGTTTGGCAGTCTATTGGTTTGAGATGCTAGACCATTTCATGCTAAGGGTTTGGACCTTAAAAACCTGTAAACAATTACCTTAAATTCATTCACATTAAGGATTCACATTGTAGCAAAGACAAATTAATTATAGAGTGGCACTTGCATCAAATAATGAGATGTTGGATTCTTGAGTTTGTCATTTTAATATATATACATACATACATATATATACATACATACATATATATATATATATATATATATATATATATATATATATTATATATATATATATATAGAGAGAGAGAGAGAGAGAGAGAGAGAGAGAGAGAGAGAGAGAGAGAGATGCTATGCCTACTTGAAGTCATGGAGGTTTTTGTGGATGAATTTTGTAACTTGGGCAAGAAGGGGATAAAAGGTTGCATCATTTAAGGCATTTCATAGTATTACGAGGAGACAACTTACCTGCTTCATAGCAAGCAGAGTGTATTGAGAGAGTAAGAGAGAGGAGTTACCTTGAAAACCTGTAAACAATTACCTTAAATTCATTCACATTAAGGATTCACATTATAGCAAAGACAAATGAATTATACAGTGACACACACATGGATGGACGATGGGGACATCATGACATGTTGAGCTTTTATAAAATCATGGCACATGGCACTTGCATCAAATATAATGACATGTTGGATTCTTGAGTTATATATATATATATATATATATATATATATATATATATATATATATATATATATATATATATATATATATATATATATATATATATATATATATATATTATATATATAGAGAGAGAGAGAGAGAGAGAGAGAGAGAGAGAGAGAGAGAGAGAGAGAGAGAGATGCTATGCCTACTTGAAGTCATGGAGGCTTTTGTGGATGAATTTTGTAACTTGGGCAAGAAGGGTATAAAAAGTTGCATCATTTAAGGCATTTCATAGTATTATGAGCAGACAAACCTGCTTCAAACAAATTGAATAACATATGCGACTTTGATCAAGTCATGACATGTTGAATGCTTGAGTTTGTCACTTTAATATAGATAGAGTTAGACAAGAGAATTATGACACATAGCACTTGTATCAAATCATGACATGTTGGATGCTTGACTTTGCCATTTTAATATATATAAAGAAGAGATAAAGGATTACAAATTTTTGATAGCACTCTGTGTACTTATGGTGAAGATCTTCTATTTTGATCATTGATGGCGTTATTGTGACTAATCAATCAATATGTTGATTGATTATTTTTTATCCACTAGTGATTCAAGTTAATTTATTTATCATCAACTAGTAAGCTACTAATAACGTGAGGATCATAAATGTGAGTAGGTTGTGATGACCCTCATGATGAATTAATTAGTGACTTAGAATGTAACTCGAATTTTAGATTTTTTTTTCAAAACTCACAATGGTGAGTGAATTATATTAACCACCCCAAGAAATTATATAATCTTGCCATGCTCTTGCTGAGCCGTGGCTTCTCCAAATAATGATCTTTACATTGGCTGAGAGGGGGCCACCGTGGTAAGACTTCTTCCTTATCCTAGAACACAAGTTACTACAATGCTAGCTAGATATTTTGTTCCAATCCTCTAAGTCCTTCCTTTTCCCATAGTCTAAAATTGCCTCCCTACTTTCTTGTATTATCTCTGTGAACCTTGTTGTTTCAATGGTGCTCTCGAATACCCGACAACTCCTAGCCCTCCAGAGCTAATTGAAGTAGCAGAATCTAATAATTTGTGTAGCCATAAGCATATTTTGGATCTTAAGTACCTTTTCTCCCAAAAAAAGATCATGTTTGAAGAACCCTATCAACCAAGTCCTTTGCACCCTTTTGGAGATTTCGCTCGCTAGACCGCTGAACGCCAGGCATGATTTCAACAAGTGAGAAAGGTCTTCGCTAGCTTCTCTACATTGAGAGCATCTATCTAGGCTTAACCCCCTGGAAAGTATCTTCACCCCAGTCGGAAGGACTCCCCATTATCCATAGAACCTTCCATAGAAAGACCTTCATGTTATGCGGCAATTGTAGGTACCAAATGTTCTTGGTGACTACCACCCATCTTGATTCTGACCAATTCATGCCCATTGTTTGCTTAAAGGGAGAAAGCCAATCCATTGAGGCCATAAGTGTGTGGTATACTTCTTTGGTAGAAGGCTTAGAGAAGTGTGTGTCCTTCGGCCACCGCCATGCTTTCCACTCAAATTCAGACTCATAGAGAGGAAAAACCCAACTACCAAGCCTTTCCAACACTTTGCTTGTCAAAAGTCTATCAGTCCCATTAAGGTGATACTAGAGATCCATTTGGTATGTACTATTGGTATGTACTCTTCCACCGGTTGCTACCATAATCCCACAGGTGACCTAGATGTCAGACACCTTTGTTGTTCATTTTTCTAGCTACTTTCTTCCAGAACCGGCTAACAAGGATACACCCCGTCTTAGAGAGCTAGGGAGACCAATGAGTTATGGAGTTGTGAAAATACCTTGCTAGCTCCCCCCACTCCAATGACTCCGTTGCTCTCATGCATTTCCTAGCAAGCTCCCCCATCATACCTCCAAGCTTGAGGTTAGCCCGCCGGAGGGCAAGCAATTTGACATGCATCTTGAGCCCTTTCCACCAATGACCACCTTGAGAGGAAAGCCTGGCATTATCCAACATGTCCTTAGCCATAATAGCCCAAGACTAGTCTTGCTTCGCGAGAGTAGCCAACAAATTTAGCGCAATGTACCTTTGCGTGGTTCAAAATCCCGAGGCCACCTTGCTCGGTTGGTCTCGCAACCATTTCCCAGCTAGCCCACTGCCACAGCTTGGAGTCTTTAGTGTTGTTCTTCCACAAGAATCTTTTAACCGGTTTAAGAAAATAATTTCAATTGCATTTGACCAGCTTAAGCAACGGACCATTGAATGCTATGTACGGGAGCATGAATGAGTTAATCACTTTCACTCTGCTTGAGAAGGGAAGGAGCACATACTCCCATTTGTGCAGCTTGCCCCCGAATTTTAGACTTTTATAGCAAGATTATTAGAGTGACTTAGAATGTGAGTAGGTTTTGATGACCCTTATGATGAGATAATTAGAGTGATTACTTAGAATGTCATAAGACTACAATTTTAGAACTTTTAGAAATAAAATTTTACTCAGTCAGAAAGCCCTTGACAAAGAGAAGAAAGTTGGTTGTGATAATTTTTATAATAAGATAATATGAGTGACTTCTGAATTTTAAAACTTTTATGCTGAGATGATTAGAGTGATTTAGAGTGCGAGTGACTTTGAATGTCATAGGACTAGAATTTTAGAGATGAGATAATTAGAGTGACTTAAAATGTGAGTAGGTTGTGATGGCCCTTATGATGAGATAAGTACATTGACTTAGAGTGTCATAGGAGTAGAATTTTAGCACTTTTATTTTCTAGAGAAATAAATTTTCGCTCATTCACAAAGACAAAGAGAAGAAAGTAGGTTGTGATGACCCTTACGATGAGATTATTATTAGTCACTTTATTTTCTAAAGAAATGAAATTTCACTCATTCATAAAGTACTTGAAAAATTAAGAGAAGAAACAGTTCTTATTGCTACATAGAAGAAGATACATGCCATTATGAAAAAAATGCATTATAATGCATGAGAATTGAGTTGTGGTAACGGGAACAAATGGGTGGGATTTGAAGAGGGAAAGAAGCTACAAACAAATTGTGAGGAAAGGAATGGAGAGATGAAGATGGTGTGTATGGTTATAAGAAAAGCTCAATTACAAACTCTTTCTAAAGCCATTCTAAGCTTGGCTTTGACTAGTTTAACAGGATTGCGCCCACTCACTCACACCCACATGTCTCAAAGGTTGAACCATAGTGGGTGCGCATAGAGCCCCTCACCTTTACCACTAGGCCGACTCCCCTTGACAATTACAAACTTTCAATTGTAGGTGCAACTAATTTGGTGGGATCAAGGCTGGGTGCATGTGGGAAACAAAAGATCATGGCTACAAGGGGCCAGAGAATGAATTGAATACCGAGTAAGATTAAATTGAAGGAGCCGCCAACTTGTGCAAAAGCATCCATGAATCTTGTGGTCAAGTCTTCCTCTTGTAAAATGTAACAATAGGAGGGTTTACATTGGATTGAGTATGCATCGTAATCCACTGACATCCCAAATACAAACTTGGTTTCACCCATGCGTTTTCCTATTTCTGGGTACAGATTCCACCCATATGTGATGCCTCTATCCCAAAATTCTTGTGGTGTGCTATCTGTTTTGCAATCAAACACTTGTAACACCATCGATTGTAGCAGTAACAAGCCAAGCATTGCATCGTCATATGAGGTTGCTGGACTGAATACTACACTCACATCTTGACTAGTTTTGTTTGAATTATATTGCATCGTTTGATTGTGGGTGTGGATATTTGCTGGACAACATAAGAAAACTATGTCAATTTGTTAAGAACCAAGGGGAGACACACACACACACACACACATACAGTACAGAGACAATTCACAAGAAGTTTTAGACATATTCTCAATATTCCCGACTTCTAGATTGCGACAACATCATGAGCTTTTGCAAGGGAAGTGCACCTCATCGCATGGTTGAGGCAAGGTACTGTTGACCCCATGATCACTTGTAGTCCCTTGGCCCCAATGCCACCTATGTCGCTAGGCACTCACCTTGCTTGTTGCAAAAGCTCATGATGTTGTCATAATCCGTGGTAAAGTAGGAATTTGTGAAAAACTTGTTGTATTAGTTTTGGAGATCGGAGAAAACAAATTGGTATACCTTGCATTTGCAGAGCAACACGGTCATGTACATCAAGGGATGTAGATAAGACAGGTGTTTGAATGTGAGGCGTTTGAGAGGATAGAATGAAGTCGAGAGCGGTGTTAACTGCATTGATGCAAGCGGTTTGAAGAGTTTTGTTAAAATATTGACAGAGGGGGTCTAGGTTTTGGAGGCGAGTGCAAGAATCCGTGGTTGAAGAGATCCAGGTCACTTCTGGTTTGTAATTTGTTTCCTACAATATTATACATTCTTCTTCTTCTTTTCTCTCTCTCTCTCTCTCACACACACACACACACACACACACAAGAAGTTTTGGACAAGTTCTCACAATAATTCCCACATTGTGACTTACCTCAACATCATGAGCTTCGTGAGGGAGGCACTGCATACCTAGCTAGGTACGATTGGTCCCTGCCCCCAATCGTACGTAGCTAGGTATGCAGTGACTCTCAAGCAGAAGCTCATGATGTTGTGCATTGTATGAAAAACATTGTAAAAGGCTCCGTTTTCCTGCATGAGAAAATTTCTAATTCTTCTTCTCTCTCTCTCTCTCTCTCTCTCTCTCACACACACACACACACACACACATCTCTCCCTCTCTCTCTCTCTCTCACACACATGGGGCCCTTGCAGGTACCTTATTACAGACGATGAGGGAGAAGTTGATGAATTTGCACCAACTGTAGGTAGCGGGAATGGTATCGCATGGGCAGGTGAGGTTTGGAGTGAGCTGCGGGCCAGCTTTGATGATGGAGCCTGGGGGCAGCGGAGGGAAGTTGTCCTTGGCGACCTTGAGCGGCTCTCCCTTCACTTTCTTCACTTGCACACTACCCTTCTTGTTACTATTAGCGATATATACGACCGCCCACACCGTCATCGCCGCTACTGCCAACACCACCAATAGCCGTACCAATGCCCGCCGAGGACGTGGCTCGTCATTCATCTGCCGCTTGCAGCTGCATGTAAAGAACCAACTATAATTCTCACTTAACTTTGCACACATATGACTTTCTCTCTACTAGCCACAAGAAGTTCTGGGCATTTTTCCTTTGAGGAAAGAGCCCCTCTTTCTCTTATGTTTCCTTAGTGTTCAACATCGTGAGCTTCTACATATGAGGCTCCACATACATAGCCTCACTTCACTTAGCTACATATCCTCCACCTCACCTCCACCTCACCTACACAAGCTCATGATGGTTTTTTTTTTTTTTTTTTGGCAAAAGTGCAGATATTTGTATTGATTATAAAAAAGAGGAGAAAGGGCTGTTCGAGTGTGCTTATGGTTTTTTTGTAATTGGAAAGTTAAGCTTATTTGAAAAAGAGTCATGCAAACTCATGATATTGTTGCACTCAACAAAATGGCAATTATATATAGTGCGAATGTGTTAAAAAACTTCTTATGGATCTCACACGGACACTCTTTAAGTTATCTAACCCTAGGCAACACAAAATAAGTCCCGCGAAATGAAACTTGAAAGAGAAGGACTTACTCCTCTGGCTCTCTATAGTCATTGCAAGCGATAGCTGTGCCTCTATTAACAACATTAATTTTAATGGGGTTAATGGTGCAACTAGGCATTGTGAGTGAGAGCTAGTAGTTGGTAGTGTGCTCTATTCTCAAGAGAAGATGACGTGAAGTTGCATGTGGAGCGCAAGCACGGAATTTTATAAAGGGAAGTTGAAGTGAAGATGCCTATGTTGCGTAAAGATGGTAGGTACTATCAACAATGAGCTCCTCATTTACTCAAAGTTGAGACTCGAGAGGCACCCTATTTTTACTCAAAGCTAGCACCTAGCCTTTCAAAAAAAGATTCGATGCTTTGGTGGAAAAAGAAAAAGGGAAAATAATAGTACATCTTGATCGTGTGCACATGGGCTTCTTTCAGTTGATGAGTTTAGCCTTCATGCCGCAGGATTTTGACAGGTGTGGAGGGCTTTCCCTTCCACTATATTATGTTATTAGTTTTGTTATTTTTCGTATACCACAAAAATAATGCAATGGGGGACTCAGTTATCCTTGGCATGATAGGATTTGAAGGACACCTTAAAATGTCATTTGACACACATTGAAGAAGTAAGTTACCCTTCGTACATGATAGGCATCCATCAACATTGTTGCCTATCTATACTATATATGAAGCAACTTAAATTTTTCAAGGAAGGAAAGATCCTCCACGTGTCATTCACTGCTTCATTTCACAAAAAACCTTAAAGAACATTTAATTTAAAATGCAAAAATGAAAGGTAAGTACTGACATGGTAGAAAAAAACACACAAAGACTTTTAAGTATGGTAATACAAAGTCAAAAGGTGCTCTATCTATATTCATAATAATAGTATGTGACCCGCGCATTGCTGTGGCCAAGGAAACAATGCCTCTATTATCATAGGGCTATCTTCTCTTCCAAGTGGAACAATGTCAATACTCTCTTCCTACACGTATAGTCTATCGCATTTATAAAAATGATTCATGACACAACCTCTTAATAGATGATGCAAAGCATTCTTTGATACCAAGATTGGAAGCTTCTCATAGAAATTATTTTTCATGAGGTGCTATCCCTTGTTCAACAAACTTTGGAGTGCTCTAATTCTATTCGGATGTGTGTGTGTGTGTGTGTGTGTGTGTATATATATATATATATATATATATATATAGAGAGAGAGAGAGAGAGAGAGAGAGAGAGAGCCAGAAAGATTCCTCCTTTTGGTCTACCTTGATCTAGCAATGCTACCAAGCTTTATTATAGAGATTAGATAAGTTAGCATGGTGTGAAGAGATGAAAGCTAAGAGAAGTCAATGTAATAATTAATAAATCTTTTCTCTTACTTGCTTCTATCCTTGTATGTATGTATGAATGTATGTATACATATATATCTATATGTATATATAGTACACACACACACCCATGCGCACGCGCACACACACACATATATATGCTTGAACCGAAGATTTGTCACATAGGTCTTGAGTCATCTTGATATTGTTCCAATTATGTCTATATGTACACATAGTGCGCGCGCACACACATACACACACATATATATGCTTGAAGGAAAGATTTGTCACATAGGTCTTGAGGTATCTTGCTATTGTTCCAATACAGTAACTTGTATGTATGTATGTGTACACACACACACACATATATTTGTATGTGTGTGTGTGTGTGTGTATATATATGCTTTAAGCGAAGATGTCACATAGGTATTGAGGCATCTTGATATTGTTCCAATTATGTCTATATATATACATAGCATCCGTGCGGATGCGCGTGCGCACACACACACATACACACACACATATGCTTGAAGAAAAGATTTGTCACATAGGTCTTGAGGCATCTTTCTATTGTTCCAATACAATATCTATGACATTCAAAATTTCTATGCTTCTCTCATTCCCCCTCCCCCCCCCCCCCCACAAACCCTATAGTTGAAGTGACGATCCCACGTCGACATTTAAAAAGGAGAAGCGAATTCCTTTTTCTCATTTTTTCGAAAAGTAAAGTATAGATGGCTATGATTGGTCTGCATCTCTCTCTCTCTCTCTCTCTACCATCAGATAGATCTTTGAGATCTCATCGAATGTTCCTACAATATTTCAAATTCTCCTTTTATCAAGACGCGCGCACGTGTGTGTGTGTGTGTGTGTGTGTGTGTGAGAGAGAGAGAGAGAGAGAGAGAGAGAGAGAGAGAGAGAGAGAGAGAAATTTTTAATGCCGTCAGAAAAGATATGTCTCATAACATGGATGAGACTAAAGTTATTTTTGTTTCATATTCTCTCTCTCTCTCTCTCTCTCTCCCCCCTCCTCCTCCTCCTCCTCCCCATAGATATTCACTTTTGTTGAAAACTTGTCTTGTAACTTTTAAAGTCACTTTAGATTGTTCCTATATGTGAACATTTTGTTCTGTCTTTCTCTCTTCTCCTGTATTATTTGTTGGACTTTGCATTTCAACACATTAAATACGGCACTAAAAAATTGTCCCCCCCCCCCTCTCTCTCTTTCTTTGATTTTTGATTGTCATCCTTGCCTGCCAAAATTTAAGGAATTTATAGATTTTTAAGCATGGTCCACATGTTAAATCTTAAAAATATAAAGAACAAAATATCTAAGAATTGGTAAAAGGTCCATCAACTGGAAAATCTCTCTACCCATTTGGGGTGTTAATGTGAGGGTTGGTCTTTGTCGGGCATTTAATCCATTTTCTACGTATGAAAAACTTTAACTATTCTTTTAAAAATACATTAATACCAAAAAATAATATCTTGATAATTTGAAAAGTGTATGATCTCAACGGTAAAATCTTTTTTTCTTTTTCTCCCCCTCATAAATATACATGTGTATGCACACACAAGCAATGTGATGGTCTCTCCCTCTCTCTCTCTCTCTCTCTTTCACACACACACACACACACACATACACACACACACACACACATAAGCAATGCGGTGGTCTCTCTCTCTCTCTCTCTCTCTCTCTCTCTCTCTCTCTCTCTCTCTCTTTCATGGTCATTTATGTGGATAACGACCCTTGAATTTGTATGTCATGCATGTTCTTAAAGCAAGATAACCCCAAGTCGACATTATGTGAGCTTTTTTCTTTTTCTCAAACTCTTTAAAGAAACACATACTTCCAAATTTTTTTTAAACATATCAATATTGGTCTTGGAAAAAGGCCCTTGAAAAGATAAAAGCCAAATATATCTTCAAAAATTATATTTTCATTAAACAAAAAAAATCACTAAAACTCTTTCTTTTTTGTTATATCTTCAAAAAGAAAATTCGCATTAAGTAACAAAACCTCCACTAAAGTTAGCTCTTTTTGGTATGTTTTGTTATGTGCAATCAAACTTTAACTTTATTTTATGTAGAATAGAAAGTCTTTTGACTTTTGGCTTGACATCTCTTATTACATTTTGCAAAGGCTGTCATTTCTTACAATCTTACCCTTAGCTTTTGCATTTAGATGAGATGTTTTGTAAGGTGTTTTTTGAGATGAACCAGGGAGTGATTTGACTTTACATTTGAAAAGGCTTGTCAGTTCTTCTTACATTTTGCAAAGGCTATCATTTTTTAGAATCTTACCCTTTACTTTTGTATTTAGATGAGATATTTTGCAAGATGTTTTTTGAGATGAACCAGGAAGTGACAAGTGGACACCCTCTCCTTCCTTAAAAAAATTAAGCTCCATTATAAAGAGTACTAGTAAAACGGTGCCGCCTTAGGCGGCGGCGGCATGGCTCCTCTTACCTTCAAACCCCTAGCTCTTGATAAATTTCATAAAAGCAGATCAATAAATTCTCTCTCTCTCTCTCTCTCCCCCCTTCGGTTCCCCTCTTGCCATAGGCTTAGAGCATTGCCTTGAGACATGCGTCAACCTCTAAATTTCGTGCTTTGCTTCCCTTGGTTTGCAGGAGACATACACAGAAGATCCCACACTGCTTGCGAAAGAGAGAGAGACAGAGAGGGAAACAATAAACGTCTCATCATCGATGCCCTATGAGCATTGGGACTTTAAACCAAAGATTTCTCCACCCTTCTTTTAGAGGAGGAGAACCCTAGCAGAAGGGGTGGGGATGCCAAAGAAACACACTGGGCTTTGATGAGATCTTCTCTTTGAGGAAATGCACGGGCGTAGAAAACCCAATTATGACATGCCCGTAAGGCTCCTTTGGAACCTATCTAGTAAGTGCATCTCTACATTTTGTGTAAGTGTGCGCATGTGTATTGCGATGATGATCTCTTGCAAGTACCATCAAAGTCTAAGTTTCTTCTCCCGGAGAGAAGAATGCTGAAAGAGATGTGCATCCCTCAACAATGATTATGTTGTGTAGAAGCCTCTTATTGTGTTATATTTTTTGTGTGTTACTTTTGTGTAGGCAGAGAGAGAGAGAGAGAGAGAGAGAGAGAGAGAGAGAGAGAGAGAGAGAGAGAGAGAGACTCCCCATTGTCTGCCCGCTCGAGGTCATGCACCGCATCTCATCTTTTTCGTACAAATATAAAACACTCTCTCTCTCTCTCTCTCTCTCTCTCTCTCTCTCTCTCCTATCGATCTTTGAGGTCTCTTGGGATTGTTCCTCTTTGAAAAATTTCCTCTTTGAATCTAGGGAAATTGCCAAAATACCCCTCTAATTTGTGGAAATTCTGAAAATACCCCTCAAATTGCGCTTAATCTAATTTAGTTGGATTGTTCAAGATTTTCTAATATTTATTTCTTTTTGACAATTGAGATCCGTTTTTGAGTGCTCATGTAATTTGTCACAAAAGGAAATTAGGTCTAAAGTCATTCATCTCTAGAGCTTACAAAATCAACTCAAATTCTAGTTTTAGCATCTTGTATTGATAGAAAATCAGTCTTCTTATGTAAAGCTACAAAGTTTTTATCTTTGGAGAAATTTAATCTCACAACCATGCGGGTATTTTTGGAATTCTGGAAAAATTGGAAGGCATTTTCCTAATTTATGAAATTTGAGGGATATTTTGGGAATTTCCACAAATTAGAGGGGTAATTTTCCCTTGAATCTACTTTAAAGTGAATTTTCCCGAACATTGTGGAGAGAGAGAGAGAGAGAGAGAGAGAGAGAGAGAGAGAGAGAGAATATGGCCAAATTCCAATTTCCCTCCTATAGCGGCCTGGCCCATGTTGATGACACAGACGCCTGAGCATGACGCAAGTTGGGAGTTAGCCCCGCCTCGACCAACTATCATCGCTCACTTCTGAGTCTTGCTACCCTCACAGCACTGGCATGTCTGTGTAGTGCTCCCAGGGACAACCTGGTCACCTCTGTGGTTCCTTTGCTCTCCATCTGCTGGTCCCTCGCCCTCAAACTTAAGGGTTTGAAACTTTGAAGTTGAATGAATCTTGCCCTCAAGCTTTGGGGTGCAGGTGTGGGCAGCCTCGACCTGCAAGTGGACTCCAGGGGAATCCTTGGCAAGTAGGTCCCTTAATGCTCCCTCTAGGCATCGACCTCGAAAATGGACATGCACCCAGATCCACAAAGAAAAGGAGGTGCAATGAGCATGGCGTTGAAGGGCGGGGTTTGCAGTACTGCACACCAATAGTGGTCGGATTGCACTGCAGCACACCATCAATTGTTTATACTCGTGGAACAGGAGTAGTAATATACTCTAGTGAGAGTAGACTCGCAGGTCCTCCAAGATATAGGTGAGTGGGGACACAATAGAATTTACTATAGGAAGAGAAGATCTCAACAAAGAAAAATATTGTTACCGACCTAAATTCAACAATAAAAAGAGACACTGAGTGAGTGAGTGAGTGAGTGCGTGCGTGTGTGTGTGTGTGTGTGTGTGTGTGTGTGTGTGAGAGAGAGAGAGAGAGAGAGAGAGAGAGAGAGAGAGAGAGAGAGAGAGAGAGAGAGACGTTGACTCACCGGACCATGAATCACTGCACAAAGGAGAGGGAGATCTAGAAACTTCGATCATAGATATCGATAATGCAAACATACAGCATTAGCAAATCTCTAGCATTATTGCGCACCATCAACGGCAACAACAACCCGCTAGACTTGCAGGGTCTCCAAAGCATAAATTAGAGAGGCACACTCAGCGCAGGAGCTGGACTCGCAACAGTACTTGAGAAGCTGTCACTATGGCTACTTGCACGAATACCTCAGCCCATGCCTCTTGACCACCTTCATCCTGGCCATGGCTTCGCTCTCAGGCTTCCTGTGTCCTTTCACCCCTTCCCATCCATCGTCAGCCAACCTGCAATACTCCACCACCGCAAGCTGGCCGAGTTGCCACCTCTCTCGACCCTCCCTTTGTCACTTCAGAGCTTGCGGCCTTGTACAACTTCGAAGAAGAAGCCTCATCTCTCCCTCTCAAGGCGATATACACGTTGACAACATGAGCTCTGTAGAATACCTTTGTGATGGAGGTCGCCCTGCTCAAAGGAGTGCTCTCTCTCTCTCTCTCTCTCTCTCTCTCTCTCTCTCTAAAGCAGTGCTCGTGCGAAACAAATCTAAATGCCGTCTTAGACTTGAAAGCCTTTCACCTCATTGACCATTAATATGGCCTCTCCCTCCCTCCTCTCTCCTCTGTCGGCCTCTCTCAGTACACTCGTAGAGTCTCTCAAGCGTAGCCTACATCGGTGGCCACTGTCACGGCCGGATCACAGAGTATTCTCTCTCTCTCTCTCTCAAGTGCTACTATCATTGCGGATCGGCGGACACACCAGAAGCTTTCTCCTGTTGACACGTGGGCGAGGGGAGGGGCCGAAATCCCTTCCCCCATTAGCTTGCCTTCAAGTAAACAGAAAATTTACATAGCTTTTAGTGCAATTACCGGCAAAAGCTTCAAATTTGGACTTAAAGCCCGGGAGAATTTAAAGTTTGGCCTTACTTTCACCGATTGAGGAAAATGTATTTTTCTAGCCCTGGCTCGCACATGCAGTCAACAAAGAGGTCGTTTGTTTGTTTGCACTTTTGAACGCCCCACCATGATGAAAGCATCGCCTCCCTCACCCTCCCCCTCCCCCCGGTTCGAGCGTCGTTCAAGAGGCAAGAAAGGAGCTGCATTGCACGAGCATCTCGAAGACCCGTTTTCTTTTGCATTGCAGCTTTTTGCAGAGGTGATCGGAGAGGGAAGACTTGGACTTAAAGCGCAGGAGAATTTAAAGTTTGGCCTTACTTTCACCGATTCAGGAAAATGTATTTTTCTAGCCTTGGCTCACACATGCAGTCAACCAAGAGGTCGTTCGTTTTTTCTGCGCTTTTGAACGCCCCACCGTGATGAAAGCGTCGCCCCCTCACCCTCCCTCGGCTTTGAGAGTCATTCAAGAGGCAAGAAAGGAGCTACACTGAGCGGGCATCTTGGAGAACCATTTTCTTTTGCACTGCAGCATTTATGCAGAGGTGATCGGAGAGGGAAATCCTCAAGCATGTGCGTAAGCTATCAATTAAAGGGCGATGGTGGACGACTGGTCACTTTTTCGATGCATTTGCGTGCCCTCGTTGTGCAGCATCCTTGCGCAAAATTCCAACACTGAGTATCTACGATTCTGCATGGTCTCTCTCCAGTGTTCGGGAAAAATCATTTTTCCAAACATACAAAATTGCTTTCTTTGAATTTGCCAATAGGAGATTTCGCAAAAATGACTTATTTTTTCCATTTTTACCACTATTTTTCTCTATTTTGGGGCGAAACATTTCCTTTTTCCCTTGACCGCAACTGGCATTTTTGAAATTGAACACGACATGATATTAAACCGAGACACATTTTTTCCCGAACATTTTTGTTACGAGACTGGGCACCCTCCTGTTGTAGTGGTTAGCTGCAATTGGGATAGCTGGGCGTAATGGTTAATTGTGTGCTGTCTATTTATTTTACTAATTGAGTTGGTGATGATTTTGTAGAGTGGAATGCGGGGAGTTGATGAAGAGGCGACGGCAACTACTCTTGGCTACTTTATATTTGCACAGTATCTTAGAACATCATTTCAATAAGCCACTATGGCTCTGTAAATAGTTGTAGTGGGAACTCCCTTTATGGGTCATGCAAGAACTAATGAGTTTCACTCATTTGCAAAAGTAAAGTGGTTGTAAAAGAGGGGCCTCAATTTTTGGCACCTTAAACTCAAAATAATATATTAAATACCAACTCCACAAGAGAGGTGCCTTGGAGTTTGGGGCTAGATTTAGGCCTTTCTCTTGCAGATTCTCTTCTCTACTCTCTTAAGCTATGGTTATTTTGCTGTGTACTCTCTAATCTAGTCTCCATCTCTTACACATCTCTTACAAGCTTGTCTATGTCAATTCTATGTTTACTGGGTGTATGTGTGTGTGTGTCATAGTCTAGGTGAGTGTATGTGCTTGGAAATTGGAAGAAGAGGTGGACAGTTTGATGGTGATGGCTTGAAATCTTGTGTTGAATATTCTAAGCGGTCGATCTCCCCCTCTTCTCCCAACAGTGGTATCAGAGCGTCAGGTTCGGGGATTAATCGGCACGAGATTTCAGTTTAAGGAGTTTTCTCTAATCGACAAAACCCCAATTGCAACTCATCGACTTTGCAATTCAAGAATTCAAGGGCTCGTGGAAATTCGAAGTATAATTGATCGAGTTCGCAGAAGAAAACTCGATTGTTAATTGGTGGCTAATCGGCAACTGATTTTCAATCTCGGCTTCATGATGGTCAAAAGACGGTATGTCGAGAATTTACTTTCAATTCTAATGCTTAATCCTTGCGGACTGTGAAGGCAAGAAGAAAGTAGCAAGGATTGGAGAATCGGAAGATTTTTGACTTCGAAAGAGTCGGAAGATTTTTCTCTTGCAAGCGGGCAATTGCCTTGTCATGAATAAAGACATCGGAAAGTTTAAGTAGAGAGGAAGATTGCGGGAAAGAAAGAAGAGTTAGATTGCAACACCAGACGGCCTTTTGTCGCACAAGAGCTTACGGATATGTAAATACCGCATCTTGTAGCCAACACGAAACTCGACATAAACCAAGAGTTGCAAGGCTGTGGGAATTCCCCCTTGCTTGGAAAAAAGCAACCCTGTCGACCTCTGCAGAATCGAGCCCGGACTGCCTGGAAGGAATCGCCCTGGCCTGAGGGATGTTTTACTATGCATCTATGCTGGCTGAAACACCCTTTGCAGGTCGCCATCCATCTCCTCCTCTCTACTCGCGCTGTCAGCAAAAGCCTGCACGCCATGCACGCCATTTACAGTAGGCTTCACACTTTATTAAAAAAGTGTGGCCTTCCTTAAAGCTTGGCCGGCCAACCAAATTAAGAAAAACCCTTTTGCCCCCTTTAATAAGGACCAATACACACCCAACTCCACTTTTATTGGTTGATTTCCGCCAACCCAATTATTAAAAGACCTCAAGCCACCGACTCCTTTGGCCACACAAGAACTTTCTCTTGCTGTTCAAAGGAAAAATATGGGCTGTTCATTCCTCGTCAACCATATCGGACTACATTTGGTGGTTCAGATTTTGTTATGATAATTTTCAGAATCATGATATCATAAAAAATAGCCGATTTTACGAACCAAAGTCTACAGTGAAAAGCTAAAATTGCCGTTATCTTTTTGGGGATACGGGAGGTTGGGCGTTACAAAAATTCGACCGGCTAGCTGATGTACCGTCGGACTGTCTATTCTCTGGCAATTTCCTAGCACATCGCAATTCCGGACTGGACGCCACCGCTCTTTCTCAGCTAAGTACATTACATTTCTGTTATTTATTTTATTTTATTCCGCATATTGCATCTACAAATATCACCAAATAGCCTTTTTAAGCATTACCATTTAATTATTTATTAAAATTAAAAAAAAAGAAGAAAAACAAAATGAAAAGCACGCAATCATGGCACATCTTCCTCATGCACCAACGATTGCAGAGCAACTTCAAAATTTACAGCAGTCACTCACATATGAACGCATGCGAAGGCAAGAACTTGAAGATAAATTATTGCATTCTGCACGCACCGAATCTGCACAGGCACCCAAGAAAAACAAAATTAGCAGAAAAGCCTTCACTTTCAAAGATTTTGATGGCACTAAAGATGCTAGCACGGTTCTAGCATGGGTTAGTCAACTAGATGACTATTTTCATGATGAAGACTTTCCCGAGCGTGAAATGGTAAAGTGTGCATCCAATCATCTCACTAGCAGCGCTGCATTGTGGTGGAACGCCACCAAACAACACGGAAGAAGACCACGCACATGGAATGCATTTAAAAAAGTGTTTTTACCCCAATTTTTGCCCACACAGTACAAAGCTAAAGCGCGACGTCAATGGGATTTAATTCGACAGGGTAGAAATGAAGATGTACAGGGTTACACTGTCCGTTTTTGGAATTGTCTAATTCAATTGCAAGCTATTGAACATGTTAGTCGCAGGAAATTGAAGCGAAAGTACATATCAGGCTTGGCACTACAAATTAGTGCTGAGGTAGATATGTTTGAACCAGATTCTCTGTCAAAGGCCATTAATTTGGCTCTCAACGCAAAAAAGAAGAAAGGTGGACATTCTTCTCACACTGATAAACCTGCTAACACTAACCACAACAAGAGACCTCCTTTTTCTTCTAACTTTGACAGAAGTAAACACCAAAGCCGTACTTTTTTCAAAAGACGAAGATTTGACAATCCTCCTACCACTGCTCAACCGCATACGAGCAACAACCACAACAACACTCAGCAACGAGGCAACCAACATCCTTTCAACCAATGTTCTCCTCCAAATTCTAATGGTAACAAAAAGGTGAAGTGTTTTAAATGATTTCAATATGGTCACTATACAGACAAGTGCCCAAATGGTCATGCTAAGGGCAATGGTCAATCCAATAGTCATTCCAATGGAGTCAACAGAAATTCAAATAAAAAACCCTTCAACAACAACCGCCCCAACGGAGCTACTCTTAACCTCATCGAAGATGCTATACCTGACGACAACGAAGTGGAAGTTAACTACGGTGAGAGATATGATCCTGATTATGATAACGATGACAACCTATCCTCCGGTACTCCTATATCTCCTCACACTTTGTTTAAAGTGCAAGGCACTGTTAAGGGAGAAAATGTCACCATTCTGCTAGATGATGGTAGTAGCCATGATTTCATTTCCACACGATTGGCACAACAACTATCACTCTCTGAAATTTCATCACCTCATAAGGTCAAAACTGTTTTTAATAATCAACGTTTTAATTGTAAAACTCAAGTCACTGTTGAAGTTTGCATTGGTGAATTCACACAAGCACGTACATTTTTGGTAGCAGCATTGCATGGTCTTGATATGATTTTGGGAATGCCATTTCGTCATGAATTTGACCCGTTCATTAATTATAAAACACGTACAATGTCTCTCACTCATCATAATAAAACTTTCTCCATCCAAGCAACACTGGCACAACAAAAATTTCCACTTCTCTCACACTCAAGCCAAACGAGCAATTCGAAAACAGGGGAAAACATATCTAGTATTGGTAAATCAAATTTCTGCTGAAACTGAAACTTCACGTCATTCCACACACGATGAATTTCTTTCACAATTTAAAGATTGTTTCATGCATGATCTGCCACGTGGAATTCCACCATCACGCCCCGAAGACCACAAAATTGACATCATACCGGGTAGTGAACCTCCTTGTAGAGCACCTTATCGTGTAAATCCTACCGCACACAGGGAAATACAAAATCAAATCACTGATTTACTTGACCAAGGCCTAATCCGACCTAGTAGTTCACCATACGGAGCTCCAATACTTCTTGTCAAGAAGAAAAATGGAACCTTTTGTATGTGTATCGACTACAGGGCTTTAAACAAGATCACCATTAAGAATAGGTTTCCAATTCCTAGAGTGGATGACCTATTAGACAAACTGAAAGGGGCACACATCTTTAGCAAAATTGACCTTAAATCAGGATATCACCAAGTCAAAATGTTTGAACATGATGTCTACAAAACTGCTTTCAGAACACAAATTGGACACTATGAATTTCTTGTCATGCCATTTGGTTTGACAAATGCACCAGCTACATTCACACGCATGATGAATCGCATTTTCATTGACCATCAAAATTTTGTGATTAAATTTTTTGATGACATTTTGGTATTCAGTAAATCAGAAGCAGAGCATAAGCAGCATTTAACACATGTATTTGATCTGCTTGCACAAAATCACTTGTATCTAAATCCTTAAAAGAGTTCATTTTTCCAATCTGAAATTGAATATTTGGGACATATTGTATCGGGTAAGGGAATACATGTCGATCCAAAGAAAATTGAAGCCATTCAATCCTGGCCTAGACCCAAAAACTTGCATGAGCTACGATCTTTTATTGGTCTTTCTAGCTATTACAGGAAATTTGTTAATAATGTTGCTTACAAAGCACATTATTTGACTCTCTTGTTGAAGAAAAACACGCCTTATGAATGGACTGATTTGCAAGAAAGCTCATTTAATGCACTTAAACATGCTTTGACTAATGCACCTGTATTGCACTTGCCTGATTTTGAAAGACCATTCTTTGTGGTAGTCACTGATGCTAGTGGGAAAGGTATCGGTGTAGTCCTTATGCAAGATAACCATCCAATTGCTTTCGAAAGTCGTAAATTCAAACCATCTGAAACAAAGTTCAGTACTTATGATAAAGAGTTGACTGCTGTGGTACATGCATTGAAAATCTGGAAACACTATGTAATGGGTACTGACTTGATCATTAAAACTGATCAACAAAGTATCAAATATTTACTTTCTCAGCCCTTAATAGATGATAGACATATTAAGTGGGCTGCTTTTATTCAAAGTTTCCAGCCCAACATTCAATACCAACCTGGTAAAGAAAACGTTGTAGCTGATGCTTTGAGTAGAAGACCCTCACTTAATCATCTATCAACCATTACGGGAACTTCCTTTGACACTATGCCTGACACTTATGCACATGATGATGACTTCAAAATGACATGGTTGCACATGCTTGATAATTCCGTAGACACATTGCTCGAATACACTATTCAAGAAAACTTCCTTTATTTCAAACAAAAATTGTGTGTGACTAAACCCTTTCGTACATTAATTATTGAAGAATTGCACAAACCACCTTACGCTGGGCATAGAGGATTTGCTGCAACTTTTCAAAATTTATGTCGTGATTTCTATTGGCCTACTATGAGAATGGATGTTAAACAGTATGTTTCAACTTGTTTGATTTGTCAAAAAATCAAAGCAGCTACAGGTAAGAAATTGGGACTTTTACACCCTCTCCCTATTCCTGAAAGACCTTGGGAACATATTTCCATGGATTTTGTTACTGGTTTCCCACTCACAACACACAAACATGACATGATATGGACTATTATTGGTCGTTTATCTAAACAAGCGTACTTTGTTCCATGTAAGAAAACACTCACAGCACATCAAGCTGCACTTTTGTTTCTAAAGACTATTTTTCCACATCATGGTTTGCCTAAAGTGATTATTTCTGATCGAGACTCAAAATTTTGTAGTGCTTTTTGGACTACTGTATTTGAAAATCTTGGCACTACACTTGACTTCACTTCTGCATTTCATCCTGGTCAAACAGAAGTCACCAACCGCACTATTATTGACTTGTTGAAAGCTGATGTTTCTTCTCAACCTAAGAAATGGGATGATTACCTACATATTTTGCAATTTGCATACAACACCACTCACACTGCCACAGTTAAATCTCCATTTGAAATTGTATATGGTCACTCACTTCCTACTCCTGCTTCACGTCTTTCTAATGTTGTGCCTGCTGCTGATGATTTCACTACTGACTTTCATGATATTTATGCAAGTGTGCATTCTGCCATTAAACACTCACAAGAACTTTACACCAAGCATGCTAGCAAGAACCGCAAGGCACACCAATTCAAAGAAGGTGATCATGTTTTACTTCGCATCGAAAAACGAAGGATCAAAAGTGTTGATACTAATGTCTTTGTTAAGCTTGCTCCTCGTTTTTATGGACCATTCAAAATTTCAGCTGTCATTAATGATGTTTCTTTTCGTTTAGACCTACCTGCACATTGGCACATTCACAACGCCTTTCACATTAGTCTTTTACGCCCATTCCGAGGACCCCTACCTACACACCACATTTATGAAGACCCACCTTCACTTGTAGACCAAGAAGAGCAACTCATCCCTGATAAAAGAGTTGACCATGAAACCACCACCACACGCACTAGAATGGTTTATAACCGTTACCTTATGACTTTCAAGGGCCACCCTAGAGAGGATGCCAAATGGATGCCTGAAAAGTTTTTTTGCAACTTTCCCGACCTTCTCCACACTTTCCATCACTCACGGTCCAGTTGATTTCTCTATTGAGCAACTGAGGACAGTTGCTATCCCTGGTGGGAGGGATGTTACGAGACTGGGCACCCTCCTGTTATAGTGGTTAGCTGTAATTGGAATAGCTGGGCGTAATGGTTAATTATGTGCTGTCTATTTATTTTACTAATTGAGTTGATGATGATTTTGTAGAGTGGAATGCGGGGAGTTGATGAAGAGGCGACGACAACTACTCTTGGCCACTTTATATTTGCACAGTATCTTAGAACATCATTTCAATAAGCCACTATGGCTCTATAAATAGTTGTAGTGGGGACTCCCCTTATGGGTCATACAAGAACTAATGAGCTTCACTCATTTGCAAAAGTAAAGTGGTTGTAAAAGAGGGGCCTCAATTTTTGGCACCTTAAACTCAAAATAATATATTAAATACCAACTCCACAAGAGAGGTGCCGTGGAGTTTGGGGCTAGATTTAGGCCTTTCTCTTGCAGATTCTCTTCTCTACTCTCTTAAGCTATGGTTATTTTGCTGTGTACTCTCTAATCTAGTCTCCATCTCTTACACATCTCTTACAAGCTTGTCTATGTTAATTTTATGTTTACTGGGTGTATGTGTGTGTGTGTCATAGTCTAGGTGAGTGTATGTGCTTGGAAATTGGAAGAAGAGGTAGACAGTTTGATGGTGATGGCTTGAAAGCTTGTGTTGAATATTCTAAGCGGTCGATCTCCCCCACTTCTCCCAACAATTTTGTATGTGTGTGTGTGTGTATCTCTATCGTGCGCACAGTAAAGCAGGCTGTTGTATGAATACAACCTTATCTTGGTGCCCCCTCCCCCCAAATTCCCAATCTTAGCGACGGCTTGCTCTCCCACTCTCTCTCTCTCTCTCTCTCTCTCTCTCTCTCTCTCTCTCTCTCTCTCTCTCTCTCTCTAGAGAAGGCGGTGCCTGTATCTGGCTCGTCAGGGGAATTCTACAAAATGAAAGGGCATTTTGGGAATTTATGACAAAATATAGAGGGGTATTTTGGAAATTTTTGAAATCTGAGGGGTATTTTCGGAATTTCCACAAATTAGGGGTGTATTTTAGCAATTTAATACTCTTTTTTTTGGCCAAAAATTACTCTCTCTCTCTCTCTCTCTCTCTCTAATACATAAATGGGTCTATTTTGGCCTTCTATAGACGTAAATATGACATTTCATTTCATCATCTCTCTCTCTCTCTCTCTCTCTCTCTCTCTCTCATTGAACATAAAACAATTAAATGCAAAAAACTAAAAAAATAATAATAACTGAATAAACATGTAACTTAAAACATTTTGCTTACCTCGGGCTGAGGATACGCTGCACCACCTGCCACTCGAGCCCTGCATCTCTCTCTCTCTCTCTCTCTCTCTCTCACACACACACACACACACACACACACACACACACACACACACACACACACGTACGCACACGCGTGGGGGCTACCAGGTGGTCCTCTCTCTCTCTCTCTCTCTCTCTCTCTCTCTCTCTCAGACACACACACACACACACACACACACGCACGCATGCATGCACACGCATGGGTTGCCAGGTAGTCCTTTGGGACCTGGTCACAATGCTGAAACAACACTGCCAGGTGGTCCTTTGCGAGCATGGGGAGACGTCCTGTGCTCACAATGCTAGAAGGAGACAGAGCCTTCGGTTGCCAAGTGTGGATCCTGGAGGCTCAATGAAAGTTGTGTACAGGGCCAAGAGAAAACTCGAGCAGCTCTCGTAGGTGATTGACTCATGATAGGCCTGGCCCATAACGACGTCTTGCTTAATGCCACATACCTTCAAGATGCAAGCATAGGTGATTGACTGCCCTTGCTTCGCGTGAGAGATGAAGGGACCCAGAGACACACACACAACGAGAGAGAGAGAGAGAGAGAGAGAGAGAGAGAGAGAGAGCAAATGCAAGGTGCTGAAGTACCTGCAAGATGTAATGATATCTTGCTCCTCTCTCTCTCCCTCTCTCTCTCTCTCTCTCTCTCTCTCTCTGGGCGATGGAGTCAACTGGAGGCACAATGAGTTGCTCAGCTCTCTCTCTCTCTCTCTCTCTCTCTCTCTCTCTCTCTCTCTCTCTCTCTCTCTCTGCGCTCACATGTGTGCTCACGGCTTGGAAGTTGGATCTAGGCATTGAATAAGCCAAGGCGCTGCACAACTACTTTAACACAATAAGCCAGGTGTGCAAGCTAGGCGTCCACCTCTCTCAGTGTCATACTCTCTCTCTCTCTCTCTCTCTCTCTCTCTCTCTCTCTCTCAGCGGTTAGGCTGCAAGGTACACATAACCGGAGTTGGCCGCTCGCTGTTCACTATTCATGCAAGGCACACTGCCTGACGTTGCCAGAGCAAGGAAATGCCCCATGTGGCAGGGAGGGAGGATCGAAATCCCTCCCCCCATTATACTTAGTATAGATAGATTTAGAGTCCTTGGGAAGACCATGTAGTTTTACTTTAGCTCTTAAATGAAATTTGAAGGTTGATCACACTATTTTTGTTTTAAAAACAATTTTAAAGGTCACTTTACTTTGCCATTTGAAAGCCATAAAGAACTCCCCTCCATGTATCCATGTATCGCCCAATGAACTTCCTTTTGTAAGTCTTCTATATTTTATATATATATATATATGAATGATATGAAGCAGCTTAAATGTTTCAAGGAAGAAGAGACCCTCCATGTGTCATTCACTTCTTCATTTAAAAAAACCTTAATTTAAAATGAAAAAGTGAAAGGTAAGTATTGACACGGTAGAAAATAAAAACACAAAGACTTCTAAGTTTGGTAATGTAAAGTCAAAAAGTACTCTATTTAGAGTCCTCGGGAAGACCATGTAGTTTTACTCTAGCTCTTAAATTAGATGTGACGGTTGACCACTTCAAATCTATCTATATCTATACTATATCTAATGTAGCTTAAAAGTTTCTAGAAAGAAGAAGCATCCACATGTCACACTTGGTTCATCTATAATAATCTATACTCTTTATAATGCAGCTAAAAATTTTCAAGGAAAGAGAAGGGGTCCATGTGTCACTCCCTGGCTCATTTAAAAAAAACACCTTATAAAACATCTAACTAAAATGCAAAAGTAAAGGGTAAGTATGTCCCCCTAATTTTTGAAGAAGGTCTCATTTACTAGAATTTAGGTAGATTCCCTTTGAGTTATAAAGAAAAAGTCAAAGATAAAGCACGAAAGGGACTTGGAGAAGAGAGAGAGAGAGAGAG